>NC_079508.1:6810425-7124443 GCF_030052815.1 Hevea brasiliensis | reverse complement strand
GGTGGCGGCACCTTTTGAGAATGAGTAGATTGTGTTATTTGTTCTTATATCCTTACACTTATATAGCTAGGTCACCACTTAAAGCCCCTGCCACATGTCACATTCTCGATTGGTTCTAGGTTTAATTGACCCAATTACATTGTGCTAAGTGTCAAACCTATATTTAATCTTAAGTTTAATAATCTTACATGATTAAAAGATATTTAGCAAGCTTATGTGTAGTGCCATGTGTTACCATCTCATAGTGCTACATGTTACCCTCGTGAAATGTCCAAAATACCTTATGTCTTAATTTTGAGTTATTAACTCCAAAATAACTATTTCTTCTTCTAATCAATTTATATCAATATAAATTAATTAATTAATCTCTATTAATTAATTTCTCATTAATTAAATTCATATTTAAACACTTTAAATATAAATTTAACTTATACTATACATCCAATAACCTAGAGTTGGTTTCAAGTCATGCTAGGAACTTTGCAATCTAATTGCAATCAAACCTATTTAATTAATCAATTAAACTCTTTAATTAATTAATTAAATCATATTTAATTTAGTGATCAATTATGTATATGTGTGACTTACTAGGCTCATCACTAATTGGCAATGAGACATGATATCAACTCTTAATATCATTAGAACTCTTAATATCATCAGAACTCTTTCTTACCAAAAATGATTTCTCTAAATCATTTTATGCACCTCATAGACCATGGTTAATACCTAGCATAGCATGCCATAGCCACCCAATTAGTAATAAGGTTTACCTTAAATGAACCTATAATCATATGTTACCATGCACTAGAATCTCTATTACAAAATCCCAACTCAAGCCGGAGTCATGGTTTATGTCAAATCCCATTTGTCGTGAATATTATGTTCTCTTTAATTGTAGTTCTTGATTAAAAGATTTTCTCATCGTAAACTCTTTTCTCGATAAAATCTATCCGTCCCAACCAGAACTTGAAACATCAAGAACAATTAAATGAAGATAGGATTTTATCCCTATTTACTTAGAGGAACAAATTTCATCTTAATCAACACGCACTCGATAAATAATAAATAGAGCCAACACATGCCCATATACCCATACACAGATAAGTATGAAAGCAAAGATCAAACTCAAACCACATATATACAAGATAATCGTATATCTTAAGTCTAAAGATTATATGCACTATCACACCCTACCCCTCAGAAGGCATAACATGATCCCGTAGTATACCTAATGAATTACCAAACTTCATCTATTGATAACCCATTAAATACACTACAAGGGATTTTAAACTTTTCTTACTTCTTTTACAGTGAGCACTATTTACAGTGTTAAATTTTTAATCAAGTGAAACAAATAACACATTTAAAGAATTAACAATTTCGCAAAAATTTTTGTGAGTACCATTTGTATTTTGAATAAAGCAGTTCTTCAAAAACCTATAAAAAGCACTTCCAATATTTTGTTCAATCCCCAAACTCCAATATTTAATCAACACAATAAGTTTCTCAACAATTGTAAACTCAAATCCATAATAATTTTCCAAGATTTTCAAAAGATGAGGCAAAAGAATATATCACAATATTTACAAACCAAAATAATTTACAAATTTAGTTTACAACTTTAATGTACAATTTTAATTTACAATCGCCAAAACTAAGTACAATATATACATACAAGAAACATACATTACAATACAAAATGCAAAATATGTTATACTCAATATACCATGATCTCTCAAAGGCAGTACTAGCAACCTAGTCTGCGCTCTCGCCATGGCTCCACTCATGGCAAGAATGAAAGCTATTGCCGAGCCAATGTCTCAAGGTGCATAACATTAACACAAAGCAACTATAAAACACAAATCATAAGACATATAAATAGAGGATACTTAAAACCAAAGTTAAATTCAAAGACAGTGAATGTCATAAAGAATTTAAACTCCATTTCACAACATCACAATAAATATCAATAAAATAACACACACAGCTTAATCATGCTCCAAAGTCCAATTCATCTCAAAAGCCGATAGCTAGTAAGGAATAACATAGCTAGCTAGCAATAATATGAGTACTCATTCTATTCGTCCTCAATAGGCACACACCTCAATACTTCAGCCAGAAAGGGAATTCAAAGTCAATTCATCCCACTAGACAAGCTAGCGAGGAATTCAATCAATATACATGATAGCTGTGGTTTCAAGCCAATTGCAATATTTTCAAATAATAAGTATCCATCAAATTTCCATTCAAACAATTTTTCACAATTCAAAACAATAACATACAAAAATCTCATAATTTATTTCAATTGAAAAGTCAAAAGGAATAATTGTTGTGCATAAACCTCTGATAAATGTCTCTTGGCCCTGACTCAGTGTTTCCTTCACCTTCCTCGAAGTCTTTGCTAACTGAAACACACAATTTGAAGTGTTTCAGCACTCATTTAAACTGTCTCTAACAAGAATGCTTAATAATTAGTTTATTGAATACTATTATTTCCCTTAGTCAACCTAAAATGTTAACCCTCGATGCACTCTAGGTGAATTAGGTTTGATGTTACCAATATGTCACATGTTATAGCCTTTTAGTATTGGTACATGTTACCCAATTTATTTTCAAGTATATTGCATATTATTGAAATTTGTTGGATTTCTGTATACTAATTTTACATAGCTAGATGACCTAGTTCCCTGGCTTTGAAGTTTTGGTCCAAACTACAAACTTGTAGGTCTATGTCTTATTGCACGCAGGGCAAAATTTTAGGTCTTCTGAGTTGTGTAGACCAAGTTATGGTCAATTTACCAATGCTGGATGTCGACACCATATTTTGGCCGATCCCCAAAATACTTTGAAACCGATCCCCTGCTAAGTTTCCTGAGTAGCTAATCACGCTTCCGATCCTCTTTGGTAGGCGGTCACATTTCCGACCTCTCCTCGCAAAGACGTGAATCAATGATAAGTCCTACGCATCCCTTGAAACTCACCATCTCTCAAATCATTTACCGATCCTTCAAACCCGCTGGGATTTCCTGACTGCCAAGAATATTCCGATCCTCGTTGATAAATGAAGTGAACTAGCACTAGATCTTTTCCTACCGCTTTATTGCCGACCTCCTTTCCGAAAGTTTAAGAGCTAAAGTTTTGGTTCGATTCCGATCTTAAGTGTTCGAGTTAAATTTTCATCAAGTTCTGCTCAGATTTCTTCCCTACCGATCTCATGTTCAGAGTGCTTTCCGATCTCTCATACTTAGATTAATAATCACATTTAGTTTTTGTTTCATTGTGCTCATACAATCAAATACTCGCATAAATAATGGTTTAAAATTTTCCGATCACAATCATTCATTCAACAAAAGGCATTTCATTTCATGTCATAATTTATACAAAGTTATTCGGTGGGATCACCCCACTGATCTACATTTGATCACTCCCTCTCTCCCTCTCACCCTGGGCCATCCTCACTATCTTCACCATCGCCCCGGTGCAGTCGCCCATCCAAGAAAAGTCTTCTTCCGGTAACGCTCCCGAGTGCGGCCAAGAGATCCTTGTGAGCCTTCACATAGGCCTCACTATTCCGCCACCATCTCCTCATCCCTCTCCTTAAGCTCCTTATCCTTCGCCTCGAGTTCCTCTATGTTGAGCGACTGAGAGGATGCATTGGCGTGGAGCGCTCGACTTCCTTAAGAGCGCGGTCCTCTCGTCCAAATACGGCCTGCTCGCCAACCGGTCTTCATGGAGCTTTGCCCCCCTCGACTGAGATATATAATCCCGAGCCGATGAGAGTTCTGGATCGAGGGAATCCACTTCCTGGTTCTTCTTCCCGATCTCCTTACTCAGCGCCGAATCCTTTCTGATCATGGTCCGGTTCACGTACACTCCACGCTTAAGCTCATGGTCCGAGTCAATATGTCATCAAGGCCACTCGATAGCCTGTCCGATCCTCCCGAAAGAAGATGGTAGACCCGTGACTTTAGCAAAACCGGTTCTCCTAATAAGCTTCGTTATCCTTCAAGGAGTCGATCAAGATTCGAGCGCCCGAGAGGAGGTCCTCCTGAAGCTTGAGTAGGTCCCCTTTCCGCGCTTGGGACAACCGCAAGAATTGAGGTCGCTTCTTCCGATCTAGGAGGAGATCGGTAGCTTCAGTGGTCGAGGGACCCAAGGTTGGGAGGATCTCTTTGTATCTCCCTGTGCTCGCGACTGTGTGTTTGGAGTCGCTCAACGCTTCATCTCCTTTACTTTCCTAAGATCTCTCTTTCCTTTTTCCGCTTCCTATGACCTTCACCACCCGCCATACCGCACGCATAAGAAAAGGTTAGTGAGATCACTAAGGTCGTGAGAATTGAGATATAGAAAATACCGATGCCGAGGTTAGAGAGCGAAGTTCGCGGTCTTGGCCAGGTGAGCGCTGAATAAATTAATGGTGCATTTCTGCAACACCGAATCCAAACAAGAATACTTTTAGTGGCAGCCTCACTCTTCAGATCCATCACTATCAAACTTTCCTCTTCGCCAGGTAATATGGTTCGAAGCAAGGGTCCCTCGTACCACCAATGGGAAATCTCAAAGCGGCTCTGATCTTTGCTCCTCACAATGAAGAAACGATTCTTCCAGCTTAAGGGACGAGGCAGATCGGAAAAGAGCTCGCAACTAGGCTTCACTGAAAGAACCAAAGGTCATCGCCCTTTCTGAGTTAGCTTGCAGCTTGGCGAACACTTTAGCCGTAGGTCCGATTCCCTTAGCTCCTGCATAGACCTCTGAAGCTACCAAGATCCGCCACGAGTTGGGGTGAATTTGAACAATGGATGCTCGATGAAATTTTAAGACCTCCTTGTAGAAGTCATCCAGGGGGAACCTCAGACCGGCCTTTAACTGTTCTTCGTACACCATGACCATGTCATCCTCTTCAAAAGAATGATCGACACGAAGATCGCCATGGCACTTGATCAGCTCATATGAATCAGGACAAATGTTGTATTCTTGAACAAAAGATTGCAGATCGGATTCTCTAAGAACCGATGGAAGCTCGCTCTATAGGAAGGGTTCTCTCCTTGAAGAAGGGCGCATACGCCTTAATGGTACGACCCGACTCGACCGAGCAGGACCCTAAGAGGTTCGGGTTGCGTGCTTGGTCGGCCGCCTCTTCCTCATCGACGATGACCAAGAGAACTCAATGGAAGGAGGGCTCGCGCTCTCGACCTTCTGCACCGCCATTTTCAAAAGAAACAAAGAACTTAAACAAAAAGAAGATCAAAGTCCTTACTGAGTCTAATCGTGCCTGAGAAACCGAGAAAATGAGAGAACTTCAAGCTATGAGCAAGAGATCAAAATGAAATGAGAAAACAACCGCTAACCCTCCCTATTTATACTAGTCCGAGCATTTAATGCTCATGAGGTTCTAGGCGGCGATCGATTGGTGAGACTCGACACTTTCCGACACTTTTCTCAAATATCCGAATGTTCAGAGATCTTAATCTGAGATCGGCATAACAAGTTAAATATTTTGAATAAAGGATCACCAAGTGTCATTCAAGTAAAGAACCAGATCGATAACCACCTTAGAGATCGGAAAATAATCAATGCAAAAATAAGATGATAACCGACAAAATAAAGTCTTTATTCTCAAAAAGATCGGACTACATCATTTGGGTGATCTCTAGAGATCTGATTACATTGACAGACTACATCATTTTGGCGATCTCTAAGGATCGGAATACATTGGAGATCTGAGTATATCAAAAGGCCGATCTAAGGATCGGTTTACAATCGATCCCAAGGATACTCCCAGAGATCCATGGATCGCTTTATAACTTATCCCAAGGATACTCCTGTGTGTTCTAAGGATCATTATAATCGATCCCAAGGATATTGCCGACGGATGCTTCATCCACCGTCTAACACCCAATGTGGATCGATCATTTAACACTCAATGTGATGAGAAGCCGAATGAACTCGCTTGAGCAACTCGAGATCGGTATAACCAAGCCCGCACACGGATCGGCCAAATTCGCTTCTTCACCATCGCCAATTAGACCATCCAATCACCGGATCGAATTTTCCGCCGAGGAAAAGGGAATTCCATCTAAGAGGATCAAAACCACGCTTGTAGCCTAACTTTCCCTAATAAATAGAACCAAGAAACAAGGAGAAAGAGAGAAAATCGAATGAAGGAAATGCCACTATCAACGGTATATATAGGGGAAAATGGGCATTTAATGTCGAAGGAAAACGGCTTGACGACTTCAAAATCGAGATGTAATTAATGCTTGACCGAATCCAGATCGATCAAGGGATAAAAGAGATCGAGATAGAGATCGCATGAGAGATCGAATGGGAGCTAGGGAGGATCTAAGACAAAAAGAATAAGACAAATTCGATAACCGCCGCCGTAATCGAGCCGAGGTAGTTAAAGCGTGGCGACGAGATCTCCACCGCACGCCTAAGAATCGCCCGCACGCCGACAGTGCTGTGGTATGTCATGACAAATTCCAGACATCCCAATCCCCACCGTTGATCTCACTTGTAAGGATGAATCCTAACCCTTGGATCAAGAGAGAAGACGACAATACCAAATGCCTTTCACTCTGCCCCGATCGTTCCGACAAAGGATTCAAGACCGCTTGATTAAAAGAGGAAAAGGACAAATATTTTGAGAAGCGATCTCACCATTCGCTTTGATTCTCTTTAATTCCGAACATCCGATCATGTACTTCAAAATCGACCCTCCATCTCCTCAAATGAATCGACCCTTCATGGGGAGCACGATTCCTATAAATACCGCATGAAAAACTGCTCAAAAAGGAGGACTGACGAAAAAAAGAAAGGTCATATTATAGCTAAGAACTCAAAATTTCATTCAGCTTGTTATTCGCTACTTTGAAGTATTGATTGGAAAGACTTTTGAAACTAGTTTTCAAGTGTTTCTTGAAAAGGATTTTGAACACTCGAACTCTACATTTCCACTTGTTCATCACCCGATCACGCCTTCACTTTCAACTCTTTATCATCTCTATTTTCATCCCTTCGTTGGAGCTCAAATCCCACTCGCTTGTTATCTTGACCTAATCACATCATAGCTAGGCTCCTCCAGCTCACTGGTGAACATCAACTCTCGTGCCAATCAATCCGCGGTCTTGTTTCTAGTGGCCACCCCACAATTATTCCTACAGCATTCAGCTCCTCCTGTAAGAGCTCACGTCTGTTGTATTAAGTGTTTGCGCTCATTTCTTTCGTAGTCTCTCCGTCCTTTTTACGTATGTGATTTTTCTCCAAGTTCATCTCGTGCAAAGAGACCTGTAAATGTTATTCTCGTGTCATCTCTTTAGTGATTAGTGTGCCTTTATTAATCTTCGCTATTTCAATACAAGCTTTTCTGGTTCCTAGTAGAGTGTAAATGGTCGTAAGACGAGGTAATCGCAACCTAAAGATCTCTCTTAAAGGGAAAATCTGAATAATACATAAGGAAGATAGTCAAACTATTAGGGCGACGTAAACGAAGTTACGCAAAGATGCCATAAAATGGAAGTAAAAGAAGCAGAGTAGATTGGTCATAAATAAATATTGGTAAAATAAATACATGAGAGGTCAGAATCAGTCTCATTTTCCCGCCTAGCCGAAGGATATTGATAAGTCCTATCCCCAACCTCTTTAAACTTCGTGATCCTTATCTCTAGGTTCTTAGGGCACCAAAATTCGAGATCGGAAAATACCTTTCGTGCACCTTTCTAATTTAAAAGAGATCTGAGGAGAGTTCTTATCCTGCCTTAACTCAAATTCTAATAAACATTTAAAAGAGATCGGAGGAGAGTTCTTATCCGGTCTCAACTCAAAATTTTATTAAATAGGATCGGAGGAGAATTCTTATCCTGCTCCCATCTCAAATTTTAATAAATACCTAAAAGAGATCTGAGGAGGACCTCACCCGACCTCCAATTAGAATTTTAATAAATAATCCAGAGAGATCTGAGGAGAGTTCTTATCCTGCCTCTATTCAAATAAATATTAAAAAGAGATAGGAGGAGAGTTCTTATCCTATTCTCACACCAAATTTCAACCCGTATGCAAGATAATCCCAAAACCTGCACAATTGTAACGCCAACTCACTAAGGTCGTCTCATTTACTTATGTATCCGGTAATCCTAATTAGTGAAAATCAAACATTCCTTTTACCAAAAGGATTAACATTCCCACTATAGCCCTTCTAACTAATTTATAAATGACACAAAATTAAATCTACTTACCCTTGTTAAGGGACGAGGTGGGGTGCCTAACACCTTCCCCACCGCTAATGGACCCCAACCTAGAATCTCTGCTTTGAAGTGGTTTCATTGTTAATTTAACTCCTAAATGGTTTTCTTTAGTTTCTCAAAACTAAGGTGGCGACTTCACTTTTCCCACTTCGTGAGTGATCGTCCAAGCACCGCAAAATCCCGCTATGCAACTGGCGACTCCAATCGGGAACATGTATCCTAACCCCACTAGAGGTCCAAAAGTAGGCTTAATTTTTGTCCGATCAAATTATAGTTAGAGGGCTCACTCAGCAATGTCTTATATGCTAATTATTATTGTCGCTAACTATTTTGTTTTGCCTGCTCTATCTCCTACAAAGGTTTTCATTTCAAAGAAAAAGGAAAAAAGGAAAATGGAAAAATAAATCCCCGATCGGGAAGAGGTAAAAGTGTCCCTTCACACACCGAACACTTACACAATGTCCTCACACACTATAGTCCTAACCCGGCTTTCTTACCCTTTTAGGAAAGTAGGAGGGTCATGTAGCGTGCCGTGGGTTTTACCCGTTAGTATCCGTGAAGGCTCTCGCCAAATTGAAACTCGCTCTATCCATTGTGATACTCGTGGAATTTTCCGACAATATCATGGGGGTAGAATGGGGCTCACTGCTTAGAGGGGCAATTTGGGAACTCGTGGCTATTAGAAAATTAGATCCTCGAGCTAAACCGCCACAATAGCCAAAGCCGTAGTAAACCGCCTCATAAGATAGAACCATCCAGATAGGTAGCGCTACCCTGCATCGAGTCTCCCTATTATAGGACAAAGGGGACATGTTTACTCTTACCTTACTCTCTTTCGATTTCTTTTCGCTCATTTTGTGAGGGTAATCTTGAATTTATCAAACACTTACACATTTTCCTACTTTGATAAATGTGTACGTGTCACTCACAACAGATGATTCAAAATTACCCTAATTTGTCTTACTAACGAATCTTCCGCAGCATCACCAAACCGAGGGTCCAGAAAGGATAGGCATCATTTTTATCATGGCATCCTCGAGTCGGGCGAAAAGGTTCATGCTAAACTTTGGTCCGACCGCCATGTTCCGCATTCTCCCAAAATGATGCTTTCAAGGCGCCGCTAGCTCGCTACCTTCACCGGATTTGGATGAAATAGAGGTCAAAATGAACAACCTCGAGGGTCCGTCTAGTAGATGGAGGTCGCCTGATCGTGTCAAGGTACGCTTGAAGAAAAGTACTAAGGATTGCAACCTTAATGCAAGTCAAGGTCCAAATCCCATTAAAAGCCATGTTGTCGGCTTGGAATCCTAAGCACGAGTATTCTCTTTCAATGATATTGACACGGTCCCCACTATGGAAGAATATCGCATTGCTAGGGATCCCATACTCCTTGCGTAACCTGATCTACTTACACCTCGAGCATAGACAGACACTGAAACGGTTGGCACACATGTTGGGTTTTCCCCGTAAGAAGTAAAGTCCAGAGAAACAACAAAGGGAACACGATGGATGGTATTGACGCACCTTGAGAAGCGGTTAGATCATCGCCCAAGAGAAACGATGGGATCAAGCTTCCGTAGCACTCGCCTTGGGAATCTATGGTCCGATCCTGCTCCCTGGCCATTGGGGATCATCACTAGCAAGGCAAGAGAGGTATTTTGGACAAGAGAAAGGCAGGATCAACCCGATCTGCAATCCTTCAAACCTTGTTAACCCTAACTTACCGCATAACAGGGAAAGGGTCCATTAAGTGTTGCTCTCGCTATTATACCCTGACTATCACCACATGTGTCCCGAGGAGACAAAAGGATTGACTTGGTACCTTGACCAGCCTCCCATTGAGAAGATGATCCGTTAGTGATAAGCCCAAGAATGAAAAAGCATGGAACGGATTCTCGAGTTTCAATAGCCATGATTATCGTTGAGGAAGTCAGGACGCCAAGCCAACCTGCCTTGATTGGTACAGAGGTATTCACTGTCCCTAATTGGAATAACCGGTATACAAATTACACTCAGCAACCGTAACAAGGCGCTTGGCTCAACACAACTGTGATCAACATTGAAGAATACCACTGGCGACACTTCTACCATGAACTCAAGGAAGAAGAAGGGTTGAAAATGGCTCGCAAGTCTTGGGAAAGCATCGCTCGATAGAGAAATCACCCAAAGGCCCAAGTGCCTCTGACGATTATCTTAAATGGAGGACTGACAGGACCGAGAACACTCTCATCAGAATTCAAGGACGACAACCTCGCCAAGACGCCTTATTAGAGGAAGTCGATAATCGCTCGTTGACTCGCTACAAAAGGCAAATACCGAGAACTCACAATTGCAGAACAAATAAAACAATGGAGGACCAACAAAGTTAAACTTAAGAGAAGGGTAAGAAAGCTCAAGGAAGAGGCAAGGGCCGAAAGGATAGGGTTTGAAGAGCAAGAGGTACAGTGGGAAAAAGAAAGAAACTCTCTCAAGCCGAGGTCAAAGAAATGAAAGGGCGTAATAGTAAGCTTCAGAAAGGATGAAGTACCAAGAGGTGCTCTGAAGAGTATAAACAGGAAAACAAGAAGAAGAAGCTTGAATTAAAAGAACAGCACTCTCATCAACGATATCTTGAAAGAGTGTGCTAAAGAAAGAAAAGAAAAGAAAAACAAGCTGCCCTCTATCAAGAACCAAAGAGAATGTAGACCACTGAGAGGACAATAGCACAAGGAAAACAAGAATTATTACTGCATCCGAGTACGCCTCAAAGCATTCGATCTGCCAGCAAGAAGGAAGGTTATATGAGTATCTCGTAAAATGTCATCTCATTATAAAGAACCTCCTGCAGCTTAGGCCGATGTAAAAGATACGATGTACAAATTATTCAGCTTAATGAAGTGATTTTGGACCATTGTTTAGCAAAATTTGTGAATGAATAGTATGACTCCGTAGGAACTTCCTCGCTAGGGTTATGTGAAAATTGAAATGCGTTGTATGGACAAGTATCATAAATGCGCACTCAATCTCGCCATTCACTACGACTATCGAACGATGCCATGATAAAGCCGAGGCAATTATCCTTTTACAGATTTCAACTTGGCTCTCAAATGCCATCAGATCCTTCGCCTGCATCAGACTTTTTAGTTTCTCCGCAAAAATCCAAATTTTATTTCAGATTTTCTTTTACTCCTCAGAAATCAATATTGATTCAAACAAGGCAAGTCCGACTAAGCACAGCTCAACCCAAGCGAGTGTACTTAACAAGATCTCGAACAAGAAAGATAATGGAAAATCAGAGCAAGTACAGAACCTACAGGCAGGTCTCCGAATTGAAAGATCACTTTCAAATCATGAGACTAATGAAGGAAATGTCTCGTAACAAACCTACTTGTAACCTAACCCACCATTACCTCCTCCGCCTCCTACAACAAATGATCCTCATCAAGCTTCAACCTCTTTACCTTTCGCCTCCCATTCCGACCGACAACATCACAATCCGGTGAGCATGAATAATGACCCACCTTTCTCCTATTACCCTACTGCCTCAAATGCCGAGCCTCACCCTTCAATCCCGATCCATCCACTTTACTCCACCCTCGCCTCCCGCTGAGGAGCATATCACATGCTGGAAGGAGAACATAGGGCGAGAGATATCGAGAAACTATCTCGCCTAGAAGAAAGACTGAGGGCAATAGAGGGCCGAACATGTATGGTTCACTGATGTGTCGCTACTAAGATTGGTGCCGATGTGGTGGTACCACCCAAATTCAAGCTTCCGATTTCACAAGTACACCGAAACTCTGATCCTCAGATCCACCTGCAACCTACATTGCCAAAATGTCCGCTTTAACGGAAGACGATAGACTTCTCATTCACTTCTTTCACGAGCCTCTCCGAGCAGCTCCGAGATGGTGCATACAATTGACAGAGCAAGCTACACTCGAAGGATTTAGCCGATACTTTTCTCAAGCAATATAAATTCAATTGTGATGCGGCACCCACAAGGAGGGACCTCTGCACCTCTGCATGTAAAGACCGAAAGTTTCAAGCAAGACGCCTAACGATGGAGGGAGAAGGCTGCAGTATATCCTCCAAAGGACCGACAATGAACTCGCTCCTATTCATCAAACATTGAAGGCTCCCTACTTCAACCCGATGATCGGCAATACCTCCAATAGCTTCTCGATATCATCCAAGCCGTGAAAGAATTGAAGCTAACTGAGAATAGGAAGACTACAGAGTTGGCCGAGAACCTCAGAAAGAAAATCGCCAATTTTGGCAAGAAAAAGGAGGGTGATGTACACTCTATCACCCGCCAAATAATTACCCCAATTTCCCCAAAATAACTACCGCCATATTCTCCTCTCATGGCCAAACCATCGCCAACATTCCACCTCCTTTCCCTAATTATCCACAAACACGCCCACAATACGCCCCACCCACAAATTTCCAACCAAGACCACCTCCTCCACCAACTCAACCACGACCACCACAAAATAACCCGAGACCTCCAAGAAATCCTGATCCACCCCTTCCCCTCCCTCTCAGTGAAATATACCGATACCTTGTCAGATAAACCAAATCGCATCAGCCCTTTAGACCCAATCCAGCCGCCATATCCTGTGGTATGATGCCACACTTGTAGAGTATCATGGAGGAGCACAAGGGCATTCAATCGACAACCGCGGGCACTCAGAGGAGAGTGCACGCCTAATCCTAACGGGTGGTTGAAGATCGAGGGAAATGGTTCCCTCCCCAATGTTACCTCAAACCCATTGCCCAACCATAATGCGGGTAATGGAGTAAATGTGATAGCGCCAGATGAAGAGAGGTTGGCACCAAGGGTAGACGAGCTAATTCCTCACTTTGAGGAAATTTTTACAATGGCTGAAGAGCAGGAGCTTGACAACTGGACAACGGAGGATATCCCTGTACTCAATCTCGAGTAAAGTACCTCTGGTTATCTACACTTGATCACTTTGTCCATGGTGACAAGTGTAATACTGTAAATGGACCTTTTCTTATGGCATTAATATTAATGAATTAATAGCGCATTTTTAATTCAATACTCTTTTTCTTTCCATCCTTATAACATGTTCTATTCTTTATTCCTTCAGGACAATTCATCAATTAACACCTAATAATCCAATAGACTCAGAAATTCCTCCGTTAATTTTGAAATCCCCATAACCGCCATTACTTCAAGTAATTTGAGGAAGACCTCATGTATGAAAGCAATGAAAAGATGAACCCTCCTCGTGCCTTGTGAAGACGAAACGTGCACAATAAACTTAGGTACTAAGAAGTAAATAGGGAACTTAAGATAGTGGAGAGTGAGGAGTTGGGAGATATGATCGGTCTGCTTAAGGAATTTCTCGACGTGTTCTCTTGGAGCTATGATGACATGGTCGGTTTGGACCCTCAGATAGTGACGCACAAGATTCCTTTAATTCCGGGAACGATCCCTGAAGCGTAAATCGAGGAGAATGAATCCCGATACACCGCTTCAAGGTTCTGGATGAAGTCAAGAAACAAGATGACGCCGGTTCTTAGAAGTGGTCAAATATCCCCAATGGGTGGCTAACGTCGTCCAGTTGATGAAGAAAGACGGAGAGTCAGGTGTGTGTTGACTACAGGATCTTAATAAAGCTAGTTTGAAAGACGATTTCTCTCCCCACATTGATGTGTTAGTTGACAATGCCGCTGGTTTGGGCAGATGTTCGTGTATTGATGGGGCATCGTGGTACAATCAGATCCCAATGGACGAGGAAGACAAGGATAAAATCGCTTATCACCCAATGGGGGTATTCGCTATCGGTCATGCCCTTCGGGTTGAAGAATGCCGGCTACTTACCAAGCGCAATGGTCACATTATTCCACGATATGATGCATAAAGAAGTGTAGGTGTATGTGGATGATATGATCATCAAATCCGGGAGAGGAGAGCCACGCTCAGTGATAAGGAGGGTGTTTGAAAGACTCAGAAATACCAATGAAGTCGAACCCGCTAAGTGCATATTCTGAGCTAGATCGGAAAACCGCTGGGATTCATAGTGCGAGAAAGGGATAGAAGTAGATCCGCATAAGGTTCGAGCTATTCAAGAAATGCCGCCCCAAAAACAGAAGGGAGGTGCGCAGCTTCGGGAAAATCAACTACATTTCGAGGTTTATTTCTAATCTCATCGCTAAAGCCGAGCCTATTTTCGATTACTCTAAAAACAACTCTACTCAATGGGATTCAGTTTGTCAAGAGGCTTTTGAGAAAATCAAGCAAGATCTCACAAACCCACCAAGATTGGTCCCACTGTGGCAGTGTAGGCCTCGATCCTGCATATGGCACCCAACAATTCCATGGGATGTGTTTTGGGACAAGATGATGATACCGCCTAAAAGAGAGGGCCATTTATTACCCGAGCAAGAAGTTCAATGATTGTGAGTCAAGGTACTCTTCCTTAGAAAAGACTTGTCGCGCTGGCTCGACAAGAAATCGCCTTAAGCACTACATGTTAAATCACAAAACATGGCTCATCTCCGTGATGGACCCTATCGATATGTATTTGAGAGCCCCTTCGTGCTGTGAAGAATAGCCAAGTGGCAAGTTATACTCTCCCAATATGATATAGTCTACATGACCCGGAAGCGTGAAAGGTAGCGTGATTGTCGACTTCCTAGCGTAAAACCCTATCCTGATTATGAAGCTCAATTTTGAGTTCTCGATGAGCATATTAATGAAGTAGACCGCAAAGAAGGGGAACCAGCCAATGTATGGGAAATGTATTTTGACGGAGCGTCAATTTATCCGAACGGAATCGAGCCGCATTAGTATCCCTGTATGAAAGCACTTCCCAATAGTCGCTAAGTTGGGATTTGACTGCACTAACAATGTCGCGAATATGAAGCTTGTGTGATGGGTCTACATGCCGCTATAAAGATGAAAATCGAAAGTTGGAGGTGTATGGAGACTCGGCTCGATAATTTATCAAGTTAAGGGAGAATGGCAAACCAAGGATCCCAAGCTAATCCCCTATCGTAAGCACTTACCGGAGATGATCAAGAAATTCAAGAAATCTCTTTCACTCATCCGAGTAGAGACAGAATCAATTTGCGATGCCTTAGCTACTCCGGCCGTTATGGCTCAAATCAAGAAGGGACAGACGTTTGCACGCTCAAGATTAAGGTAAGGGATGAGCCACCATTGTCTCATGATTGAAGAAGAGCCCGACGAAAGCCTTGGTATCATGACATCCTAGGCTCATCAGAACTGAGAATTCTCTTCGGCAAGCAAGAATGAAAAGAAGATGATTCGAGATTAGCATTAGGTACTTTCCCAAAGGAGAGACCCTATACAAGAGGAGCGCCAACGGCGACCATCGAGATGCGAGATGCAAAAGAAGCTAAGAGAATCCTCTTTGAGACGCATGAGGGAAATTGTGCCACTCACGCCAATGGTCACATGATGACGGCCAATCATGCGACGTGGGTATTTTTGGACCACAATGGAAAAGGATTGCATCGAGTATTTCCTAAGTGCCACAAGTGTCGATTTACAGATCCGATAAATATGCCACCTCACAAGCCGCTCAATCTCGCCTCACCGTGGCCTTTGCAATGTGGGGCATAGATGTGATTGGTCCCATCAATCCCAAGGCATCCAATGGGCACAGATTCATCCTTGTAGCCATCGACTATTTCTCCAAGTGGGTCGAGGCGACATCCTATGCTCACATCACGCAGAACACGCTTCTCAAATTCTTCGTAAACAATATCATCCGCCGCATGGTCTCCCGAATGAAATTGTCACCGATAACGCCAAGAACTCGAACGGTCCAAGATTCGTGGTGTGATCAATACGTAATCCGACATCTCAATTCCTCCCCATACCGCCCCTGTGATGAATGGAGCGTTGAAGCCGCGAACAAAAACCTCAAGAGAATAATCCGGAAAATGACAAATACATATAGGGATTGGCATGATATGCTTCCCTACGCCTCCACGCATACCGACTTCGTAAGAACCTCGACCGGGCAACACCATACTCACCGGTCTACGGATGGAAGTCAGATTGCCTATTGAGGTTGAAATCCGCCCCTAAGAATTTTGAAGGAATCGTGGATCGATGAGTCGAATGGATCCAACAAGGTTGGATCATTGAATTTGCCGGATGAGAAAAGGTTAACAGCAGATGTCACTGATAATTATACCAGAGAAGAATGGCTGGCATTTGATAAAACGCAGCGCCACGGAATTTCAACCTGGGACTTAGTTCAAGAAAGTATCGCCAAACCAAAACGATCCCCGGCAAATGGTCACCAACCTACGAGGGTCCTTATGTGATTAAAAAGGCGCTCGAGGAGCCTCGATCTTGACTCACATGGACGGTGAAGAATTCGAGACTGTGGAATGCCGACACTCACAAGAGATACTATGCATGAAAAGGAGAAAGGATGAAACCCGAAGGGCGCCTTAAAAAAAAAATCTTGGGGTGAAAACCCAAAAGGCGCCCCAAGAACCAAGTGGAGGAATAAGGAAGGGGCATGAAACCACTGATAGAAAAGAGACTGTTACGACATGCACTTCAAAGAACTCAAATAATGGCGCTTAAAAGATTTCAAAATTAACCATAAGGAATATGTGAGATCTATCCCTATGGCCTTTCCCTTTGAAAGTTTATCTTCGTTTTTTCAAGACCATAATAAAGTTATACTTTATTCCTTCCGCCTTATTTTTCGCTCGCCCGCTTTTAATCGCTCTTTCTCTTTGTTTAATGTGCTATTAATTAGTTAAATTTTTGCCATAAGATTTGAATTAGAATTGATAACCTCACGCATTTTGCTATGAGATTTGCAGGAATGACGGCCTTAAAAAAAAAAAAACTAGAGGCGAAACCCAAAGGGCGCCTAGCCGAATGGACGAAGAGAAAGTGAAAACCAAGGGCGCTTTCCGTAGAATAAGAAGAAAGTCGGAATGAAAAGGGGCATCCAAAGAATGAGATCATAGGTCGTCTTGCAACTCCTCCTCCATTAATCGTCCGCTCAAGTATCTTGTTGAGTACACTCTTTCAGGAATAACTTCATATGCCAAAGTCGACTTGTTTTGTAAGTTGATTTTATTTTCCTCGCAATTCCACCATCAACCTCTCGATCCTTGATCCAAGTTGATTTTATTTTCTCGCAATTCCACCATCAACCTCTCGATCCTTGATCCAAGTTGATTTTATTTTCCCGCAATTCCACCATCAATCTCTGGATTCTTGATCCAAGTTGATTTTATTTTCCGCAATTCCACCATCAATCTCTCGATCCTTGATCCAAGTTGATTTTATTTTCCGCAATTCCACCATCAACCTCGGATCCTTGATCCAAGTTGATTTTATTTTCCGCAATTCCACCATCAACCTCCGGATCCTTGATCCAAGTTGATTTTATTTTCCCGCAATTCCACCATCAATCTCGGATCCTTGATCCAAGTTGATTTTATTTTCCCGCAATTCCACCATCAATCTCGGATCCTTGATCCAAGTTGATTTTATTTTCTCGCAATTCCACCATCAACCTCTCGATCCTTGATCCAAGTTGATTTTATTTTCCGCAATTCCACCATCAATCTCTGGATCCTTGATCCAAGTTGATTTTATTTTCTCGCAATTCCACCATCAATCTCTGGATCCTTGATCCAAGTTGATTTTATTTTCCGCAATTCCACCATCAACCTCTCGATCCTTGATCCAAGTTGATTTTATTTTCCGCAATTCCACCATCAACCTCCGATCCTTGATCCAAGTTGATTTTATTTTCCGCAATTCCACCATCAACCTCCGGATCCTTGATCCAAGTTGATTTTATTTTCCCGCAATTCCACCATCAATCTCTGGATTCTTGATCCAAGTTGATTTTATTTTCCGCAATTCCACCATCAATCTCTGATCCTTGATCCAAGTTGATTTTATTTTCTCGCAATTCCACCATCAACCTCCGATCCTTGATCCAAGTTGATTTTATTTTCCGCAATTCCACCATCAACCTCTCGATCCTTGATCCAAGTTGATTTTATTTTCCGCAATTCCACCATCAATCTCTCGATCCTTGATCCAAGTTGATTTTATTTTCCCGCAATTCCACCATCAATCTGGATCCTTGATCCAAGTTGATTTTTATTTTCCGCAATTCCACCATCAATCTCGGATCCTTGATCCAAGTTGATTTTATTTTCCGCAATTCCACCATCAACCTCCGGATCCTTGATCCAAGTTGATTTTATTTTCCTGCAATTCCACCATCAACCTCTGGATCCTTGCTCCAAGTTGATTTTATTTTCCAGCAATTCCACCATCAATCTCTGGATCCTTGATCCAAGTTGATTTTATTTTCCAGCAATTCCACCATCAATCTCTGGATCCTTGATCCAAGTTGATTTTATTTTCTCGCAATTCCACCATCAACCTCCGGATCCTTGATCCAAGTTGATTTTATTTTCCGCAATTCCACCATCAATCTCGGATCCTTGATCCAAGTTGATTTTATTTTCCCGCAATTCCACCATCAATCTCGGATCCTTGATCCAAGTTGATTTTATTTTCCGCAATTCCACCATCAACCTCTAGATCCTTGATCCAAGTTGATTTTATTTTCCCGCAATTCCACCATCAATCTCCGGATCCTTGATCCAAGTTGATTTTATTTTCCGCAATTCCACCATCAATCTCGGATCCTTGATCCAAGTTGATTTTATTTTCCGCAATTCCACCATCAACCTCTCGGATCCTTGATCCAAGTTGATTTTATTTTCCGCAATTCCACCATCAATCTCCGGATCCTTGATCCAAGTTGATTTTATTTTCTCGCAATTCCACCATCAACCTCCGATCCTTGATCCAAGTTGATTTTATTTTCCCGCAATTCCACCATCAATCTCTGTTCCTTGATCTAAGTTGATTTTAATTTCATGCAATTTAAATTTCGTTATCAACCTCTCGTTCCTTGATCTAAGTTGATTTTAATTTCATGCAATTTACATTTCATATCAACCTCTGGTTCCTTGATCTAAGTTGATTTTAATTTCATGCAATTTAAATTTCAAGTTATCAACCTCCGTTTATAGATCTAAGTTGATTTTAATTTTCTAGGTCATTAACTTAGGTGTGCTTTAGTTCCCTAATTTCAAATACCTAATCGCCCAAAATATGAGTCGAATCTTTACATAATTCCTATACGGAAATTTTTCCTTTAATAGAAATTACGTAAAGAGGGGCAATGTCGACACCATATTTTGGCCGATCCTCAAAATACTTTGAAACCGATCCCTGCTAAGTTTCTGAGTAGCTAATCACGCTTCCGATCCTCTTTGGTAGGCGGTCACATTTCCGACCTCTCCTCGCAAAGACGTGAATCAATGATAAGTCCTACGCATCCCTTGAAACTCACCGATCTCTCAAATCATTTACCGATCCTTCAAACCCGCTATTGATTTCCGACCACAAGAATATTCCGATCTCGTTGATAAATGAAGTGAACTAGCACTAGATCTTTTCCTACAGCTTTATTGCCGACCTCCTTTCCGAAAGTTTAAGAGCTAAAGTTTTGGTTCGATTCCGATCTTAAGTGTTCGAGTTAAATTTTTCGGTCAAGTTCTGCTCAGATTTCTTCCCTACCGATCTCATGTTCAGAGTGCTTTCCGATCTCTCATACTTAGATTAATAATCACATTTAGTTTTTGTTTTGTGTGCTCATACAATCAAATACTCGCATAAATAATGGTTTAAAATTTTCCGATCACAATCATTCATTGAACAAAAGGCATTTCATTTCATGTCATAATTTATACAAAGTTATTCTACGGGGATCACCCCACTGATCTACATTTGATCACTCCCTCTCTCCCTCTCACCCTGGCCATCCTCACTATCTTCACCATCGCCCGGTGCCAGTCGCCCATCCAAGAAAAGTCTTCTTGGTAACGCCCCGAGTGCGCCAAGAGATCCTTGTGAGCCTTCACATAGGCCTCACTATTCCGCCACCATCTCCTCATCCCTCTCCTTAAGCTCCTTATCCTTCGCCTCGAGTTCCTCTATGTTGAGCGACTGAGAGGATGCATTGGCGTGGAGCGCCTCGACTTCCTTAAGAGCGCGGTCCTCTCGTCCAAATACTGGTTCGCTCGCCAACCGGTCTTCATGGAGCTTTGCCCGCCCTCGACCGAGATATATAATCCCGAGCCGATGAGAGTTCGGATCGGAGGGAATCCACTTCTGGTTCTTCTTCCCGATCTCCTTACCCAGCGCCAATCCTTTCCTGATCATGGTCCGTTCACTGCACACTCCACGCTTAAGCTCATGGTCCGAGTCAATATGTCATCAAGGCCACTCGGGATAGCCTCGTCGATCCTCCCGAAAGAAGATGGTAGACCCGTGACTTTAGCAAAACCGGGTTCTCCTTAATTCGGTTATCCTTCAAGGAGTCGATCAAGATTCGAGCGCCAGAGGAGGTCCTCCCTGCTTGAGTAGGTCCCCTTTCCGCGCTTGGGACAACTGCAAGAATTGAGGTCGCTTCTTCCGATCTAGGAGGAGATCGGGTAGCTTCAGTGGTCGAGGGACCCAAGGTTGGGGAGGATCTCTTTGTATCTCCCGTGCTCGCGACTGTGTGTTTGGAGTCGCTCAACGCTTCATCTCCTTTACTTTCCTAAGATCTCTCTTTCCTTTTCCGCTTCCTATGACCTTCACCACCCGCCATACCGCACGAAGAAAAGGTTAGTGAGATCACTAAGGTCGTGAGAATTGAGATATAGAAAATACCGATGCCGAGGTTAGAGAGCGGAAGTTCGCGGTCTTGGCGGTGAGCGCTGAATACCCAATGGTGCAGCTCTGCAACACCGAATCCAAACAAGAATACTTTTTAGTGGCAGCCTCACTCTTCAGATCCATCACTATCAAACTTTCCTCTTCGCTCGTGGTAATATGGTTCGAAGCAAGGGTCCCCGGTACCACCACCATGGGAAATCTCAAAGCGGCTCTGATCTTTGCTCCTCACAATGAAGAAACGATTCTTCCAGCTTCTTAAGGGACGAGGCGATCGGAAAAGAGCTCGCAACTAGGCTTCACCGAAAGAACCAAAGGGTCATCGCCCTTTCTGAGTTAGCCGGTGCAGCTTGGCGAACACTTTAGCCGTAGGTCCGATTCCCTTAGCTCGGCATAGACCTCTAAAGCTACCAAGATCCGCCACGAGTTGGGGTGAATTTGAACAATGGATGCTCGATGAAATTTTAAGACCTCCTTGTAGAAGTCATCCAGGGGAACCTCGGACGCCTTTAATCGTTCTTCAGACACCATGACCATGTCATCCTCTTCAAAAGAATGATCGACACGAAGATCGCCATGGCACTTGATCACCATATGAATCGTGACAAATGTTGTATTCTTGAACAACGATTGCAGATCGGATTCCCAAGAACCGATGGAAGCTCGCCTATAGGAAGGGTCTCTCTCCTTGAAGAAGGCGATACGCCTTAATGGTACGACCCGACCCCGACTGGAGCAGGACCCTAAGAGGTTCGGGTTGCGTGCTTGGTTCTGGCCGCCTCTTCCTCATCGACGATGACCAAGAGAACTCAATGGAAGGAGGGCTCGCGCTCTCGACCTTCTGCACCGCCATTTTCAAAAGAAACAAAGAACTTAAACAAAAAGAAGATCAAAGTCCTTACTGAGTCTAATCTGCCTGAGAAACCGAGAAAATGAGAGAACTTCAAGCTATGAGCAAGAGACTAAAATGAAATGAGAAAACAATCGCTAACCCTCCCTATTTATACTAGTCCGAGCATTTAATGCTCATGAGGTTCTAGGCGGCGCATCGATTGGTGAGACTCGACACTGCTCGACACTTTTCTCAAATATCCGAATGTTCAGAGATCTTAATCTGAGATCGCATAACAAGTTAAATATTTTGAATAAAGGATCACCAAGTGTCATTCAAGTAAAGAACAGATCGGATAACCACCTTAGAGATCGGAAAATAATCAATGCAAAAATAATAAGATGATAATCGCAAAATAAAGTCTTTATTTGCAAAAAGATCTGATTACAATAAAGGACTAACTACATCATTTGGGTGATCTCTAGAGATCGATTACATTGAGACTACATCATTTTGGCGATCTCTAAGGATCTAATACATTGGAGATCCGACTATATCAAAAGGCCGATCTAAGGATCGGTTTACAACCGATCCCAAGGATACTCAGAGATCCATGGATCGCTTTATAACTTATCCCAAGGATACTCCCGTGTGTTCTAAGGATCATTATAATCGATCCCAAGGATATTGCCGACCGGATGCTTCATCCGTCGAACACCCAATGTGGATCGTAATCATTTAACACTCAATGTGATGAGAAGCCGAATGAACTCGCTTGAGCAACTCGAGATCGGTACAACCAAGCCCGCAATACGGATCGGTCAAATTCGCTTCTCTCACCATCGCCAATTAGGACCATCCAATCACCGGATCGTAAATTTTCCGTCGAGGAAAAGGGAATTCCATCTAAGAGGATCAAAACCACGCTTGTAGCCTAACTTTCCCTAACAGCTAGAACCAAGAAACAAGGAGAAAGAGAGAAAATCGAATGAAGGAAATGCCACTATCAACAGGGTATATATAGGGAAAATGGGCATTTAATGTCGAAGGAAAACGGCTTGACGCTTCAAAATCGAGATGTAATTAATGCTTGGACCGAATCCATCGATCAAGGGATAAAAGAGATCGAGATAGGAGATCGCATGAGAGATCGGAATGGGAGCTAGGGAGGATCGAAGACAAAAAGAATAAGACAAATTCCGATAACCGCCGTAATCGTGAGCCGAGGTAGTTAAAGCGTGGCGACGAGATCTCCACCGCACGCCTAAGAATCGCCCGCAATGTCGACAGTGCCGTGGTATGTCATGACACCAGACATCCCAATCCCCACCGTTGATCTCACTTGTAAGGATGAATCCTAACCCTTGGATCAAGAGAGAAGACGACAATACAGCGTCTTTCACTCTCACCCCGCATCGTTCCGACAAAGGATTCAAGACCGCTTGATTAAAAGAGGAAAAGGACAAATATTTTGAGAAGCGATCTCACCATTCGCTTTGATTCTCTTTAATTCCCGAACATCCGATCATGTACTTCAAAATCCCGACCCTCCATCTCCTCAAAATGAATCGACCCTTCATGGGGAGCACCGATTCCTATAAATACCGCATGAAAAACTGCTCAAAAAGGGAGGACTGACGAAAAAAAGAAAGGTCATATTATAGCTAAGAACTCAAAATTTCATTCATTTGTTATTCGCTACTTTGAAGTATTGATTGGAAAGACTTTTGAAACTAGTTTTCAAGTGTTTCTTGAAAAGGATTTTGAACACTGAACTCTACATTTCCAGCTTGTTCATCACCGATCACGCCTTCACTTTCAACTCTTTATCATCTCTATTTTCATCCCTTCGTTGGAGCTCAAATCCCACTCGCTTGTTATCTTGACCTAATCACATCATAGCTAGGCTCCCTCCAGCTCACGGTGAACATCAACTCTCGTGCTAATCAATCCGCTGTCTTGTTTCTAGTGGCCACCCCACAATTATTCCTACAGCATTCAGCTCCTCCTGTAAGAGCTCACGTCATTGTATTAAGTGTTTGCGCTCATTTCTTTCGTAGTCTCTCCGTCCTTTTACGTATGTGATTTTTCTCCAAGTTCATCTCGTGCAAAGAGACCCTAAATGTTATTCTCGTGTCATCTCTTTAGTGATTAGTGTGCCTTTATTAATCTTCGCTATTTCAATACAAGCTTTTCCGGTTCCTAGTAGAGTGTAAATGGTCGTAAGACGAGGTAATCGCAACCTAAAGATCTCTCTTAAAGGGAAAATCTGAATAATACATAAGGAAGATAGTCAAACTATTAGGTCGACGAAACGATGCTTCGCAAAGATGCCATAAAATGGAAGTAAAAGAAGCAGAGTAGATTGGTCATAAATAAATATTGGTAAAATAAATACATGAGAGGTCGGTAAATCAGTCTCATTTTCCCTGCCTAGCCGAAGGATATTGATAAGTCCTATCCCCAACCTCTTTAAACTTCGTGATCCTTATCTCTAGGTTCTTAGGGCACCAAAATTCTGAGATCGGAAAATACCTTTCGTGCACCTTTCTAATTTAAAAGAGATCTGAGGAGAGTTCTTATCCTGCCTTAACTCAAATTCTAATAAACATTTAAAAGAGATCGGAGGAGAGTTCTTATCCGGTCTCAACTCAAAATTTTATTAAATAGGATCGGAGGAGAATTCTTATCCTGTTCCCATCTCAAATTTTAATAAATACCTAAAAGAGATCGGAGGAGGACCCTCACCCGACCTCCAATTAGAATTTTAATAAATAATCCAGTAGAGATCGGAGGAGAGTTCTTATCCGGCCTCTATTCAAATAAATATTAAAAAGAGATAGGAGGAGAGTTCTTATCCTATTCTCACACCAAATTTCAACCCGTATGCAAGATAATCCCAAAACCCTGCACAATTGTAACGCCAACTCACTAAGGTCGTCTCATTTACTTATGTATCCGGTAATCCTAATTAGTGAAAAATCAAACATTCCTTTTACCAAAAGGATTAACATTCCCACTATAGCCCTTCTAACTAATTTATAAATGACACAAAATTAAATCTACTTACCCTTGTTAAGGGACGAGGTGGGGTGCCTAACACCTTCCCCACCCGTTAATGGACCCCGAACCTAGAATCTCTGTTTTGAAGTGGTTTCATTGTTAATTTAACTCCCTAAATGGTTTTCTTTAGTTTCCCTCAAAACTAAGGTGGCGACTCCTCACTTTTCCCACTTCGGTGAGTGATCGTCCGGGCGACCGCAAAATCCCGTTGCGACACTGGATAGAATGTACCAAAATGGTAACTTTAGGTCATTTTTAGGTGACTTTTGGTTCGGCCAGTTTTTAGAACTGAACTTGTGCAAGCTATTTGGATTGGTTCTGGCTATTTTTGGGCTTTGGTGTCCTCATAAGAATGGTAGATATATGTCTCATCTATTCATGGTAAAAATTTCAGGTCAATTAGACCTATTTTGAGCGAGTTATGGTCAAAACACTAACTGCTACCCAAATGGTCAATTTTCAGGTTTTCAAAGCACTAATCCGGATTTGGTCATTTTTCAAGTTACCTTATAGGCAGAACTTTGGTAAGCTTCCTTCATGAAAGTTTGCACATTTTGTGCCTAGTTTCACCTCCAATTGGTTTCATACCAATTGGAGCCACACACTTAAGTTTCTAAGCCAAAACATACACTGCCCTATTACAATTTGTTCATCCTTTACCAATTACACAACCTATGCTTACCAAGTTCACTCTTCCATGCCAATTCTGATTTGTACCATAACATTAACACATTTAGCAACACATTTTTGGTCATTTTGGCTGCTTGTAACCACTCACAACAAACACACTATAATACAGAATTTTCCAAGTCCAATTACATCAATTAACCACATGACATACCTCATTTATATAAACAATCCTAATTGATCAAAATCAATAATACACTTTCATTAACTCATTAATCAATATTGGTACACATGAAATAATGCTCTCCTAAGTACATCAAAGCTGCCCAAATTTGTACATATGCACCAAACTTCCATATTCATTTTACAACCCTACTTCAAAGTCCATTTTAAGCAGACACGTGACAATTAAACTCTAGTATATGTAAGCCCTCCAATCAGCCTCACTAATCACCATATACATGAAAGAACAAATCATATTCCCATGGAGTTTAAGGCTACCAAAATTGAACACATTAACTACCATTCAAACTTCAAAAATTCTTCCACAATTCAACTACCCACAACATCCGTTCAATGTTAAATGAAACAAGAATAAAAAATACGTACTTACTACTTTTGAAATTCTTCAAAACCTCACCAAAACTTAACTTTCTTGCTGCCTATCTACTGCCCAAGTTGTGTAGAACAACTTTAGTGAAGAAATCAAGTGGAAAAGGGGCTCACTTCATGCTTGCATGGAGGTTAGGAAGCTTTGGCCATGGTGTTTCCATGGTGGATTCAATTCGGCTGGTGAGAGTGAGGTTGAAGAAGAAGATGTTTCTGCCCATTTTCACTTTGATATATCTCATTTTTTTTTTATGGATAGTGGAGCACTAACCAATAATTTAATGTTTAATGATTTAAAGTTTCCCTAATTTGCACATTTAGCTCAATTCTTTCACTATTTATATAATGTTTCACCATTTAATTTTTTTCATGACATTTCTAAGTGTAATATCATTTATTTTTGATGGACATTGAGGTCAAAAGGCAACCCTAGGTGTCAAATGACCAAAATACCCCACTTCAGGTTATATTCCCGATTTTTCGATAATACCGATTTTTGTCTGTTTCTCGATTTTTCGTTTTGCTTTGTACTAATTATTTAATTTTTCTTTGATATTTATAATGACTTTATACTTCAATAGATGTTTATTTAAGTCCTAAAAATATTTTCCAGGGTTCCCCGTGGTGCAGGGCTAGTCAACGGTCCACGCCGCAACTTCCTGGTGCGGTCACCCATCGCTATGGTTTTCGGCTCATTTAACTTGGTTACATTTCATTACTATTATTTTTTTCTTTGTTTTTCTTGCATTTTCTTTTCTTGTATTTTATTATTTTATGTCTCCTCACCAATATTTAAATGTAGTTCTAGGCATTCTAGCTGTCCGGACAGACACTAGTCATCGAAACAATCGAATGCACTGCCGAACATAGGGGTGTTACAATTCTCCGCCCCCCCCCCCCCCTTAAAATAAATTTCATCTCGAAATTTTACCTGGCATCAGTTTTTAAACAGCTGTGGGTGCTGTCTCCTCATGTCCTCTTGACATTCCCAAGTAGCTTCCTGGCCTAAATGATGGTTCCACAGCACTTTAACCAGGTGTATCTGTTTGTTCCTCAGCTGCTTCACCTCATATGCCAGAATTTCTATAGGTTCTTCCTCATATGAGAGGTCTGGATTTACCTCAATCTCTTCAACTGATAGTACATGAGATGGGTCAAATCTGTACCTCCTTAACATGGACACATGGAAGACACTGTGTATCCTTTCTAGCTATGGAGGTAATGCTAGCCGATATGTCAAAGGACCCACTCTTTCCAGAACCTCATATGGTCCGATGAAATGAGGACTCAGTTTTCCCTTTCTGTCAAATCTCATAATCCTCTTCCAAGGAGAAACTTTAAGGAACACCTTATCACCCACTACATATTCAATATCTCTTCTCTTCATATCAACATAGGACTTCTGACGGTCTGATGCAGCCTTGAGTCGATCTTTGATCAATATGATCTTTTCCTCTGTCTGTTGAACAATTTCTGGCGCAATCATCTTCCTTTCACCTACTTCATCCCAACATAGGGGAGTTATGCACTTTCTGCCATACAAAGCTTCATGTGGAGGCATCCCAATGCTTGATTGGTAGCTGTTGTTATAAGCAAACTCAATCAAAGGTAAGTGTGTATCCCAACTACCTTTAAACTCAATCACACAAGCCCGTAGCATATCCTCCAATATCTGAATTACCTTTCAGATTGGTCATCTGTCTGTGGGTGGAATGCTGCGATGAAGTTCAATCTAGTTCCTAGGGCTCTCTGAAGACTACCCCAGAATCTAGAAGTGAACCTTAGATCTCTGTCAGATACAATTGATACTGGCATTCCATGCAGTCTTATAATCTCATTTATGTACAATCTGGCCAATCTCTCCAGGCTATAGTCTTTTCGGACTGGCAAAAAGTGAGCAGACTTGGTCAGTCTATCAACTATAACCCATACTGCATCATGACTATTCTGTGTCCTTGAAAGTCCCATCACAAAATCCATGGTTATTCGTTCCCATTTCCACTCTGGTACTGGCAATGGATGTAACAAACCAGGTGGTACTTGATGTTCTGCCTTCATTTGCTGACAAGTTAGGCATTTGGAAACAAATTCAGCTATATCCCTCTTCATCCCCATCCACCAGTAATATTCTTTTAGCCCTCTGTACATTTTAGTTCCACTAGGGTGCATAGCAAGAGGAAATTCATGTGCTTCCTTCATAATGATCCATTTCAATTCAATATCATTAGGAATGCACATTCTGCCCTGATATAGTAGTAAACCATCATCTCTCACAGAGAATTCAGGTTTCTTGCCCTGCTGGACTTCTTTCAGTAGCTTTTGCTATTTATCATCACTCTGAGCAACCATTCTGATCTGATCAATTAACACTGGTTGTACATGCCATGCAACTACTGTTTGTCCCTCATCATCAATCTCCAAACTGGCATGCTGTGCTTTCAACTCATGTACCATGGACAAAGGAGAAACTCTGAGACTTGCCATAGTCTTATGACTTAAGGCGTCAGCCACTACATTTGCTTTCCCTGGCTGATAGTCTATTAAGCAATCATAGTCTTTAATCAGTTCTAACCATCTCCTCTGCCTTAAGTTCAATTCCTTCTGGGTGCCCAAATACTTCAAGCTCTTGTGATTTGTGTAAATGTAACATTTCTCCCCATACAAATAGTGTCTCCAGATCTTCAGAGTAAAAACAATAGCTACTAGCTCCAAATCATGTATTGGGTAGTTCCTCTCATGCGGTTTCAGCTGGCATGATGCATAAGCAATGACATTTCGATCTTGCATCAGTACACAGCCTAACCCGTTGTGAGAAGCATCACTATAAACTGTGTATTCTTTACCCGGGGTAGGTAAAGTAAGGACTGGAGCTTTAGTTAGACACCTCTTCAACTCATCAAAACTTTGCTGGCATTTATTTGTCCACTGAAATTTTACATCTTTCTGAAGCAGCTTGGTTAGTGGAGAAGCTAACATAGAAAACCCTTTCACAAACTGGCAGTAATATCCAGCTAAACCCAGAAAACTGTGAATTTCTGTGATATTTCTGGGTGGCTTCCAATTAAGTATAGCTTCTACCTTACTGGAATCTACCTTGATCCCTTCAGTTGACACAACATGTCCCAAAAAGGAGATTTCTTCCAGCCAAAATTCACATTTTGATAATTTGGCGTACAATTGTTTCTCCCTTAAAGTCTGTAGTACAATCCGCAGATGTTTGTCATGCTCCTCGGCATTCCTCGAATATATCAAAATATCATCAATAAACACCACCACAAATTGGTCGAGATATGGTCTGAAGATAGTGTTCATCAGATCCATAAAAGCAGCTGGAGCATTAGTTAATCTGAATGGCATTACTAGAAACTCATAGTGGCCATATCGAGTTCTGAAAGCAGTTTTTGGAATACTCTGCTCTTGCACCTTCAACTAATAATAACCAGATCGCAAATCAATTTTGGAGAATACAGCTGCACCCTTCAACTGATCAAACAGATCATTAATGCTAGGCAATGGAAATCTATTCTTTATTATCACCTTATTCAACTGCCGGTAGTTAATACATAAGCGGAGGGTGCCATCTTTCTTCTTAACAAACAATACTGGCACTCCCCAAGGTGACACACTAGGGCGAATGAAACCCTTTTCAAGTAGTTCTTGCAACTGTACCTTCAACTCCACTGGTGCCATTCTGTATGGTGTTATGGAGATTGGATCCACACCAGGCATAACATTAATCTCAAGCTGCACTTCTCTTTCTGGAGGTAATCCTAGCAATTCATCAGGAAACACATCTGGAAAGTCATATACTATGGGGATATCCTTCAATGCTAGACTTCTCCACTTGGGTGTCTACCACATGTGCCAAGTATGCTTCACACCCCTTTCTGATCATTTTTCTGGCTAGTGCAGCTGAAATGATGTTTGATGGCAATAGCTACCTCTCCCCATGTATTACCACATCACTGTACTGAGGGAGACCAAAAGTGACTGTCTTCAATCTACAGTCAATCATGGCATGATGCCTGGCTAACCAATCCATGCCCAAGATGATATCATAATCTCTGAAGGGCATTTCAATGAGATCAGACAGAAAAGTATGTCCTTGGATCACCAAAGGACAATCCCTATACATTTTATTAACCCTGACCTCTTATCCTAGCGAACTTATTACTAGCACCTCAAAGTCCATTTTTGTACATGGAACAGCAATGCAATCAATGATGCTAGCACTCATATAAGAATGGGTAGAACCCGGATAAAATAACACAAACACATCTTGATTAAAAGTTGAGAAGGTACCAGCCACAACATCTGATATCTCGGCCTCTTCACTCTGACTAAAGCACTGCCTTGCTCTGATTGATTCACAGTGCCTTGGCTGCCTGCTGGACTACCTCTACCCCTGCCTCTACCTCTGCTAGGTGGTTATGAACCTCTGGTGACAAGACTCTGAATTGACCCTTCTGCAGTAGTAGGAGGTGGTCTAACTCTGCGAGTATTGGTGCAGTCTTTGGCAAAGTGCCCTATGCCTCCACAGTTATAACAGGCTCCTATGGCCTTGTAGCACACCCCACCATGATTTCTTCCACAAGTTTCACATTGGCGGGGAGGGTAGGAACTTTTGGTACTCTGCTGACTAGATAGAGGAGGTTTCTATCCTGAATATCTTCCCCTACTAGACTTCTTACCACCTCTGCTATGTCCCCCATGGTTCTTCCTCTTTCTAGTAGGACCATTGGAACTCTATTCTACTGACTTTCCCTCTTTTTCTGTCTTCTCTGATTTCTTTTTCCCAGGGGCTGCTTCAGATTCAATTCTTTCTAATTTCAGTGCTTGAAAAATAAGCTCAAAGAAGTTGTTATGTTTGAATCTGACCACTTGTAATCTGATACTTGTCTTCAAGCCGGTTTCAAACCTCTTACATCTCTCCCTACTGGTAGAAAGTAGACTTACTGCATAATGGCTCAGGCGGGAAAATTCCTTTTCATATTTAGCCACCGATCTACTCTCCTGTTTCAGACTTAGGAACTCTTGCAGCTTCTAGTCCACATAAGCATCAGGGACATATTTTTGTCTGAACTCCTGTAGAAAATCATTCCATGTTAGCACTGAAGGTTCTACCAAACTATGGGGAATAATTTTCCACCAGTCATATGCATCCCCCTGTAGCAGAGACACTAAATATTCAAATCTGAGCTCCTCTGTACAATGTAGCTTCTTGAATACCCTATCCATTCTTTCTAACCACTATTCTGCCTCTAGAGGATCTACTGTCCCCTTAAACTCACTAGCCCCATATTTCATCAATTTGTCATATTGCCTAGTAGAAGACTATGGTTGTACCACTGGTGTCTATAGTGGGACTTGAGTAGGCATGTTACCAGCCATCTGTTGGAACATTGCAGCTATGCAAATTAAGCGTAAAACCGCAGATCGAGGGGTCAAAAGTGCTAATCCACTGATATTGTGTAGGGCTGGGGCATCTCCTTGTACCTCAGCCTCTATAGATTGATCGACTGAACGATCACCTTCTTCCATAGTCAATTCGAGGATCTTAGACCTCCTAAACAAATAACACAAGGGGATTTCCTCTCGTTAGTGCATATTTATAATGTAATGTACCGTATGTATCAAACAATGACATTGAGTAGTTGTACTATGAAGAAAGAATATTCAAATTACAGGTGAAAACAAAATTTAAAAACTAGCTCTGATACCACTTAAAACATGTCACACCCGACCCCTCTGTAAGGCATAACATGATCCCGTAGTATACCTAATGAATTACCAAACTTCATCTATTGATAACCCATTAAATACACTACAAGGGATTTTAAAACTTTTCTTACTTCTCTTTACAGTGGTGAGCACTGTTTACAAGTGTTAAAATTTTTTTTTTAACTGAAGTGAAACAGCTAACACATTTGAAGAATTAATAATTTCTGTAAAAATTTTTGGCAGAGTGCCATCTGTATTTTTAATAAAGCAGTTCTTCAAAAACCTGTAAAAAGCACTTCCAATATTTTGTTCAATCCCCAAACTCCAATATTCAATCAGCACAATAAGTTTCTTAATAATTATCAACTCAAATCCACAATAATTTTCTAATGTTTTCAAAAGCTGAGACAAAAGAATATATCACAATATTTACAAATCAAAATAATTTACAAATTTAGTTTACAACTTTAATTTACAATTTTAATTTACAACTTCTCAAAACCAAGTACAATATATACTTACAGTGAATATACATTACAATACAAAATGCAAAATATGGTATACTCAATATACCCGATGATCTCTCAATGTAGTACTAGCAGCCTAGTCTGCCCTGTCAGTCTGTCTACCTACGACAGCAATGAAAAGCTATCACTGAGCCAATGTCTCAGTGGTGCACAATATTAACACAATGCAACTTTAAATCACAAATCATAAGTCATATAAATAGTGGATACTTAAAACCGTAGTTAAATTCAAAGACAGTGAATGTCATAAAGAATTTAAACTCCTTTTCACAATATCATAATAAATATCAATAAAATCACACACACAGCTTAATCATGCTCCAAAGTCCAATTTATCCCAAAAGCCGATGGCTAGTGAGGAATAACATAGCTAGCTCGCAATAATATGAGTACTCATTCTATTCGTCCTCAATAGGCACACACCTTAACACTTCAGCCAGAGAGGGAATTCAAAGTCAATTCATCCCACTAGACAAGCTAGCTAGGAATTCAATCAATATACATGATAGCTGTGGTTTTAAACCAATTGCAATATTTTCAAACAATAAGTATCCATCAAATTTCCATTCAAACAATTTTTCATAATTCAAAATAATAACATACAAAATTCTCATAATTTATTTCAATTGAAAAGTCAAAAACAATAACTGTTGTGCACAAACCTCTGATAAATGTCTCTTGGCCCTTCCCTGAGTCTTTGCTAACTGAAACACACAATTTTAAGTGTTTCAGCACTCATTTAAACTGTCTCTAACAAGAATGCTTAATAATTAATTTATTGAATACTATTATTTCCCTTAGTCAACCTAAAATGTTAACCCTCGATGCACTCTAGGTGAATTAGGTTTGATGTTACCAATATGTTGTTAGCAGTATATTCTAGAGCATATCATTTAGTATGTATCTTGTACATGTTTTATTAATAAAAGGCATTTCCACTTTTCCGTTTACATAATATATTTATGTGCAATAGAAAAGGTCCATTGATATTTTGTTAAAAATTATATTCTTAAGTTGTTAAGAATATGAGTGACAGTATTTCTAGTACAAAGTATCATAAATAGGTTCACGATCGAGGATACTTCATAATAAGGACATGACTTATCCAGAAAGATTATATCCATGTTTGTTCCCAAGTTATTTATATGAGATATAAATAAGATGGAATGGTGAGTCTCATGCCATATGACAAACATGATAGGCACTTATAAATGATAAGTAGGCCGAACCAGTGACACTTATGATAAGCACATGGTGTTTGCTCTTGTCAATGTTTTGTCATAAATCATATCATTGCATATAATCTTTAGACCTGAGATAGCACAGTTATCTTGTATATAGGTAGCTTGAGTTTGATACAGCTTTCATACTTGTACTGTGTATGAGTATATGGGCATGTGTTGGCTCTTGCTAGTTATATATGGAGGTAGGTGTTGATTAAGATGGAATCTGTTCCTCTAAGTAAATAGAGATAAAATCCTATGTTCATTTAATTGTTCTTGATGTTTCAAGTTCCTGGTCAGGATAGATAGATTTAATCAGAAAAGAGTTTCTGATGAGAAAATATTTTTAATCAAGAATTGGAATTAAAAGAGAACATAATATTCATAGCAAATGGAGTTTGACATAAACCATGACTCCAGCTTGAGCTGGGATTTTGTAACAGAGATATTCCAGTGCATGGTAACATATGATTATAGGTTCATTTAGGTAAACCTTATTACTAATTGGGTGGCCATGGCATGCTATGCTAGGTGTTAACCATGGTCTATGAGGTGCATAAAATGATTTAGAGAAATCATTTATGGTGAGAAAAAGTTCTGATGATATTAAGAGTTGATGTCATATGTCATTGCCAATTAATGATGAGCCTAGTAAGTCACACACATACACAAGTTATCACCTATTTAAATATGATTTAATTAATTAATTAAAGAGTTTAATTGATTAATTAAATACGTTTGGTTTGCAATTAGATTACAAAGTCCCTAGCATGACTTGAAATCAAATCTAGATTATTGGATGTATAGTATAAGTTAAATTTATATTTAAAGTGTTTAAATATGAATTTAATTAATGAGAAATTAATTAATAGAGATTAATTAATTAATTAATATTTGATTTAAATTGATTAGAAGAACATAAATAATTATTTTGGGTTAAGAACTCAAAATTAAGACACAAGGGCATTTTAATCATTTCATAGGGTGACATGTGGCACCATGAGATGCTGACACATGGAATTACACATGAGCTTATCAAATGTCTTTTAATCATGTAAGATGATTAAAATTAAGATTAAATATAGGTTTGACACTTAGTTCAATGTCATTGGGTCAATTAAACCTAGAACCAATCAAAGGGTGACATGTGGCAAAGGTTTAAGTGGTGACCTAGCTATATAAGTGTTGTTATGAAAAAATAAAACACACAAGCTGCTGCCTCCCATTGTGTGCCGCCACCCTTGGGACTCACATTCTCTCTTCCTCTTTATCTCTCATCTATTCCAAGAGATTAGCAAACAATCTCTTGGATTTAAAATACTAGAAATCATTTATAGTGTCCTATTTACATCTTTAATCTCTTCAAAGGCAGAACTTGATTTTCTAAATAATAGAAAAAGCTTTAGAAGCTGTTCAAGGGCTGCCATAGGTGTTCTTGGTGTGGACAAGCTAGAGGAACAACATCTGGTGTCCTGAAGATGAATCTCAAAGGCGTAAATACACTGTAGTGCATCAAGAGCTTAGTGTGTTTATTCTTGATTTAATATAGGGTTCTAAAATTAATATGATTAATTCTAAAATCTTAAATGGAAAATACAAATCTAAAAACATATTAAAAGAGTTTTAATATATTGTTTATCATTGAAATCAAATAGATAAAAATAAATCTTGCATGATGCATGTGACCCTAGGTGAAAATTTTGAGTTAAATGGTATAAACTTGTGTTTTTTCACGCTTCCACTCCATCAATTGGTATCAGAGCCACTATATTTGCCATTTAGATTGTTGATTATATGATTTAATTATGTGTTTTGATCATGAGATGATTTATCCATTGCTGGTTGCAATGGATGTGTGGCGGCATGATTGAAGAACACCATCAATGGTGCGCATGGTTTGGCTTCATGGGTGGTGCAAAGGTTTGGATTTTTTAATTTGCAATTGTTGTATGATCTAAAAGTTCATCCTATGTCTAATTAAATTGTTTAATTAGAATTTTAATCACACAATTAAATTTTGATTCAAATCAGAATTTTAAAAATTGTTTGAATGTGATTCAAATATGAATTTTAAAAGTTGTTTGAATGTGATTCAAATCTGAATTTTAAAGGTTGTTTGAATCATATTTAAATCTGATTTTTTAAAGTTGTTTGAATAATATTCATATTTGAATTTTTAAAAATTGTTTGAATATGATTCAAATCTGATTTTTTAAAAATTATTTGAATGTGATTCAAATCTGAATTTTTAAGGTTGTTTGAATGTGATTCAAATCTGAATTTTTAAATTTGTTTGAATGAGATTCAAATCTGAATTTTTAAATTTATTTGCATTATATTCAAATCTGGATTTTTAAGTTGAATATGAGATATTCAATTTAATTTAAGTATGTATGTTTTATTTAATTGTTAAGTAGTGATATGCATGATGGATGATCATGGACTATAAAAGACCAATGTGATTGGATTTATTTCTTTTATGTTTCTTTGGAATTGTAAATTAATTAATTTATTTTGGGCATGTATTATCAAGGTTGTAATAATTTTTGGGTTGTAATTTCATTTATTTAAGTTCTTTTAAATTCGCCTTGGTATGCCAAGGATTACTATGTAATATTGGATTGCAAGAAGTTCAAGGAGGTCAAGAACATTAGTGGGACCAGTTGGAGGAATTCAAGATCAAGTATTGATTATGTACTCCTTCAGCAACTCTTGTAAAATGAATGAATGAAATGCACCTAAGAATGCCCTGATTCAATTCTTAGTAGCTCAGAATTGAATCCCTTAAAAAGTCCATGAACATACCATATTTACTGCTTATCCATGAATGCATGAGAAGTATGGGAATGTATGCAATTATATGATATATGCATGCTAAATGGATAATGTGTAAAGTAAGACCTTAATAGTAATTAGGATGACCATAAAATCTTCCAAACAAATGATTAAGTTGGAAATGCTATAATTAAAGTAATTATAACATGGGCCCTCTATTGGGGCAATTATTTTAAGAAATTTTAAATAGTTGCATAAGATGCAATTAATTTAAGAGATTTTCTTAAGAATAATTGTTAAGCATGAGATGTTGTAAATATGTAAATGGTTTGGTGGCCAATATTGGATGTACCTGAGGACATTAAAATTATTTGCATAATTACTGGCTCAATGGGATCAACTTAACTAATGCAAGATAAGTCAATAATGGATGTACCTGAGATTTTGAGCATTAGGGGCTAGGTAAAGGATTGAACCTCACATGAGATGTGATGGGCAAGGAGTTGCTCACTTATAATTTATTGTAATTCCAATAATGGATGTACCTGAGGATGATCAATAGAATTATAAGACATCAATCACCCACTAGAAATCCATCCAACTAGGATTTCCGTTTCCTACTTTAGAAGTGTAGGATTCGCTAAGTTAGTGGGAGGACCAATTTGATTAAAAGACCATAATCATTTTGGTTAATTACTTGACACATTTACTAATTAATCTATTTATTTTTTGTAGTTAATTTTCTGATAATAATGAGCACAGAACAACCACCATCATCCAATATCCTTGAAAGCATACTTGATCAAAATAGGTTGACAAGACCTAATCTCTCTGATTGGCTAAGAAATTTGAAACTTGTCCTAAACCTTGAACATATAGGATATGTTCTAGACTCAAATGTTTCTGGTCCTTTACCTCCAGAAGCTACTCAAGAGGAACATGAAACTTTGGACAAGTGGAAGAAGCATGACATGAGAGCTACATACTTGCTTCCATGAGTAATAAGTTATAGAAGCAGCATGAGAACATGCAGAGTGCGAGTGAGATCCTCCTTCACCTACAAGAGTTGTATGGTGAGCACAGTAGGAATGCTAGGTATGAGATATCTAGGCAGCTATTCCGCATGAGGATGTCTAAGGGACAGAATGTTGGGGATCTTGTCCACAAGATGATTCGGCTGATTGAGCAGTTGGAACATCTTGACTTCAACATGGATTTCCAACTACACACGGATTTGATCCTTCAATCCCTTCCTGAGTCTTTTGGAAATTTTGTGATAAATTTTCATATGACTAAACAGGAATGCACCTTAGCTGGTTTACTCAACATGCTAGTTATTGCCCAAAAGAATATGCCGGCAATAAAGGAAAAAGAGGTAGCTTTGATTGCATCTTCTTCTACTGGAAAGTCCAACAAGAAGAAGGGCAATAAGAAAAAGAAACCTCAGATTCTTGGTCCTTCCAAGAAAATAGCTAAACAGAAAGGGAAGACTAAAGCTAATGGAGGCAAAGGAAAGTGCTTCCACTGCCAGAAGGATGGGCACTGGAAAAGGAACTGCCTAGAGTATTTTGCTTCTCTGAAGGACAAGAAGAATAAACCTTTGGAAGGTATGTCCATATCTTGGTATTTAGATTCTGATGATACTCATAGTTCATCTACAGCTTGGATTTTAGATACTGGTGCCAGTTCTCACATTTCTAATGATATGCAGGAACTAGCAAATAGTAGTAGCTTGCGTTCTCAAGATGTTAGAGTCCGGATTGGCAATGGTTCAACTGTTGAAGCTTTTGCCATAGGATCTAAATCTTTTTACATGTTTGAACATGTTTTGTGTTTGGATAATATTTTAAATGTACCTGATCCTTTTAAGAACATTATTTCTATATCTAGTTTGACTAGAAACGGCTATGAATTTCAGTTCACAGATGATGTTTGCAATATTTATTTTGGAAATAAATATGTTAGTTCGGGTTATATGAATGATGGTCTTTATTATTTGGATAATAATGACAAACACAAAATGAATGCAAGTGATCTAAATGAATGCAACGCCATGGTGAAAACCAACTCAAGTTCAAAACATATTTGGCACTTAAGGTTATGTCATGCTGCAGAAGATAGGATTGCAAAACTGGAGAAAATGGGGATTCTATCCTCATTGGGCTCTGAGCCTACTCCAACTTATGAATCTTGTTTTCAAGGCAAAATGACTAGATCACCCTTTGTTGGACAAGGGTTAGGGGCTGAAAATATTTTGGAGCTAATACATAGTGATGTATGTGGTCCATTTAAGGAAATGGCTAGAGGTGGTTTTCATTACTTTATTACCTTTACTGATGATAAATCAAGGTTTGGGTATTTGTATTTGATGAAATACAAACATGAATCCTTTGAAAAGTTCAAAGAATTTAAATCTGAAGTAGAAAATCAAACAGGAAAGAGTATTAAAGCTCTTCGATCAGATCATGGAGGTGAATATTTGAGTACTGAATTTGATGAATACTTGAGAGAGCATGGCATTGTTTCCCAGCTGACTCCTCCAGGAACGCCACAATTGAATGGTGCATCTAAAAGGAGAAATCATACCCTATTGGATATGGTACGTAGTATGATAAGCTATACTGATATGTCAATCTCCTTTTGGGGATTTACATTAGAATCAGTTTTGTATATTCTGAATAGGATTCCATCAAAATCAGTTTCTTCCACACCTTATGAGATATGGCATGGAAGAAAACCAAGTCTTAAGCATGTTAAGATTTGGGGTTGTCCAGCTTATATCAAAACTGAACACTGATAAATTGAAAACCAGATCAGAAAAAGGTCGATTTGTTAGATATCCAAAAGATAGTTTTGGATATTATTTTTATTTGCCTACTTCACAAAAGGTTGTGGTGAGTACATTTCTTGAACAACAGTTTGTTCAGGAAGGGGGCAAAGGAAGGCAAATAGAGTTAGAATTGGAGAATTCTGACCAACCAACAGATCAGATGGATATAGATCCATTTAGTCAACCTATACCCGTTGATGAAACATCTACAGCTGTTCCTCGTAGAACAACCAGGGTGTCTCAGCCCCAGTGAGATATGGTTTCCTTCATGAAGAAGAACAAGAGTTGTCTACTCATGAAGAAGTAGATCATAGAGATGATCCATTTACCTACGAAGAAGCTATATCAGATATAGACTCTTCAAAATGGATTGATGTCATGAAATCTGAGATTGATTCCATGTATAAGAATCAAGTTTGGGATCTTGTTGACCCACCTGTTGCCATGCTTAAATCAATTACGATTCTTTTAGCAATAGCTGCATACTATGATTATGAGATTTGACAGATGGATGTCAAAACAGCTTTTCTCAATGGATATATTGAAGAAAACATTTTCATGGAACAACCTAGGGGTTTTGAATCCCAAGATAGTTCCAAGGTATGCAAGCTAAAGCGATCCATTTATGGGTTGAAGCAAGCTTCGAGGAGTTGGAACATCCGTTTTGATGAAGCCATTAAATCCTTTGGTTTTATCAAAAATGAGGATGAGCCACGTGTATATAAGAAGGTTAGTGACAGTGCTATCACTTTTCTTGTCTTATATGTGGATGACATACTGTTGATGGATAATGACATAGGTATGTTGACAACTGTAAAGGTATGGTTGTCAAATACATTCTCCATAAAAGACTTAGGGAAGGCAACCTATATTCTTGGGATTCACATCTATGGAGATAGAGCGAAAAGAATAATTGGTTTGTCCCAAAGTCTATACTTGGAAAAAGTGTTAAAGAGGTTTAACATGCTTGATTCCAAGAGAGGATTGTTACTAGTGAGACATGGTATCCATCTTTCTAAAGAAATATCTCCAAAGACACCTAAAGAAAGAGATAAGATGGCCAGGATTCTATATGCTTCGGCTATTGGAAGTTTAATGTATGCAATATTGTGTACTAGGCCGGATATCCCATATGCTATTAGTTTGACTAACAGGTATCAATCCAATCCTGGTTTAGAACACTGGATAGCTGTTAAGAATATCCTTAAGTATTTGAGAAGAACTAAGGATTTATTCTTGATCTATGGAGGTGGAGACTTGCAATTGGATGGTTATACTGATTCTGATTTCCAATCAGATATCGATGATAGAAAGTTTACCTCTAGATATGTGTTCATTTGTAATGAAGGTGTAGTCAGTTGGAAGAGTTCCAAACAGAGCATGACTGCAAATTCCACTATCGAGGCTGAGTATATTGCCGCATCAGATGCTGCAAAGGAAGCTGTTTGGATAAAGAAGTTCGTGACAGAATTTATAGTAGTTCCTTCCATTGAGTCAGTAGTCCCACTACACTGTGACAACAATGGAGCAGTCATACAGGCTAAGGAACCAAGGTCTCACCAAAAATCCAAACACATAGAAAGGCGCTACCACATTATCAGAGAAATAGTTGGACGAGGCGATGTAGCCATACAGAAAATAACATCAGCTGAAAATCTAGCTGATCCATTCACTAAGCCTATGTCACAGACTCAGCTAGACCGACATCTTTAGAAGATGGGTCTAAGATATTGTAATGAATGGCTCTAGTTATAATGGGAGATTGTTAGTAGTATGCCCTAGAGCATATCATTTAGTATGTATCTTGTACATGTTTTATTAATAAAAGGCATTTCCACTTTTCCGTTTACATAATATATTTTTGTGTAATAGAAAAGGTCCATTGATATTTTGTTAGAAATTTTATTCTTAAGTTATTAAGAATATGAGTGATAGTATTTCTAGTACAAAGTATCATAAATAGGTTCACGATCGAGGATACTTCATAATAAGGACATGACTTATCCAAAAAGATTGTATTCATGTTTGTTCCCAAGTTATTTATATGAGATATAAATAAGATGGAATGGTGAGTCTCATGCCATATGACAAATATGATAGGCACTTATAAATGATAAGTAAGCCGAACCAGTGACACTTATGACAAGCACATAGAGTTTACTCTTGTCAATGTTCTGTCATATATCATATCAGTGCATATAATCTTTAGACCTGAGATAGCACAGTTATCTTGTATATAGGTAGTTTGAGTTTAATACTGCTTTCATACTTGCACTGTGTATGGGTATACGGGCATGTGTTGGCTCCTACTAGTTATATATGGAGGTAGGTGTTGATCAAGATGGAATCTGTTCCTCTAAGTAAATAGAGATAAAATCCTATGTTCATTTAATTGTTCTTGATGTTTCAAGTTCTTGGCCAGGACAGATAGATTTAATCAGAAAAGAGTTTCTGAAGAGAAAATCTTTTTAATCAAGAATTGGAATTAAAAGAGAACATAATATTCATAACAAATGGAGTTTGACATAAACCATGACTCCAGCTTAAGTTGGGATTTTGTAACAGAGAGATTCCAGTGCATGGCAACATATGATTATAGGTTCATTTAAGGTAAACCTTATTACTAATTGGGTGGCCATGGCATGCTATGCTAGGTGTTAACCATGGTCTATGAGGTGCATAAAATGATTTAGAGAAATCATTTATGGTGAGAAAGAGTTCTTATGATATTAAGAGTTGATATCATATCTCATTGCCAATTAGTGATGAGCCTAGTAAGTCACACACATACACAATTTATCACCTAATTAAATATGATTTAATTAATTAATTAAAGAGTTTAATTGATTAATTAAATATGTTTGATTTGCAATTAGATTGCAAAGTCCCTAGCATTATTTGAAACTAAATCTAGATTATTGGATGTATAGTATAAGTTAAATTTATATTTAAAGTGTTTAAATATGAATTTAATTAATGAGAAATTAATTAATTTATATTTGATATAAATTGATTAGAAGAAGAGAAATAATTATTTTGGTTTAAGAACTCAAAATTAAGACACAGGGGCATTTTGGTCATTTCACAGGGTGACATGTGGCACCATGAGATGGTGACACATGAAATTACACATAAGCTTGCCAAATGTTTTTTAATCATGTAGGATGATTAAAATTAAGATTAAATATAGGTTTCACACTTGGCACAATGTGATTGGGTCAATTAAACCTAGAACCAATCAAAGGGTGACATGTGGCAAGGGTTTAAGTGGTGACCTAGCTATATAAGTGTTCTTATGAAAACATAAAACACATAAGCTGCTGCCTCCCATTGTGTGCCGCCACTCTTGAGACTCACATTCTCTCTTTGTCTTCATCTCTCATCTATTCCAAGAGATTAGCAAACAATCTCTTGAATTAAAAATACTAGAAATTGTTTCTAGTGTCCTGTTTACATCTTTAATCTCTTTAAAGGCAGAACTTGATTTTCTAAATAATAGAAAAAGCTTTAGAAGCTGTTCAAGGGCTGCTATAGGTGTTCTTGGTGTGGACAAGCTAGAGGGACAACATCTGGTGTCCTGAAGACGAATCTCAAAGGCGCAAATACACTGTAGTACATCAAGAGGTTAGTGTGTTTGTTCTTGATTTAATCTAGGGTTCTAAAATTAATCTGATTAATTCTAAAATCTTAAATGGCAAATAAAGATCCAAAAACATATTAAAAGAGTTTTAATATGTTGTTTATCATTGAAATCAAATAGATAAAAATAAATATTGCATGATGCATGTGACCCTAGGTGAAAATTTTAAATTCAATGGTATAAACTTGTGTTTTTTCACGCTTTCGCTCCTTCATATGTCACATTTTATAGCATTTCAGTGTTGGTACATCTTACCCAATTCATTTTCAAGTATATTGCATTTTATTGCAATTTTTCAAATTTCGGTATACTAACTTGTCCTAGCCGGATGACCTAGTTTCCTCGATTTTCAGGTTTTGGTCCAAACTACAAACTTGTAGGTCTATGTCTTATTACACGTGAGGCAAAATTTCAGGTCATTCTGAGTTGTCTAGACTAAGTTATGGTCAATTTACCAATGCTGGACAGAATGTACCAAAATGGTAACTTTAGGTCATTTTTAGGTCACTTTTGGTTCGGCCAGTTTTTGGACTTGAAATTGTGCAAGCTATTTGGATTGGTTCTGGCCATTTCTGGGCTTTGGTGTCTTCATAAGAATTGTAGATATATGTATCAACTATTCATGGTAAAAATTTCAGGTCAATTGGACCTGTTTTGAGTGAGTTATTGTCAAAATACTAACTGCTGCCCAAATGGTCAATTTTTAGGTTTTCAAAGCACTAATCCGAATTTGGTCATTTTTCAAGTTACCTTCTAGGCAGAATTTTGGAAAGCTTCCTTCATGAAAGTTGGCACATTTTGTGCCTAGTTTCACCTCCAATTGGTCTCATACCAATTGGAGCCACACACTTAAGGTTCTAAGCCAAAACATACACTGCCCTATTACAATTTGTTCATCCTTTACCAATTACACAACCTATGCTTGCCAAGTTCACTCTTCCATGCCAATTATGGTTTGTACCATAACATTAACACATTTAGCAACACATTTTTGGTCATTTTGGCTGCTTGTAACCACTCTCAACAAACACACTATAATATAGAATTTTTTAAGTCCAATTACATCAATTAACCACATGACATACCTCATTTATATACCCAATCCTAATTGATCAAAATCAATAATACACTTTCATTAACTCATTAATCAATATTGATATACATGAAATAATGCTCTCCTAAGTACATCAAAGCTGCCCAAATTTGTACATATGCACCAAACTCCCATATTCATTTTACAACCCTAATTCAAAGTCCATTTCAAGCACACACGTGACAATTAAACTCTAGTACATGTAAGCCCTCCAATCAACCTCACTAATCACCATATACATGAAAGAACAAATCATATTCCCATGGAGTTTAAGGCTGCCAAAATTGAACACATTAACTACTCATCAAACTTCAAAAATTCTTCCACAATTCAATTACCCACAACATCCGTTCAAAGTTTAATGAAACAAGAATAAAAAATACATACTTACTACTTTTGAAATTCTTCAAAACCTCACCAAAACTTAACTTTCTTGCTGCCTATCTACTGCCCAAGTTGTGTAGAACAACTTTAGTGAAGAAATCAAGTGGAAAAGGGGCTCACTTCATGCTTGCATGGAGGTTAGGAAGCTATGGCCATGGTGTTTCCATGGTGGATTCAGTTCGGCTGGTGAGAGTGAGGTTGAAGAAGAAGATGTTTCTGCCCATTTCCACTTTGATATATCTCTTTTTTTTTTTTTAAGGATAGTGGAGCACTAACCAATAATTTAATGTTTAATGATTTAAAGTTTTCCTAATTTGCACATTTAGCTCAATTCTTTCACTATTTACATAATGTATCACCATTTAATTTTTTTCATGACATTTCTAAGTGTAATATCATTTATTTTTAATGGACATTGCGGTCAAAAGGCAACCCTAGGTGTCAAATGACCGAAATGCCCCACTTCGGGTTATATTCCCAATTTTTCGGTGACACCGATTTTTGTCTATTTCTTGATTTTTCATTTTTCTTTGTACTTCTCTATTTGCAGTTTTCTCTAAAATCTGCTACAGTTCCCTATTTGAGATTTCTACTTAGCTACTGGTTTGAGGATGATAAGGTATAGCCACCTTGTGAGTCACTCCATACTTTTTCATTAGTATTTCAAATTGTTGGTTGCAGAAGTGACTTCCTCCATCACTGATTATTTCTCATGGTGTGCCAAATCTTGTGAAGATATTCTTCTTAAGGAACCTTGTGACCACTCTAGCATCGTTGGTTGGTGTGGCTATTGCTTCTACCCATTTTGACACATAATCAACACCAACCAGAATATAATTGTTTCCATGGGAAAAGGGGAATGGGCCCATGAAGTCTATCCCCCATACATCAAACAATTCTACCTCAAGTATACCATGCAGTGGTATTTCATTCCTACTTGAAGTGCTACCTGTTCTTTGGCATTGATCACAAGCTAGGACAAAGGATCTCACATCTTTAAACAAATGTGGCCAGTAAAATCCTGCTTGCAAGATCTTGGCTGCTGTTTTTAAGGTGCCAAAATGTCCTCCATATAGTGATGAATAGCAGTGATGAAGGATACTTTCCATATCTTCCTCTGGTTTGTATCTTCTTATCAACCCATGATTACATCTCTTCTACAGTAGAGGTTCCTCCCATATGTAATATCTCACATCATGTAGGAATTTCTTCCTTTGCAGATAAGTCATGTTTGGAGGCAATACCCTGCATATAAGAAAATTAACAAAGTCAACATACCATGGAGCCTTGGAGAATGCAAGTAATTGCTCATCAGGAAATGAGTCATTAACTGGAAAATCCTTGAAGTCTCCTGTGTACTCCAATTTCAGCCTGGAAAGATGGTTAGCCACTACATTTTCGAATCCCTTTTTATCCTTGATTTCAAGGTCAAATTCTTGCAAGAGTACAAAGGGGACCCGTGTAACTTTCTGTCTCCCTCAGAGTTAAAATTTGCAAGAGTTTTATAGACTTCTAGAAAGTTACACGGGGCATGTGAAACCTATACACGACCCGTGTAATTTTCTGATTCTCTATTTTTTTTCCTTACGAAAGATTTTTCTCACCACAATGCATAAAATGGATGTAAAAGTTAGCAATAAAGCTACTTCCCTATTCTTGTTCAATTTTCTCTTGTGTGGTTTTGACTTGATGATTCCTTTCCTCTCTTGCTTCTAGCTCCTTGCTTTTCCAGAAGGTCCTACAAAATGAAATACTAATGAATATGAAACAAAAATCAAAATAAGAAAGGGAAAGAAGAAAAGTTTAGAAAAATTTTGGGTTGCCTACCAAAAAGCGCTTGTTTATAGTCTTTAGCTGGACTTTGCTTTCATCTTTCATGGTCTGTCAGGAGGGTTTTTGAAGGTGCAATTGACTCCCTTCTCTATGGGTTCTCCTTGAAAGTAAGGTTTCAGCCTTTGCCCATTGACTTTAAATGTACCTGAGGTTTTGCTCCACACTTCTACTGCTCCATGCGGGAAGACTTGAGTTACCTTAAAAGGTCCGGACCATCTCGATTTCAGCTTCCTTGGAAAGAGTTTCAATCTGGAGTTAAATAACAGGACAAGGTCTGTAACGATCGAGCTCCAACCACTAGAGGAATTTTTTGCTTTGGCCGTAAGCTTCACGGTTTTGTCCCATAGGTGAAAGGGAGAACTTCCCTGGAGGTCACTCATCCTAGGATTTCTATCAAGCCAGCATGCTTAACCCTGGAGTTCTTCAAACTCTCCAAGCCATTTCACCAAAAGGCACCTCTAGTGATTAGTTTCCCTATTTTATATATATCACTACTTTTTAAATCCAAGACCATCTCCGTGCTTTGCTCATGTCAGATTTGCCTAAGGGACCTTTCTTCCCCCTTTTTGGGACTCGACGTCCTCGCTGAGGTTTGCCCCACCATCGTCCAAGAAGACACGTGAGTGGCTCTGATACCAATTGTAACGATTGGGCTCTAACCACTAGAGAAATTGTCCGCTTTGGCCATAAGCCTCATATTTTTGTCCCAAAGGTGGAATGGAGAATGTCCCAGGAGGTCACCCATCCTAGGATTTCTCTTAAGCGAGCATGCTTAACCCTGGAGTTCTTCCAATTCTCTAGTCCATTCCACTAAAAGGCACCTCTAGTGATTAGTTCCCCCATTTTATATATCATTACTTTTTGAACCCAAGACCATCTCCGTGCTTTGCCGATGTGGGATTTGCCTAAGGGACCTTTCTCCCCCCCTTTCGGGACTTAGTGTCCTCACTGAGGTTTGCCCTACCATCACCCAAGAGGACACGTGAGTGACTATAATACCAATTATAACGGTCGGGCTCTAACCACTAAAGAAATTGTTCGCTTTGGCCATAAGCCTCATGGTTTTGTTCCATAGATGGAATGGAGAACTTCCCAGGAGGTCACCCATCCTAGGATTTCTCTCAAGCGAGCACACTTAACCCTGGAGTTCTTCCAACTCTCCAGGCCATTATACCAAAAGGCGCCTCTAGTAATTAGTTTCCCTATTTTATATATCATTACTTTTTGAACCCAATACCATCTTCGTGCTTTGCTGATTTGGGATTTGCCCAAGGGACCTTTCTCCCCCCCCCTTTTGGGACTCAGTGTCCTCGCTGAGGTTTGCCCCGCCATCGCCCAAGAGGACAAACGACCGGCTCTGATACCAATTGTAATGATCGGGCAATTGTAACATCCCTATTTGCATAGCCTGGTATATGTTACTGTTCTGGTGACCGGTGTCGGTCCGAACAATTAAGAACACTAGAACTATGTTTAAGACATATAGAAAAGCCCTGATCGAAAATAAATAGTGATTACCATATGAAAAAGTAAAAGTAAGAAAAACAGGACATAAAAGGTTAAATGAGCCGATAGTTACAGGGATGGGTGACCTTCCTGGGAAGTGACTGGGAGGTCAATCTTAACTCAAATTTTGAACTGGAAAATGTGACGCTGTGGTCCTTAGAACTATTGCGAACACAGTGGAAAAAGAGAAAATCACGAAAAAGAGTTGTTAAGCAGGTCAAATAATTAGGTCAGGGATCCGAAAGAAATATCGAATAACTTACAAACCGGATTGAACCGATGAGGGGCGATTTGGTTAATTCACCCCTAGAGCTGACTTCTGACCTAACTGTCTAATAAAATCAGAGAAACGAACCTTTGAGAATCGAGAATTAAATTAAAGAACTAATTAAAAAAATAAAGGAAAAAGGAAAAGAAAAGAAAATAGATTAATGACATCACCCAAAATGACCTAAGCATGACCTCAAAAAATGATTTTCATTTAGAGGATAAATATCATAAAAATTAAAAAGGAATTTAGTCATCTTCTTCACTAAGTGGCCGGCTCTCTTCTACTCTCTCTTTCTCTCATTACAACCTCTATGGAAGCTTGATTCAAGCTTTTTAAAACCCTCACTTTGGCCATAATTTTCCCAATCCACTAAATTAAACATTGTTCTAGCACTTTAGTTCAACTATTGATCAAGAAAAGGAAGGAGGAAAAATAGAGATTGAAGATTGGAAATTCAATGAAAGAGGTTAGTCATCAATCACTTAGTTTTTCTTTAAAATTCATGCACATATGCTTTAATAAACTTAGAAATTGTATAAAATAAAATAAAAACTATTATTGGGGGACCAAATAATAATTTCGGCCAGCCTTAGTTAGGGTTTGAAATGAATGATTTTGAGGTGTTTGAATGATTGTTTAGGTTGAGTTGTGTATGTGAAATATGGGTATATGTTTTGATTGCATTGGATTTGAGCTCCATGTAATTAGGAATTTTAGCATTTTGAAAAATTGGAGAAAAAGTTGAGAATTGGTCAATTGATGCAGTTGACCTTATTTGAGTTGAGAAATGATCAATTGTGACCATTTGTGGCATGTGTGAATTGTTAGAAATAAGTTTCAATTCAGATCGGTTAAGGTCAATATGCAGACAGCTTGACCTAGGTCCCTTTCAGGGGCCAGAACTGAAAATTACCAACCCAATTGATGTGAGGTCAATTGGGAATGAAACTAGACACAAAATGGACCATTTTTCATTTAGAAATCATGTCCAGTAAATGACCATAACTTAGTGCACAATTAGGCCAAATCCATATTAGGGCATACTGCCCTGTACAAAAATAACCAAATGAACAGTTGTTACTTAAATGACTATAACTTGGTTTAGGAAGGTCCAAATGACCTGAATTTTAATACCGATGGAAAGCTGAGACATAGCCCTACAACTTTCATGAAGAAAACAAACCCAAATTTGGACCATAACCTATCTGAAAAACCACCTGCAATCAACACACCAAAAACTGCCAATGTCCAGAAAATGCCCAGAATTCTGGGTAACACCAAAATCTTGCCTGCCCCATTCAAATAGCCATATTTTGGGCTACAAAGCTCCAAATGGAGTGATTCAAAAAGGGAATTAAAGTTAAGACAATAAGGAACAACTTCTATGAAGAAAAATTTGCCAAATTCTAATAGTAACATGATCAATGGAACATTACAAAATAGAACACCAAATCTGGAAAATTAGAAATTGTGTCTAAGAGACTTAAAATTTGAGGAAAAAACTAAAACCAACAAAATTAGTAACCAAAATATGGTATGTGGGTATAATTGGATTTCCTATACCTATTAAGCATAAGAAAGTCAATAAATTGACTTGAATAGTGTCATGAATAGTAACCCCAAAATAAAAATTTCCAAGAACATTAGTTTAAGCATATTGGGGCTAGAATTAAGTATATATGAATTAATTATTGAATTTGTTATGAGATAAGATACTGAAACACTATAAATTGCGTGTTTTAGCTGAAAAAGACTTGGATAAGGATAGTGCAAACTGAGTTAAGGCCTAGAGGCAACTCATATCAGGTTTGTGCACAAAAATTTTTAAATTATAGTTTTCACAATGAAAATTGATTTGTTATACATTGTGAATGTGTTTTATTCATTATGAATTTCGAGAATATTGTGTTGCCTATTTTACAATGAAAATTTGGAATGAAAATTATTTATTGATTTGTATGAAATATTTGAACAATATGGTTTTGAATTTGGTTATGGCCTTGGAAATTTTAATTGAGAATTTGTGTGTTGCCTACTTTAGAAATAAAGATTTGAGATGAAGTTTTTTTATTGTTGTATCAATTATAATTGAACATCATAGTTTTAAATTGTTTTGATTCACACTTGGCATGGTAGTCCCTTACTATGTTCCTCCTCCACTTGTGGGGTTGAGTTTGATATTTGATCACTTTCCTCCCTCTCTGGGGTTGCCAATCTGAGGTGTGTTTGGATGAGTACTTATTAGTTAGCTAGCCACCTCCCTCATTGATTTCTATTAGTGGGGTGAGTTTGCCTTGTCGTGGTGTACAACATGATATGTTTGGAAATTTGGTGTCATGGCCTAAGTTGTGTTTATTAATTGGCAACACTGTGTTTATTAAATTGTTTGATTAAATTTGTGTTATATTAAGCTTTGAAAATTTTGAAATATTTAAATTATGATTTGTGATAAATGTGATTTGAAAATTGAAATGTGATTGAGAAATATTTGAACTGTGAATTGATAACAAATATTTTATATTATGTATTTTATATTTTATTGTGCACCACTGAGTATTTTTATGCTCAAAGATAGCTTCATTTGCTGTCGCAGATAAGAGCAAGGAGAAAGTAGCAGAGTGCGCTGCTGTTGATAAGACTACATTGACTTTTTGTATGGGTATTTATTTATACCCTTGTAAATTTAACTTGATGTAAATAATCTTTTGTTCATATGTATCTAAGTAGTTAGATGAGCAGTTGTACATTAAATTTCTAATAATATTATTTTTTATTTTTCTTTTATAAATTAAGATTTGTGTATGTAAATTTAATTTAATGCAATGTTTATGAGTTTATTGAATTATTTTAAAAAAATTTTTGAGTTATGAATTTTGAATTGAAATTTGGTTGAATTGTATTGATTTGAGGATATATTGGTGGTTGGGGTTGAGTAATGAAATTATTGGAAGTGTTTTCACAGGTTTTGAAGAACTAGTTTTTCCCAATTATAGACGGCACTCTGCTAAAATTTTTATAAAATTTGTGAAAACTTTAAGTTGATTAAAAATTTGATATGTGGTTTATCTTCAAATAAAAGTTTTAATTCCTACCAAAAGTGCTCGCCACCTTCGAAAAGTAAGAAAATTGTTTTAAAATCCCTTATAGTATATTTAATGGGCTATCAGTAGGTGAAGTTCGGTAATTCATTAGGTATACTACGGGATCATGTTATGCCTTACAGAGGGGTAAGGTGTGACATGTTTAGTGGTATCGTAGCATGGTTTTGAAATGAATTTTGATTGTGCATGTACATATTTGCTTTGATAAGTACAACTGCTCAGGTGTCCTAAATTGATACATATGACATATTTACATCATGAATATACACTAATAGAGGTCAACCTCCTTGTGTTTGATCTCAAAGAGTAGAAAATTTCTGAAAGCAGAATGGAAGAAGGAGATCATTCCGTAGAATAATCTGTCGTGGCTGAGGCCCAAGGAAAAGTTGCAAACAGGATTAAACCGGCGAGGGGCGATTTGGTCAATTCACCCCTAGAGCTGACTCTTGACCTAACTGTCCAATAATATCGGAGTAACGAACCTTTGGGAATCGAGAATTAAATTAAAGAACTAATGAAAAAAATTAAGGAAAAAGAAAAAGAAAACAAAATAGATTAATGACATCACCCAAAATGACCTAAGCATGACCTCAAAAATAATTTTCATTTAATTACATTTTTTACCAAGTCAAGTAAGAGGAAAAATATCATAAAAATTAAAAAGGAATTTAGTCATCTTCTTCACTAAGTGGTTGGCTCTCTTCCACTCTCTTTTTCTCTCATTACAACCTCCATGGAAGCTTGATTCAAGCTTTTCAAAACCCTCACTTTGGCCATAATTTTCCCAATCCACTAAATTAAACCTTGTTCTAGCATTTTAGTTCAACTATTGATCAAGAAAAGGAAGGAGGAAAAATATAGATTGAAGATTGGAAATTCAATGAAAGAGGTTAGTCATCAATCACTTAGTTTTTATTTAAAATTCATGCACATATGCTTTAATAAACTTAGAAATTGTATAAAATAAAAAAAAAATATTGTTGGGGGACCAAATAATAATTTGGCCAGCCTTAGTTAGGGCCTTTCTATCGAATCTCATAATTCTCTTCCAAGGAGAAACTTTGAGGAAAACTTTCTCACCCACTGCATACTGAATATCCCTTCTTTTCAAATCAATGTAGGACTTCTGACGGTCTGATGCAGTCTTAAGTCGACCTCTAATCACCCTGATTTTCTCTTCAGTTTGCTGAACGATTTCGGGTCCAATCATCTTTCTTTCACCCATGTCATCCCAACACAATGGGGTTCTACATTTTCTGCCATACAAAGCTTCATATGGAGGCATCCCAATGCTTGATTGGTAGCTGTTGTTGTAAGCAAACTTAATCAAAGGCAAGTGTGTATCCCAACTACCCTCAAACTCAATCACACAAGCCCGTAGCATGTCCTCCAAGATCTGAATTACCCTTTCAGACTGGCCATCTATCTGTGGGTGGAATGCAGTACCAAAGTTCAATCTAGTTCCTAGGGCTCTCTGAAGACTACCCAGAATCTAGAAGTGAACCTAGGATCTCTGTCTGATACGATGGATACTGGCACTCCATGCAGTCTTACAATCTCATCAATGTATAACTTGGCCAATCTTTCCAAACTATAATCCATCCGGACTGGCAGAAAATGAGCAGATTTAGTCAGTCTGTCAACAATGACCCAAACTGCATCATGACTCTTCTGTGTCCTCGGAAGTCCCATCACAAAATCCATCGTTATTCTCTCCCATTTCCATTCGGGCACTGGTAGTGGATGTAACAACCCAGTGGGTACTTGATGCTCTGCCTTTACTTGTTGACAAGTTAGGCATTTGGATACAAACTCTGCCACATCTCGTTTCATACCCATCCACCAGTAATGCTCCTTTAGCCCCCTATACATTTTTGTGCCACCAGGGTGCATGGCAAAAGGAGATTCATGTGCTTCCTTCAAAATAATCTGCCTCAAATCAACATTATTAGGAACACACATTCTGCCCTGGTGTAATAGTAAACCATCATCTCTGATTGAGAACTCTGGTTTCTTGCCCTGTCGGACTTCTTCCATCAACTTCTGATACTTCTGATCATTCTGAGCAGCCATTCTAATATGATCAATCAACACTGGCTGTACATGCCATGCAACTGCTATCTGCCCATCATCATTAATCTCTAAGCTGGCATGCAATGACCTTAACTCATGTACCAAAGACAAAGGAGTAACTCGTAGACTTGCCATAGTCTTGCGACTTAAGGCGTCAGCCACAACATTAGCTTTCCCTGGCTGATAGTCTATCAGACAATCGTAGTCTTTTATCAACTCTAACCATCTCCTCTGTCTCAAATTCAGCTCTTTCTGGGTGCCCAAATACTTCAAACTCTTATGATCTGTATAGATGTAACACTTTTCCCCATATAAATAGTGCCTCCAGATCTTAAGAGCGAACACAATAGCTGCAAGCTCCAAATCATGTGTTGGATAATTCCTCTCATGCGGTTTCAGTTGGCGTGATGCATAGGTAATGACATTTCGATCTTGCATCAATACACAGCCTAATCCATTGTGAGAAGCATCACTATATACTGTATATTCTTTACCTGGAGTAGGTAAAGTCAGGACTGGAGCTTCAGTCAAACATCTCTTCAATTCATCAAAACTCTGCTGGCATTTGTTCGTCCACTGAAATTTTACATCTTTTCTAAGCAGCTTGGTCAATGGAGATGCCAACATGGAGAATCCCTTCACAAATCGACGGTAGTATCCGGCTAAACCCAGAAAACTGCGAATTTCTGTGACATTTCTAGGTGGCCTCCAATTAAGGACAGCTTCAATCTTACTTGGATCTACCTTGATGCCCTCTTCTGATACTACATGCCCCAAGAAAGATATTTCTTTCAGCCAAAATTCACACTTTGACAATTTGGCATATAACTGTTTCTCCCTCAAAGTTTGCAGTTCAATCCGCAGATGTCTATCATGCTCTTTTGCATTCCTCGAATAGACCAATATATCATCTATGAATACCACAACAAACTGATCGAGGTATGGTCTAAAGATAGTGTTCATTAGATCCATAAAAGCAGCCGGAGCATTAGTTAACCCGAATGGCATAACTAGGAACTCATAATGGCCATAGCGGGTTCTGAAGGCAGTTTTACGAATACTCTGTTCTTGTACTTTCAACTGATAATAACTTGATCTTAGGTCAATTTTGGAGAACACAGCTGCACCCCTCAACTGATCAAACAAATCATCAATGCGGGGCAATGGATATCTATTCTTTATTGTCACCTTATTCAACTGCCGATAATTAATGCATAACCGGAGAGTGCCATCCTTCTTCTTTATAAACAACACTGGCGCTCCCCAAGGTGACATACTAGGGCGGACAAAGCCATTGTCAAGCAACTCTTACAATTGTACTTTCAACTCTTTTAATTCTGCAGGTGCCATTCTATATGGCGTTATGGAGATTGGGTCCACACCAGGCATAACATCAATCTCAAACTGCACCTCTCTTTCTGGAGGTAATCCTGGCAATTCATCAGGAAACACATCCAGAAAATCACATACATTAGGGATGTCCCTTAGTGCTGGACTCCCCACTTGGGTGTCTATCACATGTGCCAAGTATGCTTCACACCCCTTTCTGATCATCCTTCTTGCTAATGCAGCTGAAATGATGTTTGATGGCAGTAAATGCCTCTCCCCATGTATTACCACATCACCGTACAAAGGGAAACCAAAAGTGACTGTCTTCAGTCTACAGTCAATCATAGCATGATGCCTGGCTAAACAATCCATGCCCAAGATGATATTATACTCTCTAAAGGGCATTTCAATCAAGTTTGACAGGAAAACATGTCCTTGGATCACCAAAGGATAGTCTCTATAAATTCTGTTGACCCGGACCTCTTATCCTAACGGACTAGTTACTAGCACTTCAAAACCCATTTGCACACATGGAACAGCAAGTGAACTAACTATGCTAGCACTAACATATGAATGAGTTGAACCCGGATCAAACAATACAAATACTTCTTGATCAGAGATAGAGAATATACCAGCTACCACGTCAGAAGTCTCAGCCTCTTCTCGCTGTCTCATTGTATAAATTCTGGTTGAAGCGCTTCCTTGTCCTGACTGACCAACTGTGCCCTGACTGCCTGAAGTAGTGCCTCTACCTCTACCTCTTCCTCTGCCAACTGACTGTGAACCTCTGAGAGCAGGACTCTGAATAGATCCCTCGGCAGTAGTAGGAGCTGGACTATATCTCAGAGCACTAGTACAGTGTTTAGCTATATGGCCCTTGCCACCGCAGTTAAAGCAGGCTCCAGTGGCCTAGTAGCACTCCCCCCCATGAATCTTGCCACAAGTCTCACAGGGGCGGGCAGAATGTGAACCCTTGCTCGACTGCTGACCAGACCTAGGGGGTCTCTGTTCGGTGAATCGGCCCCTACCAAATCTTCCACCTCGACCCCTGCTGGGTCCGCTAAATTTCTTCTTTTTCCCAGAAGTCCCACCAGAACTCGACTCTACAGACTTTTCCCCCTTGTCTTTCTCTGATTTCTTAGCTTTCTCTGATTTTCCTTTTATTGGGGTTGCTTCTGATTCAATTCTCTCCAGCTCAAGTGCTTGAGACATAAGCTCTGAGAAGTTGCTGTGTCGAAATCCCACAACTTGCATCCTTATGCTGGGCTTCAAACCCGTCTCAAATCTCTTGCACCTTGCCTTGCTGGTAGTAAGGAGACTCCCCGCATAGTGACTCAGGCGGGAGAACTCCCTCTCATACTCTGCCACCTATCGGTTTCATTGTTTTAGACTAAAAAATTCTTGCAGTTTCTGGTCAACATATGCATCTGGGATGTATTTCTGTCTGAATTCTCTGATGAAGTCATCCCAGGTTAACACTGGTGGTTCAGCCAAATTATGGGGGATGGTCTTCCACCAATCATACGCATCCTCTTGCAGTAGCGACACAGAATACTCAAACTTCAACTCATCTTGGCAGTGCAGCTTCTTAAATACTCTGTCCATTCTTTCAAGCCATTGCTCTGCCTCTAAAGGGTCCACTGTACCCTTGAATTCTGCAGCCCCATACTTCAGTAATTTATCATATTGTTTGGCTGGAGGCAGTGGTTGTGTCACAGGTGTCTGGGGTGGAGCTTGAGCAGGCATACCCCCAGCTATTTGTTGAAACATCGTAGCCATCTGTGCGAATCGCAGGCAGGAATCGCGCATTTGTGGGCCTTGCCGACCCATCGACATTCTCGCAAAGTCGGGCTTCCCCTTATGCCTCAGCTTCAACAAACTGCTCAACTGAGCGATCCCCTTCTTCCATAACAGTCTGGAGTAGGGTATCTCCTGAACAAGTAACACAAGGAGATTTCCCTCCGTTAGTTCATATTCATGATGTAATGCACTGTATGTAACAATTATGGACATTGAGCAGTTGTACTTAACAAGAAAGACAAAAATTTACAAGTTAAAACATACTTCAAAAATTTACTCTGATACCACTAAAACATGTCACACCTTACCCCTCTGTAAGGCATGACATAATCCCGTAGAATAACTAATGAACTACCGAACTTCACCTACCGATAACTCATTAAGTACCCTACAAGGGATTTTAAAACAATTTTCTTATTTTTGATAAGTGGTGAGCATTTCTAATAAGTATTTTAAACATGTAATTAAGTTGAAAGCTAGCTGAAAATTTTAGCCCATTTTATTTTTCCGCAAATTTTATAAAAATTTTGATAGAGTTCCCTCTGTATTTTGAGAAAACAGTTCTTCAAATACCTGTAAAAAGCACTTCTAAAAATTTTCTCAACAACTGCTTCAATTTCATACGCAATCTCAATCAAGTTCTCAACACATTTATCAACTTTCAATTTCAAATCCACTATCCAATGATCATTAAAATACTAACAATCCATTTCATTCAAATTAAATAAAATAGTTTCATTCATATTTCGTTAGAAACAAAACAATTTAAATAGATCATTACAAAATTTACATTAAGAGAATTTCAAACTACAATATATATTACAACTTTATACAAATTTTATACAACTGCTCAAGACCCATTTTTACATGTCCATACATTTATGTGCAATATATACATCAAAAGAAATATTTACAATTAGGGTATAAATTATACCCGAAGACTTTAGGCTGAATGATCCTCAATCTTTAGCAAATACTCATCGCTCCTCTAGTCTCGATGTCTGCGACAAAGAATAAAGCTATCGCTGAGTACTAGGACTCAGTGGTGCACAACATACTAAAATAATCTTTATGCAAAAATAAAATCACATTTATTCAAAAATTTGACTAAACATGAGCATTAAACACAAAACATGAATTATGAGATTTTAATGCAAGCCACGTTCATTTCGAAGTATCAAAACACATTTCATAAAACCTACAGTTAAATCATGCCATTCGAAACAAATAGAATCTCAATAGCCAGAGGCTAAAGAGAAATCACATCACAAGGCTAGCTAGCTCAAATATATGGATATCCATTCACATCCTCTTCTACTGGCACACCTCAATACTTCTCTAGAGAAGGAATCAAAATTCGAAACTAATTACCCCCACTAGTCGTGCTAGTGAGGTGTTCAAATAAATGGTCATGACACTGTGGTTTCAAAACTTATCTTAACAATTTGCTAAACATTGTCATTTCAAATATACACAATAACTTTCACAGTTTAAATCAAAACATCATAAATAATGTCACAAATAAACTTTCAACAATTCCAAAGCACAAGTAAAATACATATTTCGTTCACTTTATCAATGAATTTTAAAGCATGGAGATGTTGTGCACAAACCTCAAGCGAGTCGTCCCTTAGCCTCGACTCGGTTCCTCGAGTTCCTTCCCGATATTCTTTTCAACTTAAACACACAATTTTACAATGTTTTTGAAAGAACGGAAGCGTGAAAAACACAAGATTATACCATTGAATTCAAAAATTTTCACCTAGGGTCACATGCACCATGCAAGATTTATTTTTATCTATTTGATTTCAATGATAAACAACATATTAAAACTCTTTTAATATGTTTTTGGATCTGTATTTGCCATTTAAGATTTTAAAATTAATCAGATTAATTTTAGAACCCTAGATTAAATCAAGAACGATTACACTAACCTCTTGATGCACTGCAGCATGTCTGCGCCTTTGAGATTCGTCTTCAGGACACCAGATGTTGTCCCTCTAGCTTGTCTACACCAAGAACACCTATGGCATCCCTTGAACAGCCTCTAAAGCTTTTTCTATTAATTAGAAAATCAAGTTCTGCCTTTTAAGAGATTAAAGATGTAAACAGGACACTAGAAACAATTTCTAGTGTTCTTAATTCAAGAGATGGATGGCTAATCTCTTTGAATTGATGAGAGATGAAGAGAAATAGCTGGAGAGGCTCAAAGTGGCGTGACAAATGAGAGGAGAGGCTGCTGGTTATTTTTTCTTATAACAACACTTAAATAGCTAGGTTAACACATTAAACCCTTGCCACATGTCACCATTTGATTAGCTCTAGGTTTAAGTGACCCAATCACATTGTGCCAAGTGTCAAACCTATATTTAATCTTGATTTTAATCATCTTACATGATTAAAAAACATTTAGCAAGCTTATGTGTAATCCCATGTGTCACCATCTCATGGTGCCACGTGTCACACTGTGAAATGACCAAAATGCCCCTGTGTCTTAATTTTGAGTTCTTAACCCAAAATAATTATTTTCTTCTTCTAATTAATTTATATCAAATATAAATTAATTAATTAATCTCTATTAATTAATTTCTCATCAATTAAATTCATATTTAAACACTTTAAATATAAATTTAATTTATACTACACATCCAATAATCTAGATTTGGTTTCAAGTCATGCTAGGGACTTGCAATTTAATTGCAAACCAAACCTATTTAATTAATCAATTAAACTCTTTAATTAATTAATTAAATCATATTTAAATAGGTGATAACTTGTGTATGTGTGTGACTTACTAGGCTCATCACTAATTGGCAATGAGACATGTATCAACTCTTAATATCATCAGAACTCTTTCTTACCATAAATGATTTCTCTAAATCATTTTATGAACCTCATAGACCATGGTTAACACCTAGCATAGCATGCCATGGCCACCCAATTAGTAATAAGATTTACCTTAAATGAACCTATAATCATATGTTACCATGCACTAGAATCTCTGTGTTACAAAATCCCAACTCAAGCTGGAGTCATGGTTTATGTCAAACTCCATTTGCTATAAATATTATGTTCTCTTTTAATTCCAGTTCTTGATTAAAAAGATTTTCTCATCAGAAACTCTTTTCTGAATAAATATATCTGTCCTGGCCAGGAACTTGAAACATCAAGAACAATTAAATGAACATAGGATTTTATCTCTATTTACTTAGAGGAACAGATTCCATCTTGATCAACACCTACCTCCATATATAACTAGTAGGAGCCAACACATGCTCATATACCCATACACAGTACAAGTATGAAAGCGAGATCAAACTCAAACTACCTATATACAAGATAACTGTGCTATCTCAGTCTAAAGATTATATGCATCGATATGATTTATGACAAAACATTGACAAGAGTAAACTCCATGTGCTTGTCATAAGTGTCACTGGTTCGGCCTACTTATCATTTATAAGTGCCTATCATGTTTGTTATATGGCATGAGACTCACCATTCCATCTTATTTATATCTCATATAAATAACTTGGGAACAAACATGAATACAATCTTTCTGGATAAGTCATGTCCTTATTATGAAGTATCCTTGATTGTGAACCTATTTATGATACTTTGTGCTAGAAATATTGTCACTCATATTCTTAACAACTTAAGAATAATATTTCTAACAAAATATCAATGGACCTTTTCTATTACACATAAATATATTATGTAAACGGAAAAGTGGAAATGCCTTTTATTAATAAAAATATATACAAGATACATACTAAATGATATGCTCTAGGGCATACTACTAACAATCTCCCACTAGCACTAGAGCCATTCATTACAATATCTTAGACCTATCTTCTCAAGATGTAAGTCTAACTGAGTCTGTGACATAGGCTTAGTGAATAGATCAGCTGGATTTTCAGCTGATGCTATTTTCTGCATGGCTATATCGCCTTGCCCAACTATATCTCTGATAATGTGGTAGTGCCTTTCTAAGTGTTTGGATTTTGGTGAGACCTTAGTTCCTTAGCCTGTATGGCTGCTCCATTATTGTCACAGTGTAGTGGAACTGCTAACTCAATGGAAGGAACTACTGTAAGTTCTGTCACGAACTTCTTTATCCAAATTTCTTTTGCGAGATCGATGCGAGAATATACTCACCTCGATGAGTGGAATCTGCAGTCGTGCTCTGTTTGGAACTCTTCCAACTGACTGCACCTCCATTACAAATGAACACATATCCAGAGGTAGACTTCCTATCATCGATATCTGATTGGAAATCAGAATCAGTATAACCATCCAATTGCAAGTCTCCACCTCCATAAATCAAGAATAAATCCTTAGTTCTTCTCAAGTACTTAAGGATATTCTTGACAGCTATCCAGTGTTCCAAACCTGGATTGGATTGATACCTGCTAGTCAAACTAACAGCATATGCGATATCTAGCCTAGTACACAACATTGCATACATTAAACTTCCAATAGCCGAAGCATATGGAATCCTGGCCATCTTATCTCTTTCTTCGGGTGTCTTTGGAGACATCTCTTTAGAAAGATGGATACCATGTCTCACCGTAATGATCCTCTCTTGGAATCAAGCATTTTAAACCTCTTTAACACCTTTTCCAAGTATAGACTTTGGGATAAACCAATTATTCTTTTCGCTCTATCTCTATAGATGCGAATCCCAAGAATATAGGTTGCCTCCCCTAAGTCTTTCATGGAGAATGTATTTGACAACCATACCTTTATAGTCACAAGATACCGTGTCATTACCCCTCATCAATATGTCATCCACATATAAGACAAGGAAAGTGATAGCACTGTCACTAACCTTCTTATATACACATGGCTCATCCTCATTTTTGATAAAACCAAAGGATTTAATGGCTTCATCAAAACGGATGTTCCAACTCCTCGAAGCTTGTTTCAACCCATAAATGGATCGCTTTAGCTTGCATACCTTGGAACCATCTTGGGATTCAAATCCCCTAGGTTGTTCCATGAAAATGTTTTCTTCAATGTATCCATTGAGAAAAGCTGTTTTGACATCCATCTGCCAAATCTCATAATCATAGTACGCAGCTATTGCTAATAAAATCCTAATTGATTTAAGCATGGCAACAAAGTAGAAAGTCTCCTCATAGTCTATTCCTTGCCTTTGGCGAAACCCTTTCGCTACTAGCCTTGCCTTATAGGTCTCTACCTTTCCATCAGAACCAATTTTCTTCTTGAAAACCCATTTGTTCCCTATAGGTATAATACCTTCAGGTGGGTCAACAAGATCCCATACTTGATTCTTATACATGGAATCAATCTCTGATTTCATAGCATCAATCCATTTTGAAGAGTCTATATCTGATATAGCTTCTTCATAGGTAAGTGGATCATCTCCATGATCTACTTCTTCATGAGTAGACAACTCTTGTTCTTCTTCATGAAGAAAACCATATCTCACTGGTGGGTGAGATACCCTAGTTGTTCTACGAGGTACAACTGTAGATGTTTCATCAACGGGTATTGGTTGACTAGATGGATCTATATCCATCTGATCTGTTGGTTGGTCAGAATTCTCCAATTCTAACTCTATTTGCCTTCCTTTGCCTCCTTCTTGAACAAACTGTTGTTCAATAAATGTGGCATCTCTACTTATCACAACCTTTTGTGAAGTAGGCAAATAAAAATAATATCCAAAACTATCTTTTGGATATCCAACAAATCGACCTTTTCTCGATCCGTCTCCAATTTATCAGTGTTCAGCTTTTTGATATAAGCTGGACAACCCCAAATCTTAACATGCTTTAGACTTGATTTTCTTCCATGCCATATCTCATAAGGTGTGGAAGAAACTGATTTTGATGGAATCCTATTCAGAATATACAAAGCTGATTCTAATGCAAATCCCCAAAAGAAGATTGGCATATCAGTATAGCTCATCATACTACGTACCATATCCAATAGGGTACGATTTCTCCTTTCAGATACACCATTCAGTTGTGGCGTTCCTGGAGGAGTCAGCTGAGAAACAATGCCATGCTCTCTCAAGTATTCATCAAATTCAGTACTCAAATATTCACCTCCATGATCTGATCGAAGAGCTTTAATATTCTTTCCTGTTTGATTTTCTACTTCAGATTTAAATTCTTTGAACTTTTCAAAAGATTCATGTTTGTATTTCATCAAATACAAATACCCAAACCTTGATTTATCATCAGTAAAGGTAATAAAATAATGAAAACCCCCTATAGCCATTTCTTTAAATGGACCACATACATCACTATGTATTAGCTCCAAAATATTTTCAGCTCTTAGCCCCTGTCCAACAAAGGGTGATCTAGTCATTTCGCCCTAAAGGCAAGATTCACAAGTTGGAGGAGGCTCAGAGCCCAATAAGGATAGAATCCCCATTTTCTCCAATTTTGTAATCCTATATTCTGCAACATGACATAACCTTAAGTGCTAAATATATTTTGAACTTGAGTTGGTTTTCACCATGGCACTGCATTCATTTAGATTGCTATACTCTGGCCAGTGGAAACACTTTCTTACTGGCAATGGAAACACTTTCCTATTGGCAATGGAAACACTTTCCTGTTGGCAGTGGAAACACTTTCCTTTGCCTTCATCAGCTTTAGTCTTCCTTTTCTGTTTAGCTATTTTCTTGGAAGGACCAGGAATCTAAGGTTTCTTTTTCTTATTGCCCTTCTTCTTGTTGGACTTTCCAGCAGAAGAAGATGCAACCAAAGCTACCTCTTTTCCTTTATTGCCTGGCATATTCTTTTGGGCAATAACCAGCATGTTGAGTAAACCAGCTAAGGTGCATTCCTGTTGAGTCATATGGAAATTTGTCACAAAATTCTCAAAAGACTCAGGAAGGGACTGAAGGATCAAATCCGTTTGTAGTGGGAAATCCATGTTGAAGTCAAGATGTTCCAACTGCTCAATCAGCCGAATCATCTTGTGGACATGATCCCCAACATTCTGTCCCTCAGACATCCTCATACGGAATAGCTGTCTAGATATCTCATACCTAGCATTCCTGCTGTGCTCACCATACAACTCTTGTAGGTGAAGGAGGATCTCACTCGCACTCTGCATGTTCTCATGTTGCTTCTGTAACTCATTACTCATGGAAGCAAGCATGTAACACTTAGCTCTCATATCATGCTCCTTCCACTTGTCCAAAGTTTCATGTTCCTCTTGTGTGGCCTCTGGAGGTAAGGGACCAGGAACATTTGAATCTAGAACATATCCTATATGTTCAAGGTTCAGGACAAGTTTCAAATTTCTTAGCCAATCGCATGATTAGGTCCTGTCAACTGTTGTGATTAATTATGCTTGAAAGGATATAGGATGGTGGTGGTTGTTTTGTGCTCATTTTTATCATAAAATTAACTGCATAAAATAACCAGATTAATTAGTAAATGTATCATGTAATTAACCAAAATGATTATGGTCTTTTAATCAAATTGGTCCTCCCACTAACTTAGCGAATCCTACACTTCCAAAGTAGAAAACGGAAATCCTAGTTGGATGGATTTCTAGTGGGTGATTGAATTCTTATAATTCTATTGATCATCCTCAGGTACATCCATTATTGGAATTACAATAAACTATAAGTGAGCAACTCCTTGCCCATCACATCTCATGTGAGGTTCAATCCTTTACCTAGCCCCTAATGCTCAAAATCTCAGGTACATCCATTATTGACTTATCTTGCATTAGTTAAGTTGATCCCATTGAGCCAGTAATTATGCAAATAATTTTAATGTCCTCAGGTACATCCAATATTGGCCACTAAACCATTTACATATTTACAACATCTCATGCTTAACAATTATTCTTAAGAAAATCTCTTAAATAAATTGCATCTTATGCAACTATTTAAAATTTCTTAAAATAATTGCCCCAATGGAGGGCCTATGTTATAATTACTTTAATTATAGCATTTCCAACTTAATCATTTGTTTGGAAGATTTTATGGTCATTCTATTTACTATTAAGGTCTCACTTTGCACATTATCCATTTAGCATGCATATATCATATAATTGCATACATTCCCATACATCTCATGCATTCATGGATAAGCAGTAAATATGGTATGATCATGGACTTTCTAAGGGATTCAATTCTGATCCACCAAGAATTGAATCAGGGCATTCCTAGGTGCATTTCATTCATTCATTTTACAAGAGTTGCTGAAGGAGTACATAATCAACACTTGATCTTGAATTCCTCCCACTAGTCCCACTAATGCTCTTGACCTCCTTGAACTTCTTGCAATCCAATATTACATAGTAATCCTTGGCATACCAAGGCGAATTTACAAGAACTTAAATAAATGAAATTACAACCCAAAAATTATTACAAACTTAATAATACATGCCCAAAATAAATTAAAATAAATTAATTAATTTACAATCCCAAAGAAACATAAAAGAAATAAATCCAATCACATTGGTCTTTTATAGTCCATGATCATCCATCATGCATATCACTATTTAACAATTAAATAAAACATACATACTTAAATTAAATTGAATATCTCATATTCAACTTAAAAATTCAGATTTGAATATGATTCAAATAAATTTAAAAATTCAGATTTGAATCTCATTCAAACAAATTTAAAAATTCAGATTTGAATCACATTCAAACAACTTTAAAAATTCAGATTTGAATCACTTTCAAACATTTTTTAAAAAATCAGATTTGAATCACATTCAAACATTTTTTAAAAAATCAGATCTGAATTTTATTCAATCAATTTTAAAAAATCAGATTTAAATATGATTCAAACAACTTTAAAAATTCAGATTTGAATCACATTCAAACAACTTTTAAAATTCAGATTTGAATCACATTCAAACAATTTTTAAAATTCTGATTTGAATCATAATTTAATTGTGTGATAAAAATTCTAATTAAAAAATTTAATTAGACATAAAATGGATCTTAAATCATACAACAATTGCACATTCACCATCCATTTACCTTTGCACACCATTGTGATGCATCAACCATGCACACCATGGTGTTCATCATTTGTGCCGCCACTTTGACTTTGCAACCAGCAATAAACTCTTGATCTCATGATCAAACACACAATTAAATCATATAAACATCAATCTAAATGACAAATATAGTGGCTCTGATACCAATTGAAAGAACGGAAGCGTGAAAAACTCAAGATTATACCATTGAATTCAAAAATTTTCACCTAGGGTCACATGCACCATGCAAAATTTATTTTTATCTATTTGATTTCAATGATAAACAACATATTAAAACTCTTTTAATATGTTTTTGGATCTGTATTTGCCATTTAAGATTTTAAAATTAATCAGATTAATTTTAGAACCCTAGATTAAATCAAGAATGATTACACTAACCTCTTGATGCACTGCAGCGTGTCTGCGCCTTTGAGATTCGTCTTCAGGACACCAGATGTTGTCCCTCTAGCTTGTCTACACCAAGAACACCTATGGCAGCCCTTGAACAGCCTCTAAAGCTTTTTCTATTAATTAGAAAATCAATTTCTGCCTTTTAAGAGATTAAAGATGTAAACAGGACACTAGAAACAATTTCTAGTGTTCTTAATTCAAGAGATTGATGGCTAATCTCTTTGAATTGATGAGAGATGAAGAGAAATAGCTGGAGAGGCTCAAAGTGGCGTGACAAATGAGAGGAGAGGCTGCTGGTTATTTTTGCTTATAACAACACTTAAATAGCTAGGTTAACACATTAAACCCTTGCCACATGTCACCATTTGATTAGCTCTAGGTTTAAGTGACCCAATCACATTGTGCCAAGTGTCAAACCTATATTTAATCTTGATTTTAATCATCTTACATGATTAAAAACATTTGGCAAGCTTATGTGTAATCCCATGTGTCACCATCTCATGGTGCCACGTGTCACACTGTGAAATGACCAAAATGCCCCTGTGTCTTAATTTTGAGTTCTTAACCCAAAATAATTATTTTCTTCTTCTAATTAATTTATATCAAATATAAATTAATTAATTAATCTCTATTAATTAATTTCTCATCAATTAAATTCATATTTAAACACTTTAAATATAAATTTAATTTATACTACACATCCAATAATCTAGATTTGGTTTCAAGTCATGCTAGGGACTTGCAATTTAATTGCAAACCAAACCTATTTAATTAATCAATTAAACTCTTTAATTAATTAATTAAATCATATTTAAATAGGTGATAACTTGTGTATGTGTGTGACTTACTAGGCTCATCACTAATTGGCAATGAGACATGATATCAACTCTTAATATCATCAGAACTCTTTCTTACCATAAATGATTTCTCTAAATCATTTTATGAACCTCATAGCCATGGTTAACACCTAGCATAGCATGCCATGGCCACCCAATTAGTAATAGGATTTACCTTAAATGAACCTATAATCATATGTTACCATGCACTAGAATCTCTCTGTTACAAAATCCCAACTCAAGCTGGAGTCATGGCTTATGTCAAACTCCATTTGCTATAAATATTATGTTCTCTTTTAATTCCGGTTCTTGATTAAAAAGATTTTCTCATCAGAAACTCTTTTCTGAATAAATCTATCTGTCCTGGCCAGGAACTTGAAACATCAAGAACAATTAAATGAACATAGGATTTTATCTCTATTTACTTAGAGGAACAGATTCCATCTTGATCAACACCTACCTCCATATATAACTAGTAGGAGCCAACACATGCCCATATACCCATACACAGTACAAGTATGAAAGCAGTATCAAACTCAAACTACCTATATACAAGATAACTGTGCTATCTCAGGTCTAAAGATTATATGCACTGATATGATTTATGACAAAACATTGACAAGAGTAAACTCCATGTGCTTGTCATAAGTGTCACTGGTTCGGCCTACTTATCATTTATAAGTGCCTATCATGTTTGTTATATGGCATGAGACTCACCATTCCATCTTATTTATATCTCATATAAATAACTTGGGAACAAACATGAATACAATCTTTCTGGATAAGTCATGTCCTTATTATGAAGTATCCTTGATTGTGAACCTATTTATGATACTTTGTGCTAGAAATATTGTCACTCATATTCTTAACAACTTAAGAATAATATTTCTAACAAAATATCAATGGGCCTTTTCTATTACACATAAATATATTATGTAAACGGAAAAGTGGAAATGCCTTTTATTAATAAAAATATATACAAGATACATACTAAATGATATGCTCTAGGGCATACTACTAACAGTTTTAGTACTAGAACTTAACACAATTCCAAAATAAATTTAGCTTCGCATTTACCTAGTTCTAACGTGTTAAATTCGACGTTCTCGAAATTTTTGTGTTTCGGGTTACTATTCACTACACTATTCAAGTCAAATAGTTGACTTTCTAAGGCTTAATAGGTATGGGAACTCCAACTTCACCCATATACCACATTTTGGTCATTAAATTTATTGGTTTTGGTCATTTTCTCAAAACTTAGGTCTTTTAGGCAAAATTGCCAATTTTCGGTTTTGGAGTCCTAAGTTGCACTATTTCATTGGCCCTTTTACTGTTGGAATTTGGCAAAACTTCCTTCATAGAAGATGTTCCTTATTGTCTTAAGTGTATTCTCATTTTTGGATCACCCCAATTGGAGTTTTGTAGCTCAAGTTATAGCCAAAATACAATTCTTGCTTACGCAATCGCTCATGCTGCAATTTAGGTTCTGGCAAATTTTTGATCCAACTTCATTCAATAATTTGATCAAGTTAAGTCCATAATTTGGTCTAATTTCCTTCATAAGAAATGTTCTACTACGTCTTAGGTTTCCATCGGTTCAAGAATCGCCTAAATCGGAGTTTTCTAGAGAGAGTTATAGCCATTGGAACTTTACTGTTCAAATGGAAATCTGCAGTTTTGCAGGTTCAGTAACTCAACTTTGCTCAATCATTTGATTAGGTTAATGGAATAATTTGGGGTGGTGTTCTTCATGAAAGTTTTAGATCTATGTCTTATCTAATTACTGGTAAAATTTCAGGTCATTTTGACCTTTCTAGCTCGAGTTATGATCAAATGAACAATTACTGTTTATTTTGTCAGTTTGTGCAGTGGCAGCCTGCTCTCATTTCACTTTGGTCAATTGGTTCACTAAGTTTTGGTCAGTTTTTAGCCATGGTTCCATAATGAAAATTGTGCTATTTTATGTCTATTTTCATCCCCAATTGGTGGCATATCAATTGGACTTGTAAAATTTCAGTTTTGGTCCTTCAAAGTTGGCTTGGTCATGCTGCCAGCAGCATGACCATTTGCCCTACGAATTTAGCTTCCATTCTCACAATTTCCACACATCTCTTTTGGTCATTATTGACCATTTTTCATCTCACAATTGGTCAAAGATATCAATAATGCATTTCTCCAAAATTTGGTTCACAAACCCTAACATTCAAACCCTAACTCATTCATCTCATGCATTTAACTACATTTAATGATTTTAATGCTAATCATTCAACTAAGTAAGATTTCTAAACTCATTCAAACCCATTAAATTCATGCAATTCATACTCCCTTTAAGCTGGCCGAAAATTCACTAATAGTCCTTCCCCCATACTTTCATTTCATTTAATGAATTCTAAGCTCATTTAAGTAACAAGCATGCACTTAAAATAGAAATTGAAGGTTAGAATACCAACCTTAGGTGAAGCCTTTGATCTTCACTTTTTGTTCCAACTTCACACTTTTTCTTTCCTCTATTCTTCCTTTCTATACTCTTCAAGATGCAAGAATGAAGTTTAGGTGGAGAATTTTAGGGGAAGCATATTTAGTTTAGGGTTTCAAAAGCTTGGTGAGGCTTATCAATGGTGGAAAATGAAATAAGAGAGAGGGAAGAGAGAGAGAGGATTTCGGCCAAATGAAGAAGACAACCCAAAAATTTCTTTTTTGTTTGTTTTTAAATCTAATTATTTTAAATTTTGACTTAGTCAACTTTAATAAAATAAATTATATTCTTGACATCATGTATGATGTCATTTAGATGATGTTATAAGTCATATTTCATTTCCTTTTCTTTTTCCTTTATTTTTTTCTATTAGTTCTTTAATTTAATTCTCGATTCGGAAATTTTCTTTTCTCCGATTTTATTTGACAGTTAGGTCAGGAGTCAGCTCTCGGGGTCAATTGACCAAATTGCCCCTCGCCGGTTCATCCCAATTTGCAAATAATCCAATATTTCTTCCGGCTCCCTGACCTAATTATTTGACTGGCTTAATTGTTCTTTTTCGTGATTTTCTCTTTTCCACTGTGTTCATAATGGTCCTAAGGACCGCAGCGTCACATTTTATGGTTTGAAATTTGACTTTAAAACGACTTCGCAGTCGTTCCCGAGGAGGTCACCCATCGCTGTGACTCTCGGCTCGTTTAACTTCTTATGTTCTTTTTTTCTTATTTATACTTAACTAATTGAACATTACTAATTATTTGTGTTTATGGTTTCTCTAGTTGTCTTAAGTATGGTTGTAATCCCCTTAATTATCCGGACTGACACCGGTCACCGGAATAGTAAAATCTACTAGGCTATGCAAACGGGGTGTTACAAGCTCGAAGGAGTCAATCTGAAGGTTGTATTCTTGACTAATGGACTGCAGATCGGTCTCCTTGAGGACCAATAATAACTCATCCATGGGTAAGTTTTCTTTCCCTAAAGAAGATGCTTGTTTTGACTTAGCGACCCAACCATGGGCTGGGACAGAGGTTGCAGAAGGTTCGGGTCACCCGCTCAGCCTAACCACCTCAACTTCGTCCGATGTCTATGAGATATGAACGAAGAAAGGACTAGCAGCTCTCTGACTATCGGCACTGCTCATTTTCAGAAAATGAAAGTGAGAACCAACCAAGAAACGATCAAAACTCTTACCGAAGTGTGAATCAAAGCCTGAAAACTTTAGAAAGTGAGAGGGAGTGTTGAAGTCGCTAAGGGAAGGTCTGAAAATAACATAAGGGAACAAATGACTAACCTTTCCCCTATTTATACCCGTCTGACTATTAAATGCTCACGAAGTCCCAAGTGACGCATCAATTAGCGAAACCGGGCTGCCTCCATGATATGTCACAAGAAGATTCTAGAAACATAGTAAAAAGGTCGGATAAATGAGATCGATTGATGAAGGTCATCAGATTGAACAAGTTTCCAAACTCTCGGATCGACAAATGGTGATTCATCTAATGATCAGATTCGGCACATTTATCAGAGATCGAAAAAATAACCAATGCAATAATAAAACAAAAATATTCAAGTAAAATTTCATTTCATTTCCAAAAGATCAGATTACATCATTTGGGTGACCTCAAAAGATCGGATTACGTCATTTGGGCGATCTCAAAAGATTAGATTATATTATTTGGGCAATCTCTCAAAATCAGCACTACATTCTACCTAACTTAAGACTACTCCGAAGCCTAGAATGCTGGCCTATGTCAAAGCCTAGTCTTGTGGCTGAATCAAAAGATGTGTTTGATCAGAAAGCCAGTAATAAATACTGGGCAGATGTACAGCTCAGATGGGGTGACTTTGACTCTCATGATATTGAGCGGCATCATTGTTGATGTCATTGACCAGAACCAAGCTGCAATCAGGACCCTCGAGATGGTAAGGAACCAAGTGAACTTTAAGAGGCGGTCACCGATATTAAGATTGAAATTAGCTGTCCTCTTATCAGATATTGGTCTACGAGCCATACCGATGGGCCGACCCGAGATCGGTGCTACAGTTAGTTTTGACCTTGATCGATTAATTAGTCTAGTTCCCTCACCATCTTCGAATGACACCCTCATAAACCTCTGATCACCGGAGTTGCTCATTTTTAGGAAATGAACAAAGAAAGCATTCGGAAAAAGATTAAAGTGGTTGTCATGGGAAGGATTCTTGCCAGAAAAGCCAAGAACTGAAGAATGAAACATTGAAGATTCACTGGAGAAAGTTGTGAATATGCAAAGGAAAATCCCTAGGCATATACATAGGGCCCCGACATTTATTTCATACAAAACTCGAAGCGGACATATCAGTAACTGAAGAATTTTTTGCTTTGACCAATATAGGTCATATAGAGAGGAAAGATCAAGAATAAGAGAGATCGGGAAATAAGAAGGGACCCAATGCAAGAGATAGAGATTGGAATAATAACCCTAAAAAGGGATGGTCATAATGGGAAGATCGAAAAAGCAAGGAACGACCCATAAGATAAGAGAACTCAGGGAGTTGAATAATTTTCGATCATGGCCTTCAATTAGCTCCCTCCACCATTAAATACGAGTTAGTTAAAGCATTGCAGGCATGATCTGATCCTCACCACACAACTCATTTGTAAGGACACACTCCTAGCCACCAAATTCCAAATAGTTAAAGTAGCCCAGTACATCTTGATCTACAATGTTGATTGTAATTGTAAGGATAGATTTAGAGCCCTCGGATCAAAAGTAGACGGAAAATTTAGCGCCTTTTATTCCCAACCTTTGGATGAATTTTTTTGTAAGGCAAGCTCCTTGAACGTTGGATCAAGGGGTGAAAGGACAGAAATTCTGAATGAAATCCCAACCCTCAATTTTGATTCTTTTTAGTTCCCAGACATCAGATTATGTCCTTTTGGATCTAGGCCTTCCGTCTCCTCTGGATGTAATCCCGACCCTCCACTTTGAGCACCCATTCCCTATAAATACCTGCATGTAACACTGTAGAGGAGGGTGGTGATTATCGCGAGAAAACTTTGAACTTTGACATAGCCATATTATTTGTCATTCAAAGCTCTCAAAGTTTTGAGAAACTTCTGAAACTAGTTTTCTGGAGTATCTCGCTCAAAAGAGCTCTAAACCCTGTGACTCTCATCCTTAGCATCTGTTCATTGTCCGGTGAGCCCAACCCCGACTTCACTTCGACCCGTCACCTCGGGTCGGCTCCAGTTTCTTGGCCATCTCAATCTTCAGTTCCCAAAGATTTGTCGATACTAGTGTTAGCTCATCTGTCGTCTTAACTTTCTACAGGTAAGCGTGTAACCTATTGTTTATCGAATATCCTTGGCTCATTTTCTTAAGTTTTTAAGGTATCTAATCACGTTGAATCATAGGATAGGTTGTCTTAAATCGTAATCTATACTTTTGTCTCTTTTTATTAGTTCTCAAATTTCATCTTTCTCGTCACTTTTTTTTTATTTCCCTTGAAAATGAATGTTCGAGTCATCGGCGTTTCGTAAATACTCTGAAGAGTATAGGTTGGGGTACTACCCCGATAGCTTTTAGTCCCAACAAATGAAAATAATAAAAGAACGAGTGTGACATAAGTGATCATAGAAAAGTCATTATAAGCAAGAAAGGTCAGAAGGAGAAAATAAATCACAAGATCGGACCCTGTAGTGAGCCCAGATGACGAGACAATGGATCGAGAATTGAGACAAAGTTCGGACCTTGGATAGGCAACCTGAAAGAGACGAAGCCAAAAAACCAAAGAGTTCAGGTAAAAAACCGCACGGAAGATCGTCAAGAAGTTTGGCTCAACGCTCGCCGTCTAGTTACGAAATTCCATAGCCTAGCAAAAGCCTTTTAAAGGGGGCTCCGTGCCTTTGGTAATTCTTTCCAATACGAAGGGGATCAGGACAGAACCCTTATCCGAATCCCTAGGTTAGAATTATAATAAAATGCCATTCTTAACACTAAGAGATCAGGGGAGAGTTCTTACCTGAGTTCTCAACTTAAATCCCTAATACATTAAGAGATCGAGAGATCAGGGGAGAGTTCTTAACCGAGTTCTCAACTAAAATTCTTAATACACTAAGAGATCGGGGGAGAGTTCTTACTCGAGTTCTCAACTTAAATTCTTAACACTAAGAGATCGGGGGAGAGTTCTTACCCGAGTTCTCAACTTAAATCCTTAATACACTAAGAGATCGAGGGAGAGTTCTTACCCGAGTTCTCAACTTAAATCCTTAATACAATAAGAGCTCGGGGGAGAGTTCTTACCCGAGTTCTCAATTTAAATTCTTAACACTAAGAGATCGGGGGAGAGTTCTTACCGGAGTTCTCAACTTAAATCCTTAATACACTAAGAAATTGAGGGAGAGTTCTTACCCGAGTTCTCAACTTAAATTCTTAACACTAAAAGATCGGGGGAGAGTTCTTACCCGAGTTCTCAATTTAAATTCTTAACAATAAGAGATCGGGGGTGTGACACCCCTTACCCGTGTACAGTATACCCGAGTAAGTAATGCCACATGGTGTACTGACACACTCTAATATACCTTACTTAATTTGCATCATGCTTTTGAAGCTAATTTATGAAATATGATTTATTTAAGCCATTTATCGAAATTATTATTTATTTGAGGTTCCGAAAATTTTAAAGAAAATCCGGCGGAGTACCGGCTAAAAATGGAGAAAACAGTTCTTCGGAACCTGTTAAAAACACTTCCAATAATTTCCAAACAATCCCAACTTCAATTTATCAACAAAATCTCAATATTAGGATCTCAACAACATTTCAATTCCAGTACTCAATCATCCATCACATGTGATGATCACATATAAATCACAAGTAAACATTTACTTTTCCATTCACAAGTACAATTTTCATAATTTACATAAACATCAATATACATTACACAAGTTTAATTACATATGAAGAAAAATCAATATTTAAGTTACAAAATGTCAAAATGACACCTATTGTCCTACCAATGCACGCAGGTTGAGGTGACACGGACATCGAGCGAATCGCGGATGGACTCACCCAGTCTGTGGTTTACTGGGCTCACGATCGGGATCTCCAGTACCTACGCGTGGCAAAAGCAACGCGCTAAGCAATAATGCTTAGTGGTGCAATAATATAATAGAAGAAATAACATGAAGTAAATATGTATTGCATGTGGATGTTTTGTTTGTTTTGTATTTGTATATCCATTCATTTCGTTACTTTGTCCACTTTCATTCATGTAGTTGCCTAAGTAACCTATACTAGATGACTGGACTGGATAACGGGTAAACTGGCACTGGGAACCTAGTACCTCGGGCCATCACACCATCGGTCACATATGCAACTCCCGGTGTGCAACAGAACAGCTAACAAGCTGTAAATAATATCAGGCACAAGGCTAAGTCTCAATACAAAGTCATAATGGCTAAAAGCCATGAAATCACAGAATGGCATATTGCCATGTGCAGTACTGCTAACTGAACCCTATTGGCATGCCAAACTATCCAAACCAATCTTATTAGGTATACTAGGGCATTTGAAACTTTTAAATTCTTTAATTTGTGAATTTCAAGTTTTGGTGTCACTATTCACCTCATTGGTCAACAAAAATGTTGACTTTTTGATAGAAAATGGGTGTATTGGTTTTAACACCCCAAATATACCACATTTGGCATTCCAAACTTGTTGGCATTAAGCATTTATACCATTTCAAAGTTTAAACCAACACAAGCAGAATTTTCAGTTTTTGTGAGTCAACTTCACTGTTCCATTGGACCCTGTTACTGTGGGAAATTGAAGAAATATAAACCATGAAAGTTGTTCCTTATTTTGTCTCGTTGAATTTATTTTTTTGAATCACTCCATTTGGAGTTTTGTAGCTCTAGATATGGTCCAAAAACCACAGCTGGCCGGATTGCCAATCTGCAGAATTGACCATATCTACAGTAACATGAACAGTAACTAGAGTCACTTGGTTGGATGGGTTCTGGCCATAATTTGGGGTAGGTTCCTTCATGAAAGTTGTTTTTCTGTGTCTTAACTTGTTGCTGTAAAAATTTCAGGTTAATTGACCAAATCTACAGTGAGTTATGGCCAAATGAACAGTTACTGTTCATTTTGTCAATTCTGCAGAATCAGTTCAGGGTATTCGGATTGGGGCCAAGTTTTGGTCCTCTTGTCTTGGTCTTTTGGGCATGGTTTCTTCAGCAAAAATGTGCCATTATAATCCTAGTTTCATGTACAATTGTCCAAACACCAATTGGATCAACACAGCCCAAGTTATGGCAGTGCAAGTGGACTGAATTTTCAGTCCCTCTACTGCTGTCCTAGGGCAGCCTGCAACCTCACTTTGGAATCCTATTTTTCAGTCCCTTTGTTGGTCAAATTACCTAAAATGGTCACTAATTGACCATTAAAATGATCTCTAATAATTTCCTAAGCCAAGTCACATTTTCACCCTTCCAAACCCTAATTCAAATTCATGGTTTATGCCATGTATCTTAGTAGCTACCAATGCATTGCTCATATGTTTATCACTTCAACATGGTTTCTATTTCACTCTAAGCTCATCAAAACACTTCCCCCTATTCCATAGCTAGGGCAGACGAAATTCAAGATGTTATACACATAAGTTTTTGTTAATTTAAATCACAATTCTTACTAGTTTCAAGTCCCAAACCATGAAAATAAAGAGTTTAATGGATATAGGTGCACTAACCTCAAGTGGCAGAATTTTTCCAAGCCCCAAACTTCAATTTCTTTCCTCTTGTTGGCTGCCAAGAGCTTGTTTAAGATGTGGGGTAAAGCTTTAATGAAGAGAAGTTAGGGTTTTGTGGTGTAAACAAGGGAAAAATCAAGCTTTTGATTGAAGAATAATGGAGGGAGAAAGTATAGGGATTTCGGCTGGAATGGGAAAGGGGGTGGCTGCTGGTTTTTCTTTTATTTCTTAGTCTCAATTATCTCTTTTAATAGTTAGTGAAAGGATGGCTTAATTGTGATTGGTCATAATTTCTTAATGACATCACCATGATGTCATAAATAAGCTTTTCTTTGATTTTTCTTTTCTTTTCATCACTACTCAAGTTCAATTTAATTTCTAGTAATGTTTATTCATATTTTATGTCATATTAATTATTTAATCAACTGGACAAGTCGGCCAAAAATCACCTCGGAAAGTGAAATGACCAAAATGCCCTCCATTTGGCTTAACGGGTCAAAATTGTCTGTACCGATTGAAAAATTTTTCTAGGTATTTTCTTGGCATTCTAATGCCATGGGAACCTCAATAACCCTTCTCTGGAGTCCCAAAAATTATTTTATAATTTTTCCCCCGGGTCTAGGGCTCCTCGTTGCGAGAACCGTAACTTCCCTCTAGTTACCCATCGCTAAGGCACCGGCTCGTTTAACTTGGTTGTATTTTATTTCTAAAATTTTTTCTAAATTTTTCTTATTAATATTTGAGTTAATTATGGTTCCTGACTTTAGTTTAAATATTTTTTCGGACGTTCTAGCTGTCCGGACCGACACCGGTCACCGGAACAGTAGAATGTACGGAGTGATTACCGGGAGGGTGTTACAACTCTTCCCCTCTAATTTAAATTTCGTCCTCGAAATTTACCTGATGCAAATAGTTGAGGGAACTGTTGCCTCATCGTTTCTTCACTTTCCCAAGTTGCCTCCTCGGTGTTGTGGTGCCTCCAAAGCACTTTCACCAGTGGAATCTGCTTGTTCCTCAACTCTTTTACTTCCCGAGCTAGGATTCGTAGAGGTTCTTCTTCATATGTCAAATCCGGTTGTATTTCAATTTCTTCTCTGGATATGACATGCGAAGGATCTGAGTGGTATCTTCTGAGCATGGACACGTGGAACACATTGTGGATCTTATCTAGCTCTGGTGGTAAAGCTAGCCTATAGGCCACTGGACCCACACGTTCAATGACTTCATATGGGCCAATGAACCTAGGGCTCAACTTACCTTTTCTTCCAAACCTCAACACTTTCTTCCATGGTGACACCTTGAGGAACACTTTGTCGCCCACCCCATATTCTATTTCTTTTCTCTTCAGGTCGGCATAAGATTTCTGTCTGTCTGAGGCAACTTTGAGATTAGCTTTGATTGATTTTACCTTCTCCTCAGCCTGTTTCACCAGGTCTGGCCCTACCAGTTTGTCGTCGCCCAATTTAGTCCAGCACACTGGAGTTCTACATTTTCTCCCATACAGTGCTTCATATGGGGCCATTTGAATGCTAGCTTGGTAGCTATTGTTGTATGCAAACTCTGCCAGTGGGAGGTATCTATCCCAACTTCCCTCAAACTCAATGACACAACTCCTCAGCATATCCTCAAGGACCTGACATATATTTCATGTTATTGTTATCATTTCAATTCAATATTTGTATCAATTTCATTGGTTTCAATTATTTACCTGGATTACTCTTTCATATTGCCCATCCGTCTGAGGGTGGAAAGCTGTGCTGAAGTGGAGTTGTGTACCCAAGGACTCATGCAACTTCTTCCAAAATCTCGATGTAAACCTTGGGTCTCGATCAGATATGATGGAAAGTGGAATTCCATGTAGTCTAACTATCTCACTGATATACAATTCTGCTAACTTCTCCAGTGAGTAGTCTAAATCGCGTAAAGTGTGCTGACTTTATCAATCTATCAACTATCACCCATGCTGCATCATGTTTCTTCCAGGTGAGAGGTAGACCACTTACAAAATCCATGGTGACCCGATCCCATTTCCATTCAGGTATGCGTATAGGCTGTAGCAAACCTGATGGAACTTGATGTTCTGCCTTGACTTGCTGACATGTCAAGCATTTAGTCACATAGTCAGCTATGTCTTTCTTCATACCAGGCCACCAATACTGAAGCTTGGATCATGATACATCTTTGTACTTCCAGGTGCATAGCATACACACCGGTGTGTGCCTCTTTTAGAATCTGGTCTTCAATTCCCCATCATCCGTACACACAGTCTTCCTTTGTAGTCTGAGACACCCATCTGCTTTCACCTCATAGTCGTTGCTTTTCCCTCGAGATCTTGCTCATAATAGCCATTAACTTCTCATCGCCTTTTGCCCATCTAGTATCTGCTTTGTGCGAGTTTGGCCTCACTTGCAACTCAGCCAAAATAGCTCCATCTCGAACCAAAGATAGACGGGCATTCAATGATCTCAAAGTGTCATGGATTTTTACGCTCAAAGCATCAAGAACTACATTTGCCTTCCCGTGATGGTAGTCAATTACAGTCATAATCCTTTAGGAACTTAATCCATCGCCTCTATCTAAGGTTGAGCTCCTTCTAGGTTGGCAAGTATTTCATACTTTTGTGGTCTGTGTAAATGTAGCACTTTTCACCATACAAGTAATGCCTCCATATCTTCAATGCGAAGATAATTGCTGCAAGTTCTAGATCATGGGTAGGGTAATTACTGTTCATGTGGCCTTAGCGGCTGGAAGCATAGGCGACCACCTTCCCTCTTGCATCAATACACACCCTAACCCATTATGTGAGGCATCACCGTAGACCACAAAGTCTTTTCGACCTTTGCTGTGTTAACTGCTGGTGCCTCTGTCAACATAGCCTTCAACTTCTCAAAACTGGTCTGACACTTGTCATTCCAGTCAAATCTGACATTCTTGTGTAACAACTTGGTCATTGGAGCAGCTATTAGGGAAAATCCCTTCTCAAATCTCCTGTAATACCCAGCTAGCCCCAAGAAGCTTCTGACCTCAGTTGTGTTTCTGGGAGGCTTCCATTCCATCACTGCTTCTATCTTCTTGGGATCCACCCTAATCCCATCAGCTGACACTATGTGTCCAAGGAATGCAATCTCATTCAGCCAAAAGTCACACTTGGACAACTTAGCATACAGCTTCTTTTCCTTCAGGGTTTGCAAAACAATCCTCAAATGCTCATCATGTTCTTCATTGGTCTTGGAATACACCAAAATATCATCAATAAAGACCACTACGAACCGATCTAGGTATGGATGGAAGATACGGTTCATAAGGTCCATAAATGCCGCTGGTGCATTTGTTAGGCCAAAGGGCATCACTAGAAACTCATAATGCCCATATCGGGTCCTGAATGCAGTCTTTGGCACATCTGCATCCTTCACCCTCAACTGATGATACCCTGATCTGAGATCAATCTTAGAAAATACTCCTGCTCCCTTCAACTGATCAAACAGATCATCAATTCTAGGCAACGGATATTTATTCTTCACAGTCACTTTATTCAACTGCTAGTAATCAATGCATAGCCTCAAAGTCCCATCCTTCTTTTTCACAAACAGCACTGGAGCTCCCCATGGTGACACACTGGGGCGTATGAACCCCTTATCAAGCAACTCTTGCAACTAAGTTTTCAACTCTCTCAATTCAGTGGGTGCCATCCTATAAGGAGCAATGGAAATGGGTGCTGTACCCGGCAGTGTCTCAATAGCAAATTCGACTTCCCTTTCTAGTGGCAAACCAGGCAACTCTTCAGGAAATACCTCTGGGAAGTCTCTTACTGTGGGTATGTCACTCAAGTTTGGCTTAGCCTGCCTAGTATCCACCACATGTGCTAGGTAGGCTTCACAGCCTTTTCTCATCATTCTTCTTGCAATCGTGGTGAGATGACATTGGACAAGAAATCATCCTTTCCCCACAACCGTGATCTCATTACCCTCTGAAGTTTTTAGAGAAATTCTCTTCAATTTGCAATCAACTATTGCACGATGACGTGACAACGGTCCATTCCCAATATCACGTCAAACTCATGGAAGGGTAACTCAATTAGGTCTGCCGAGAATTCATACCCTTGAATCCTTAACGGGCAACCCTTGTATACTTTATTCACCACTACACTATGGCCCAATGGATTAGTGACCAGAATGTCTTGGTCACTCTCCCCTACTAGTATCCCCCTTTCTACGGGTAGGTTGATGTAAATGTAGGAATGAGTGGATCCTGGATCCACCAATGCATGCACAGGAGTATTGTAGAGGGAGAACGTACCCCTGATGACGTCCGGGGCATCTTGCTCCTCCTGAGCTCTCAGGGCATAATTTCTTGCCGGTGGTCTGCTGTAAGGCCTCTCCGCTGGCTCAGATGCAGGCCTCTGTGATGGTCCAACAGCTTCAGATTTACCATATTTTCTACCTCTCTGTGATGTAGGAGCAGGTCTGTCTGCTTGTGTTGGAGCAGTTGTAGTGGTTCTGCGTGGACAATTTCTCAGCTGATGCTCTGTCGACCCACATCTCAAGCAGGCACCAGTTACTCTCCAACACTCCCTCTTGTGCCATTTCAGGCAATGCGGACATGCAGAAGATGTTGGGGCTGGTCCCCTGAACCCCATCCCTGGAGAGCTACCCACTGATGGTGTGGACTGACCTCTCCTAGGGGTGAACTGTGGCCTGGGCCCCTGAGACTGACCCTGACCCTGTGGTTGACCCGAACTCTGTGCAGGAGGACGCTTGAACTTCTTCCCAAATGCAGGGGCTGAACTAGACTGACCCGGTCCCCTCTTCTGCTGTCTCTCTCTTCTAGTCTGCTCACGGATTCTTACTTTTTCCACCTTTATTGCAGCTTCCACTAACTTGGTAAATTCTGTGATTCCCAAGGCAGTGAGCTGGATCTTGATGTTGTCATTTAGTCCCTCTTCAAATCTCTTGCACCTTTCAGCTTCATTAGGGACTATCTCCCTTCCATAACGGCTTAATCGAACAAACTCCTTCTCATATTCGGCCATTGACAGCTGTCTCTGCCTTAGGTTAATAAACTCTCTTCTTCTCTCTTCCAGATATATAGTACCCACATATTTCTTCTTAAATTCTGAAAGAAAGAAGTCCCAAGTTCTGATTTCTATGCACTTCACTGGACACGGTGTCCCACCACTCATATGCATCATCTTGCAGTAAAGAGATGGCAGCTTCCAGGTTTTGCTCTGGAGTACAGTGAAGTTGTTTTAGGACTCTGCCTGTTCTGTTCAACCAATTCTCGGCTGCCACAGAGTCATCTTCTCTCTTGCCATAGAAATCCACTGCCCCAAACTTTCTTAGTCTTTCCAGGTGTGATTTCTGCTGTGGAGCTGGTGGTGGTGGTGGTGCTGGCATTACCCCGGCCATTTGTCTAAAAAAGTCGGCCATTTGTTGGAACATGGCCTGTGGAGGCTGAGCAGGCTCTGCCTGAGCTGGCGGAGTAGGTTCTCCCCTACCCCCAGTCTCAGCTGCTACCGGTGGAGCATGACTCTCCACTTCCTCCTCAACTGCCCTCTGAGATGAAGGGTCCATATCCAATTCAAAGTAAGAAAAACAAACAGATCTGCATTAGTGTTACCTCGACTCTTTCAAATGCAATGCATGGTATGGACTCAATCTAGGACCAGGAACGCCTAAACCGTGCTCTGATACCACTAAATGTGACACCCCTTACCCGTGTACAGTATACCCGAGTAAGTAATGCCACACGGTGTACTGGCACACTCTAATATACCTTACTTAATTTATATCATGCTTTTGAAGCTAATTTATGAAATATGATTTATTTAAGCCATTTATCGAAATTATTATTTATTTGAGGTTCCGAAAATTTTAAAGAAAATCCGGCGGAGTACCGGCTAAAAATGGAGAAAACAGTTCTTCGGAACCTGTTAAAAACACTTCCAATAATTTCCAAACAATCCCAACTTCAATTTATCAACAAAATCTCAATATTAGGATCTCAACAACATTTCAATTCCAGTACTCAATCATCCATCACATGTGATGATCACATATAAATCACAAGTAAACATTTACTTTTCCATTCACAAGTACAATTTTCATAATTTACATAAACATCAATATACATTACACAAGTTTAATTACATATGAAGAAAAATCAATATTTAAGTTACAAAATGTCAAAATGACACCTATTGTCCTACCAATGCACAGCAGAAGTTGAGGTGACACGGACAGCGAAGCTGCGGATGGACTCACCCGATCACGTGGTCTCATGGGCTCACGATCGGGATCTCCAGTACCTATGCGTGGCAAAAGCAACGCGCTAAGCAATAATGCTTAGTGGTGCAATAATATAATAGAAGAAATAACATGAAGTAAATATGTATTGCATGTGGATGTTTTGTTTGTTTTGTATTTGTATATCCATTCATTTTGTTACTTTGTCCACTTTCATTCATGTAGTTGCCTAAGTAACCTATACTAGATGACTGGACTGGATAACGGGTAAACTGGCACTGGGTACCTAGTACCTCGGGCCGTCACACCATCGGTCACATATGCAACTCCCGGTGTGCAACAGAACAGCTAACAAGCTGTAAATAATATCAGGCACAAGGCCAAGTCTCAATACAAAGTCAGAATGGCTAAAAGCCATGAAATCACAGAATGGCATATTGCCATGTGTAGTACTGCTAACTGAACCCTATTGGCATGCCAAACTATCCAAACCAATCTTGTTAGGTATACTAGGGCATTTGAAACTTTTAAATTCTTTAATTTGTGAATTTCAAGTTTTGGTGTCACTATTCACCTCATTGGTCAACAAAAATGTTGACTTTTTGATAGAAAATGGGTGTATTGGTTTTAACACCCCAAATATACCACATTTGGCATTCCAAACTTGTTGGCATTAAGCATTTATACCATTTCAAAGTTTAAACCAACACAAGCAGAATTTTCAGTTTTTGTGAGTCAACTTCACTGTTCCATTGGACCCTGTTACTGTGGGAAATTGAAGAAATATAAAACATGGAAGTTGTTCCTTATTTTGTCTAGTTGAATTTATTTTTTTGAATCACTCCATTTGGAGTTTTGTAGCTCTAGATATGGTCCAAAAATCACAGCTCGCCGGATTGCCAATCTGCAGAATTGACCATATCTACAGTAACATGAACAGTAACTAGAGTCACTTGGTTGGATGAGTTCTGGCCATAATTTGGGGTAGGTTCCTTCATGAAAGTTGTTTGTCTGTGTCTTAACTTGTTTCTGTAAAAATTTCAGGTCAATTGACCAAATCTACAGTGAGTTATGGCCAAATGAACAGTTACTGTTCATTTGGTCAATTCTGCAGAATCAGTTCAGGGTATCCGGATTGGGGCCAAGTTTTGGTCCTCTTGTCTTGGTCTTTTGGGCATGGTTTCTTCAGCAAAAATGTGCCATTATAAGCCTAGTTTCATGTCCAATTGTCCAAACACCAATTGGATCAACACAGCCCAAGTTATGGCAGTGCAAGTGGACTGAATTTTCAGTCCCTCTACTGCTGTCCTAGGGCAGCCTGCAACCTCACTTTGGAATCCTATTTTTCAGTCCCTTTGTTGGTCAAATTACCTAAAATGGTCACTAATTGACCATTAAAATGCTCTCTAATAATTTCCTAAGCCAAGTCACATTTTCACCCTTCCAAACCCTAATTCAAATTCATGGTTTATGCCATGTATCTTAGTAGCTACCAATGCATTGCTCATATGTTTATCACTTCAACATGGTTTCTATTTCACTCTAAGCTCATCAAAACACTTCCCCCTATTCCATAGCTAGGGCAGCCGAAATTCAAGATGTTATACACATAAGTTTTTGTTAATTTAAATCACAATTCTTACTAGTTTCAAGTCCCAAACCATGAAAATAAAGAGTTTAATGGATATAGGTGCACTAACCTCAAGTGGCAGAATTTTTCCAAGCCCCAAACTTCAATTTCTTTCCTCTTGTTGGCTGCCAAGAGCTTGTTTAAGATGTGGGGTAAAGCTTTAATGAAGAGAAGTTAGGGTTTTGTGGTGTAAACAAGGGAAAAATCAAGCTTTTGATTGAAGATTAACGGAGGGAGAAAGGATAGGGATTTCGGCTGGAATGGGAAAGGGGGTGGCTGCTGGTTTTTCTTTTATTTCTTAGTCTCAATTATCTCTTTTAATAGTTAGTCAAAGGATGGCTTAATTGTGATTGGTCATAATTTCTTAATGACATCACCATGATGTCATAAATAAGCTTTTCTTTGATTTTTCTTTTCTTTTCATCACTACTCAAGTTCAATTTAATTTCTAGTAATGTTTATTCATATTTTATGTCATATTAATTATTTAATCAACTGGACAAGTCAGCCAAAAATCACCTCGGAAAGTGAAATGACCAAAATGCCCTCCGTTTGGCTTAACGGGTCAAAATTGTCTGTACCGATTGAAAAATTTTTCTAGGTATTTTCTTGGCATTCTAATGCCATGGGAACCTCAATAACCCTTCTCTGGAGTCCCAAAAATTATTTTATAATTTTTCCCTCGGGTCTAGGTCTCCTCGTTGTGAGGACCGCAACTTCCCTCTGGTTTCCCATCGCTAGGGCACCGGCTCGTTTAACTTGGTTGTATTTTATTTCTAAAATTTTTTCTAAATTTTTCTTATTAATATTTGAGTTAATTATAGTTCCTGACTTTAGTTTAAATATTTTTTCGGACGTTCTAGCTGTCCGGACCGACACCGGTCACCGAAACAGTAGAATGTACGGAGTGATTACCGGGAGGGTGTTACAGGGGGAGAGTTCTTACCCGAGTTCTTAACTTAAATCCCTAATACAGTAAGAGATCAGGGGAGAGTTCTTACCCGAGCTCTCAACTTAAATTCTTAATACACCATGGGATCGGCAGGAGAGTTCTTCCAAAGTACCCTGAATATTATGTTGAGGCTCGATAGGTGGTCCTCTTCAAGGCGCTCATACCTGTGAAGTAAAATTTCCTTTAAAAACATCATAACTTTAGTATTCATATTAATTCTCAAAATACCTATTATACAATGCCCATTCACTGAAGGGTCATCTCATGTACTCGTATTCTTGGACAACCCGTGATAGTGAAACATCAAATATTCCATTTGTCCATTACAAAGGAATAAAATCATCATTCTCCCCCCCCCCCCCCCTAAACTATCGATTTCAATTTATAAAGAACACCTTATTAAATTCGCTCACCCTTGTCGAGGGACGAGGTAGGGTGCCTAACACCTTCCCTGCCCTTATATGGACTCTGAACCTAGAATCTCTATTTTTGAAGTGGTTCCTAATTTACTTTTACATATGGTTTTCTTTAATTTTTCTCAAAATTAGAGTGGCAACTCTTCACTTTTCCCACTTTGGTGAGAATTGTCCGGCAACTGCAAAGTCTTTGTGACAGAACCAAATGAGCAGTTGTACAATTAAAATTGTAATAATATTATTTTGTCCTCTTTTCTTGGATTGAGAATTTTATATACATGAATTGCATTGAATTCAATGATATTGAGATTTATTGAAAATGTGTTGGTTGAATTTGGATGTGTTGATTTAAATGGAGTTGCAGTAATATATGTATATTGGGAGTGTTTTTAACAGGTTTTAAAGAACTGTTTTCTTAGTTTCTGGCCAGCATTCTGCTAAATTTTTGTCAAATTTTTGAAATCCCAAATAAATCAAAATTTTAGCCCATGACATAAACTTCAATTAATGACTTTTAATAGTTATTCAACATTACCTTACACTTTAAAATGAATGGAAATTGGTTTAAAATCCCTTTTATTATATTTAAAGGGTTATCGGTAGGCGAAGTTCGGTAATTCATTAGGTATATTACGGGATGATGTTATGCCTTACAGAGGGCTAAGGTGTGATAGGAGGAATTACCCCAACTTTGTATGGTCTAATTCGCAAAATCAGCAAAACTAGCCTATTAATAAACAGTAGGGATATAGACCACCACCACCACCACCTAGTTTTCAGAACAGAGGACAAAATTTACTGTAATCACTACCTCCTCAACCTCAATAGCTAGAATCTAAGTTGACCATGGAATCCATGATGGAGAGCTTCTTAATAGCACAATAGTAGAATAATGAGATGATAAAATAATTAGCTGCCAGAATGGACACGTTGGCCACTCATAATAAAATGCTTAAAAATCAGATTGCCTAGTAAGCCAGTTCTTCAAGCAAAGCAATGGGTAAACTACCAAGTCAACTAGAGATGAACCCAAAGGAACATTGCAAGGGGATTGCTTTGAGGAGTGTCAAAATATTATAAGTTCAAACACTAGAAGAAAAGCAAAAGCAAAAAGGGGAAACTTCTAGAAGTTCTAATAGCCAAATAGTAGGGGAAGAGAAAGAAGTTGAAGAAGAGAAGGAAGAGGAGAAGAAAAAGAAAAAGAAATTACCTGACCCATACCAGCCCCCTTTACCTTTTCCTCAAAGATTCCAGAAGGCCAAGTTAGATAAGCTGTTTGGAAAATATTTGAAAGTTTTACAAAAACTTTATATAAATATTCATTTGACCAAAGCATTGTCTCAAATGCCATCCTAAGCAAAATTTTTGAAGCAAATCCTATCCAAGAAAAGAAGGCTAGATGACTATGAAACTATTTCTTTGACAGAGGAATGCAGTGCCATCTTGCAAAACAAGCTGCCTCCAAAACTAAAAGATTCTGGAAGCTTCTCTATACCTTGTCTTATTGGCAACATGAACATTGATGAGGCCCTCTACAATCTTGGTGCTAGTGTAAGCCTAATGCCTTTGTCCATATGTGTAACACCCTCCCTGTAGCAACTCCGTACATTCCATTGTTCCAATGACCAATGTCGGTCCGAACAGCTAGAACATCCAGAAAAATATTTAAATCAAAGTGAGGAACCATAATTAACTCAAATACTAATAAGAAAAATTTAGGAAAAATTTTAGAAATAAAATACAATCAAGTTAAATGAGCCAGTCCCCTAGCGATGGGTAACCCAGTGGAAAGTTGCGGTTCTCGCAACTATGAGCCCTAAACCCGAGGGAAAATTTATAAAATAATTTTGGGACTCCAGAGAAGGGTCATTAAGGTTTCTATGACATTAGAATGCCAAGAAAATGCTTAGAAAATTTTTTCAATCGGTACAGACGATTTTGGCTCAATAAGCCAAACAAAGGGCATTTTGGTCAATTCATCTTCAGAGATGATTTTTGGCCGACTTGTCCAGTTAAGTAAATAATTATTATGACATAAAACATGAATAAATATTGCTAAAAATTAAATTGAAAATGAGTAAAAAAGAAAGAAAATAGATTTAATGGGAATTTTGACATCATTATGATGTCATTAAAACCCTAATGACCAATCACATTATGACACATATCCTTAACCCATTTAAAATGAATAAAATGGGCAGAAAATTAAAAAAAAAAAAGATTTCTTCTTCTTCCCATTTCCAGCCGTGACCCATCTCTCCCTCCATTGAAATTCCTTTCATTTTCTCTCTTCCAAACCTTGAATTCTCACCACTAAACCCTAAGTTCTGTTCATTAAAAATTGTCATTACCTATTGGGAAGGTATTTGGCAGCCAAGAAAATCAAGAAAAGTGAAGTTTAAGCTTGGGGAAAATTCTGCCCCAAGAGGTTAGTGCCTCACTTTTACTTCTTTTCTTTTTCATATGTGGAAACTAAGTTGAATGAAGGTGAAATTCATGAAAATGATATAAATGATGCATGAATAAAGAATTGGATTTTTGGCCAGCTTTATGGGAATGGTAGTTTGATAGTTTTGATGATTTTGAAAGGCTTATAAATGGTGATTGATGTGTAAACATAAATTGGAAATTGATTAGTCTGCTTAATTTGATAAGTGTTGGGTGAACCTAGAATTGAGAGTTAGGGTTTAAGGCACAAATTTGAGATTTTATTCATGTATCAGTGAAAGGAAGTTCTAATGGTCAATTAGTGACCATTTGTCTATGTGTGATTAGGAAATGAATCGGTTTGTTTAGTGGGAATTGAAGCTAGTGTTGTTGTCTTGGCTGACCTGTAGGACTGAGCATGAGTCCAGCAGGTTTGGGCAACAATAACTGGAGTTGTAGAGGTTCAATTGGTGCAAGGCCAATTGGACATAAAACTAGACACATAATGGCACAACTTTGGTATAGAAACCCTGCCCAAAAAACCACACCAAACCAAGTTGACGTAAAAATTGCCCTAATCCGAGTGACCTGCATTCTGCCTGAGCAAAATGACCAAATAAACAGTGTTTATTCATTTGGTTATAACTCAGTGTAGAAATGTCCAATTGACCTGAAATTTTACCAGACAAAAGCTGAGATATACACTATGCTTAGTGGTGCCAATAATAAAATAAACGCATAGGTTTGAAGAGACCGACTGAGAGCCCAGTAGACTACAGACTGGGTGAAACCTTCTACAGATCAGCATAGTGTCCGTGTCACCTCACCGACATCAGTGCATTGGTAGGACACTAGGTTTCATTTTGGGTATTTTGTAATTAACTTTTATTTTCTCATATGAAATTGAGACTCATGTAATGTATTTTGTTATCAATGTAAATAGTGGAAATTATGTTTGTGAATGAAAAAGTGAATATTTATTTATGATTTGCACATGAATAGCCTATGAAATGAATGAATGAGAATTGGGAGTATATTTGAGAAATAATGAGATTTTGTTGATGAAATGGAGTTTGGGATTGATTGAGAATTTTGGAAGTATTTTTCTCAGGTTTCGAAGAACTATTTTTTCTATTTTTAGCCGGTACTCTGCCGAATTTTCTATAAAATTTGCAGAATCTCAAATAAATTTATGATTTCAATAAATGACTTCAATGAATGATATTTCACAAATTATACTTCATAACTATGAAAGAAATAAATTAGGAAGGATAAAAATGATTGAAATAAAATAGGATGTTCTGGTACACTGTATGACATATCTTACTCGGCCATACTGTAGACGGGTAAGGGGTGTCACATTTAGTGGTATCAGAGCACGGTTTAAGCATTTCTGGGCCTGGATTGAGTCCATACTATGCATTGCATTTGTAAGAGTCGAGGTAACACTAATGCAGATATGTTTTTCTTTGTTATTTTGATTAGGATATGGACTCCACATCTTAGAGGGTAGTTGAGGAGGAAGTGGAGAGTCATGCTCCACCTGCAGCAGCTGAGACTAGGGGTAGAGGAGAACCTGCTCCACCAGCTTCAGCAGAGCCTGCTCAGCCTCCACAGGCCATGTTTCAGCAAATGGCCGAATTCTTTAAACAAATTGTGACACCCCTTACCCGTCTACAGTGTAGCCAAGCAAGATATGCCACACAGTATACCGGAATATCATATTTTATTTCAATCATTTTTATTCTTCCGTAATTTATTTCTTCATGGATATGAAGTGCAATTTGTGAAATTTAACTCATTTAATTCATTTATTGAAATTATAAATTCATTTGGGGTTTTGAAAATTTTATAGAAAATCCGGCAGAGTACCGGTTAAAAATGGATAAAACAGTTCTTCGGAACCTGTGAAAAACACTCCCAATAATTTCCAATCATTCTCAAACTCCATTTGTATCACATCAATTTACAACAATTTCTTAACAATTCCTCCATTTGTCATCCTTTCATTTCTCATCATCATCATGCTCAAATCATAAATAAATTCTCATATGTTATTTATAAACACAAAGTTACAAATACTTACATTAATAAAAAATTATATTACATAGGTTTCAAATATACATGATAAAATAAGAGTTTAATTACAAAACTTACAAAAATCGTAAAATACAAAATGGGACCTAGTGTCCTACCAATACACTGTAGTCTGTGAGGTGACACAGACACTATGCAGAACTGTGAACGGCCTTACCCAGTCTGTGATCTACTGGGCTCTCTGTCCAAATCTTCAGTACCTACGCATTGCAAAAGCGATGCACTAAGCATAAAGTTTAGTGGTGCCAATAATACAAGAAAATATAATATTCAAATAAAAATAATAATTTTCTGGTTATTATGTTCATAAAAAAAAAATTAACAATTACTAACTTATTGTTTAGTAGCAGGCTAATTACATTTTATGATTTTAACTTCTTCATGCATTTTGTTAATTGTTTTCTTGATGATTTTGAGCTTCTTTATTTTATTGTAATCATTCTTGATCTCTATCTTGATTTTTAAATTCCTTAATTTCTTTAATAATCAATTCAATTGCAATTATACTTTTCCATGCTCAAGTAACCTATACAAATTGATCAGACTGGATAAACGGGTAAACTAGTATGGGGTACTAGGTACCTCGGGCCATCACACCATCGGTCACAATGTGTCTCCTGGTGTGCAAACAGAATGGCTAATAAGCCATAAAAGTAATAAGGCATAAAGCCAAGTAAAACATCATAATCAGTATAGCCATAGGCTATCACATTACAGAATGGAAATGAAGCCATACATCATACGCAGTACTGCTATCAGAACCCTATTGGCATGTCAACCTATCCAAACCAATCACATTAGGCCTACTAGGGCATTTAACACTTTTAATTTATGTAATTCTTTGAAATTGAAATTTTATGGCTACTATTCATTTCATTAGTCAACTAAAATGTTGATTTTTTCATAGACAATAGGTATATTGGTTCTAATATCACCAACATATCACATTTTGCATTCTAAAGTTGTTGGCATTGGTTGCCAATTCCATTTCAAAGCATAGTGTTAGTTATTCACATTTTCAAATTTCGAGCACTAAGTTTACTGTTCCATTGGTTATTTGTACAATAGGAATTTGGCAAAGTTGTTTTCATGAAAGTTGTTCCTTATTATGTCTAGTTACATTACTTTTTTTGAATCACTCTATTTGGAGTTTTGTAGCTCAAGTTATGGCCTAAACACCATAACTGGCCAGATTGTAAATTTTCCAGATTTTTCTGGGTAGAAGCAATTCTGTAGGTTTTGTGCACTGATTGCAGATCAGTTTTTGAACATATTATGATCAAAATTTGGGTTTAGTTTCTTCATGAAAGTTTTAGGCCTATGTCTTAGCTTTCTGCTGGTAAAATTTCAGGCCAATTGGACCTTTCTACACTGAGTTATGACCAAATGAATAAACACTGTTTATTTGGTCATTTTGCCCAGGCAGAATGCAAGTCACCCGAATTAGGACAATTTTTAGGTCAACTTGTTTTGGTTTTTTGGGCAGGATTTCTTCAAAAAAGTTGTGCCATTATGTGTCTAGTTTCATGTCCAATTGACCTTGCACCAATTGAACCTATTCAACTCCATTTATGGCTGCCCAAACCTGCTGGACTCACAACCAGTCCTACAGGTCACCATGGGCAGCATGCCTAAGTTCCACTCCAACATCCTTACTCACTTCAATTCCTCCTCACACACATTCAAATGGTCACTAATTAACCATTACAAGGTTAACATGCCATTACATGAGCAAACCCTAATGTTATTCAAATGTCCAAGTTCTCAAGTTTATTCATGCACTATACTTGCATTTCACTTACACAATCATGTTCAAGCACTCATCTCATGCTATGGGTAGCTCATAAATACTTTAATTCAAGTAAATTCATCAAACCCTAACCACCCCTAGGCTGCTGAAATTTATAGGGATGGATACACATAATTTTTATTTTGTTTTTCTTACATTTTCCACTTATCTCATGGCGTTAAGCATGAATCAAGTAAAAGTGCTAAGAGATTGGACACTAACCTCTTTTGCTCACTCTTCCAAGTCTCCAAAACTTCCTTCTTTCTTCTTCTTTTTGCTGGCTAGAGGTTGTTCAAGATGCAAGATCACTTTTTTGTGAAGCAAGGTAGTGGTTTCAAGGTGATTTGGTGGGTGGTTCCAAGCTTACCTTAAGCTTTCATGGAGGAATGGGTTAGGGAAATGGGTGACGCCTGGTTTGGGGAAGAAACAGATTGGTTTTTCTTTTTTTTTTTGGTGTTATTTATCTTCTTTTATTACTTACTTAAGTGGTGCTTTAATGTGATTGGTGGAAATTCCTTTAAATGACATCATGGTGATGTCATAATTGGCATTTTCTTTCATTTTCTTTTCCTTTCTTCTCTACTCATTTTCAATTTAAATTTTTAGCAATATTTATTCATATTTCATATCATAATAATTATTTACTTAACTGGACAAGTCGGCCAAAAATCACCTTTGAAGGCAAAATGACCAAAATGCCCTTCGTTTGGCTTATTAAGCCAAAATCGTCTGTATCGATTGAAAAATTTTTCTAAGCATTTTCTTGACATTCTAATGCCATAGAACCCTCAATGACTCTACTCTGGAGTCCCAAAAATTATTTTATGAATTTTATCCCTGGTATAGGGCTCCTAGTTGTGTGGACCGCAACTTCCCACTAGGTTACCCATCGCTAGAGCACCGGCTCATTTAACTTGGTTATATTTTATTTCTAAAATTTTTTCTAAATTGTTCTTATTAATATTTGAGTTAATTATGGTTCCTCACTTTAGTTTAGATATTTTTCAAGACGTTCTAGCTATCCAGACCAACACCGATCACCAGAACAGTAGAATGTACGGAATGGATACAGTAAGGGTGTTATAACTCTTCCCCTCTAATTTAAATTTCGTCCTCGAAATTTACCTGACTTAAGTAATTGTTGAGTTGCTATCTCCTTATTTCTTCACTTCGTTGTATCACCTCATCAGTGTTTGGGTTTGGCTCCTCCTGAGCTTCCATAGCATATACCTGTGGTGCCACCCTGACTTCAGGCCTTTCAACTGTCTCAGAAACAATCTTTTGTGAAATATCAGCCGTTTCTGCTCTACCCGATCTTTTACCCCTTTGAACTGTAGGGGCAGGTCTATCAACTTGCACCGGAGCTATTGAACCACTCCTCTAAGGGCAATCTCTTATGAAATGATCCATAGCCCCACACTTGAAACACTCTCCAGTTAACAGTCGACACTCCCCTCTGTGTCTCCTACCACAATGCATACATTCAGGCACTGGGGCTGATCCCCTTGTTATTGTACCTAGGGAGCTAGCTATAGATATTCCAATCCGGCCTCTCTGGCCTTATGTCTGATCTTGTGAACCAGAACCCTTAAACTTCTTACTATCAGTCGGTGTACTTGACTGCCCTGGTCCAAATTCCCTCTTACACTACCTATCTTTCCTATTTTGTTCACTTACTCTGACCCTTTCCACTTTCAGTGTGGCTTCAACTAATTTCGTGAAGTTCGTAATTGCCAAGGTAGTGATCATTATTTTAATGTTGTCATTTAACCCCTCTTCAAATCTTTTACATCTCTCAGCCTCATTAGGGAATATCTCCCTTCCATAACGGCTCAGTCTGACAAATTCTTTTTCATACTCTACCACTGTTAATTGTCTCTGCCTCAGATTAATAAATTCTCTTCTTCTCTCTTCTAGGTATACATTACCCACATACTTCTTCTTAAATTCAACGAGGAAAAAATCCCAAGTTATCAACTCTGGCCGGATGTGACACTCCTTACCCGTTTACAGTGTAGCTGAGTAAGATATGCCACACAGTGTATCGAAACACCCTATATAGTTATGAAGTACAATTTGTGAAATGTAATTCATTTCACTCATTTATTGCAATCATAATTTTTTTTTTTTTGAGGTTCCGTAAATTTTATAGAAAATCTGGCAGAGGACCGGCTAAAAATGGAGAAAACAGTTCTTCGGAACCTGTGAAAAACACTTCCAATATGTTTTCAGTCATTCCCAAACTTTATTTCATCAACAAAATCTCAATATTTTTCAACAACATTTCCATTTCTCAAACATTCATTTCATATAATATTCATGTAAAAGTCATCAATAAATATTCACTTTTTCATTCATAAACAAAATTTTTACTATTTAGATCAAAACTAAAATACATTACATAAGTCTTAATTACACATGAGAAAATAAAAGTTAATTACAAAATACCAAAATAAAACCTAGTGTCCTACCAATGCACCAAAGACGGTGAGGTGACACGGACAATATGCAGAGCTGCAAAAGGTCTCACCTAATCTGTGGCTCACTGGTCTCTCGGTTAGTCTCTCCAGAACCTACGCGTGGCAAAAAGAAATGCGCTAAGTAATAATGCTTAGTGGTGCTAATAATAAAATAAAAAGAAATAACAGAAATAAATATGCAGTACATGTTCTGATGTCTTATGCAGATAATTTTTTGATCATTATTGGTAATCTTATTTATTTTATATTTGTTATATTTATAATTTCATTAAATTTATCCACTTCCATTTTTGGTTGCCCAAGTAACCTATACTAGATGACTGGACTAGATAAATGGGTAAACTGGCACTGGGTATCTAGTACCTCGGGCCATCACACCATCGGTCACATATGCATCTCCCAATGTGCAACAGAATAGCTAATAAGCTGTAATAACATTAGGCACAAGGCCAAGTATCAACACAATGTCAGAATGGCTAAAAGCCATAAAATCACAGAATGGCATAATGCCATGTGCAGTACTGCTAACTGAACCCTATTGGCATGCCAACCTATCCAAACCAATCTTGCTAGGTGTACTAGGGCATGTTACACTTTTAAACTTTACAATTCTTGAAATTTAAGTTTAGGTGTTACTATTTATTTTATTAGTCAACTAAAATGTTGACTTTTGCATAGACAATAGGTACATTGGTTCTAATACTCCCAACATACCACATTTTGCATTCTAAAATTGCTGGTATTGGTTGCCAATACCATTTCTAAGCTTAGTATTAGTTATTCAAAATTTTCAAATTTCAAGCATTATGTTTACTGTTCCATTGGTCATTTACACAGTAGGAATTTGATAAAATTGTCTTCATGAAAGTTGTTCCTTATTTTGTCTAGTTACATTTCCTTTTTTGAATTACTCCATTTAGAGTTTTGTTGCTCAAGTTATGGCCTAAACACCATAACTGGCCGGATTGGACAGAATCCAAAATTCTGGGTAAAGCTGGTTCTGCCAAATTTGGTAACCTAAGTTTTGTTGGCAATTTGACTAGGTTATGGTCAGAATTTGGATTTGTCTTCTTCATAAAAATTGTAGGTCTATGTCTCAAATTTCTGCTGGTAAAATTTCAGGTCAATTGGACCTTTCTGAACTGAGTTATGACCAAATGAATAAATGCTATTCATTTGGTCATTTTGCCTAGGCAGAATGCAGGTCACCCGGATTAGGGCCAACTTGGTTTAGTTTTCTGGGCAAGATTTCTATACCAAAGTTGTGCCATTATATGTCTAGTTTCATGTCCAATTAGCCTTACATAAAGTGAACCTCTACAATTCCATTTATAACTGCCCAAACCTCTGGACTCATGCTCTGTCTTGCAGGTCAGCCATGGCAGCTCACCCATACACAAATGCCAAGGCTCAACTCACTTCATTTCCTCATCATACACATTCAAATGGTCACTAATTGACCATTACAAGGTTAATAAACCATCACATGAGCAAACCCTAGAATTGTTTAAGTGTTCAATTTTTTTTTCATTTCACACATGCACAATTCTTGCATTTCATGTACTCAATTATGTTCAATCCCTCATCCACTACCAAAGGCTGCTAATAACCATTTTTCTAACAAGCAAAATCATCAAACCCTAGCTAACCCTAGCTGCGAAAATTGTAGGGTGCACACACACACTTGTTTATTTTATTTTCTTACATTTCCTACACAATTCATGCACTTAGACATGAATTAAAGCAAAAGGAACAAAGATTGGACACTAACCTTGAATGGAGCAAAATTTCAAGCTACCCAAACTTCTTTTTTTCTTCCTCTTTTGGCTGCCTAGAGGATGTTCAAGTTGCTAGGTTAATTTTTTGTAAAGCTAAGTGGTGGTTTAAAGGTGAGATGAGGTGAGGTTGGGAGCTTTGGTAAGCTTTCATTGTGGAATGGGTATGGAGGAGAGGGAAACGGTTGAAATGGTTTGGGAAGAAGAAATAGATTAATTTTGTTAATTTTTACCTCATTTTACCTCTTTTAAATTGATTTTTAATAGCTTGTTCAAATGTGATTAGTGGGAGCACTTTTAATGACATCATGGTGATGTCATAATTTACATTTTATCTCATTTTCCTTTTTTTTCTTCTCTACTCATTTTCAATTTAATTTTTAGTAATATTTATTCACATTTCATGTCATAATAATTATTTACTTAACTGGACAAGTCAGCCAAAAATCATCTCTGAAGGCGAAATTACCAAAATGGCCTCCGTTTGGCTTAACAGACTAAAATTGTCTGTACCGATTGAAAAATTTTTCTAAATATTTTCTTGGCATTCTAATGCCATAGAAACCTCAATGACTCTTCTCTGGAGTCCCAAAAATTATTTTATGAATTTTTCCACTGGTCTAGGGCTCCTAGTTGCGAGAACCACAACTTCTCACTGGGTTACCCATCGTTAGGGCACCGGCTCATTTAACTTGGTTGTATTTTATTTCTAAAATTTTTTCTAAATTTTTCTTGTTAATATTTGAGTTAATTATGGTTTCTCACTTTAGTTTAAATATTTTTTCGGGTGTTCTAGCTGTCTAGACCAACAGTGGTCACCAGAATAGTAGAATGTACGGAGTTGCTACAAGGAGGGTGTTACAACTCTTTCCCTCTAATTTAAATTTCATCCTCGAAATTTACCTGATGTAAACAGTTGAGGAAACTGTTGCCTCATCGTCTCTTCACTTTCTCATGTTGCCTTCTCGGTGTTGTGCTGCCTTCAAAGCACTTTCACTAGTGGAATCTGCTTATTCCTCAACTCTTTCACTTCCCGAGCCAGGATCCGTATGGGTTCTTTTTCATATGTCAAATCCGGTTGTACTTCAATTTCTTCCATAGAGATGACACGTGAAGGATCTGAGCGGTATCTTCTTAGCATAGACACGTGGAACACATTGTGGATCTTGTCCAGCTCTGGTGGTAAAGCTAGCCTAAAGGCCACTGGACCGACACGTTCAATGACTTCATATGGGCTAATGAACCTAGGGCTGAACTTACCTTTTCTTCCAAACCTCAGTACCTTCTTCCACGGTGACACCTTGAGGAACACTTTGTCTCCAACTGTGTATTCTATTTCTTTTCTCTTCAGGTCGGCATAGGATTTTTATCTGTCTAAGGCAACCTTCAGATTGGCTTTGATTAGTTTTACCTTCTCCTCAATCTGTTTCACCAGGTCTAGCCCTACCAGTTCATCTTCACCCAATTCAGTATAGCACACTGGAGTTTTACATTTCCTCCCATACAGTGCTTCATATAGGGCCATTTGGATACTAGCTTGGTAGCTATTGTTGTATGCAAATTCTGCCAGTGGGAGGTATCTATCCCAACTTCCCTCAAACTCAATGACATAACTCCTCAGCATATCCTCAAGGACCTGCCATATATTTCATGTTATTATTATCATTTCAGTTCAATAATTGTATTAGTTCAATTAGTTTCAATTGTTTACCTGGATTACTCTTTCTGATTGCCCATCCGTCTGAGGATGGAAAGCTGTGCTGAAATGGAGTTGTGTACCCAAGGATTCATGCAATTTCTTCCAAAATCTCGATGTAAACCTTGGGTCTTGATCAGATATGATGGAAAATGGAATTCCATGCAGTCTAACTATCTCACTGATATACAATTCTGCTAACTTCTCCAGTGAGTAGTCAGTCCTAACTGGTAAAAATTGTGCTAACTTCGTCAATCTATCTACTATCACCCATACTGCATCATGCTTCTTCTGGGTGAGAGGTAGACCACTTACAAAATCCATGGTGACCCGATCCCATTTCTATTCAGGTATGCGTATAGGCTGTAGCAAACCTGATGGAACTTGATGTTCTGCCTTGACTTACTGGCATGTCAAGCATTTAGTCACATAGTCAGCTATGTCCTTCTTCATACCAAGCCACCAATAATGAAGCTTCAGATCATGGTACATTTTTGTACTTCCTGGGTGCATAGCATAAACACTGGTGTGTGCCTCTTTCAGGATACTAGCCTTTAATTCCCTATCATCTGGTACACATAATCTTCCTTTGTAGTACAGACACTCATCTGTTTTCACTGCATAGTCAGTTTCTTTCCCTTCTAGGATTTTGCTCATAATAGCCTTTAGCTTCTCATCTACCTGCTGCCCATCTAAAATCTGCTGTAGCAGGTTTGGCCTCACTTGCAACTCAGCCAAAATAGCTCCATCTCGAATCAAGGATAGACGGGCATTCAATGATCTCAAAGCTGTGATGGATTTTCTACTTAAAGCATCAGCAACTACATTTACCTTCTCAGGATGGTAGTCAATCACACAATCATAGTCCTTCAGGAACTCAATCCATCGCCTCTGTCTAAGGTTGAGCTCCTTTTGGGTTGGCAAGTATTTCAAGCTTTTATGGTCTGTGTAAATATAGCACTTTTCACCATATAAGTAGTGCCTTCATATCTTCAATGCGAAGATAATTGCTACAAGTTCTAGATCATGGATAGGGTAATTTTGTTCATGTGGCCTTAGTTGCCTGGAAGCATAAGCGGCCACCTTCCCCTCTTGCATCAATACACACCCTAACCCCTTATGAGAGGCATCACTGTAAACCACAAAGTCCTTTCTCGACACTGGCTGTGCCAACACTGGTGCCTCTGTCAACATAGCCATCAACTTCTCAAAACTGGTATAACACTTGTCATTCCAATCAAATTTGACATTCCTGTGTAAAAACTTGGTCATTGGAGCAGCTATTAAGGAAAATCCCTTCACAAATCTTCTGTAATACCCAGCTAGCCCCAAGAAGTTTCTGACCTCAGTTGTATTTCTGGGAGGCTTCCATTCCATCACTACTTCTATTTTCTTAGGATCCACTCTAATCCCATCAGCTGATACTATGTGTCCAAGGAATGCAATCTCATTCAACCAGAAGTCGCACTTCGACAACTTAGGATACAACTTCTTTTCTCTCAGGGTTTGCAGAACAATCCTCAAAATGCTCATCATGTTCTTCCTTGGTCTTGGAATACACCAAAATATCATCAATAAAGACCACTACGAACCGATATAAGTATTGATGGAAGATATGGTTCGTAAGATCCATGAATGTCGCTGGTGCATTTGTTAGGACAAAGGGCATCACCAGAAACTCATAATGCCCATACCGGGTCCTGAACGCAGTATTTGGCACATCTGCATCCTTCACCCTCAGCTGATGATACCCTGATTTGAGATCAATTTTAGAAAATACTCCTGCTCCCTTCAACTGATCAAACATATCATCAATTCTAGGCAACGGATATTTGTTCTTCACTGTCACTTTATTCAACTGTTGGTAATCAATGCATAACCTCAAAGTCCCATCCTTCTTCTTTACAAACAGCACTGGAGCTCCGTGTGAACCCCTTATCCAGTAACTCCTGTAACTAGATTTTCTATTCTTTCAATTCTGTGGGTGCCATCCTACAAGAAGCAATAGAGATTGGTGCTATACCCGGCAGTATCTCAATAGCAAATTCAACTTCCCTTTCTGGTGGCAAGCCCGGCAATTCTTTAGGGAACATATCGAGGAAGTCTCTTACTGCGGGTATGTCACACAGATCTGGCTTAGCCTGCCTAGTATCCACCACATTTGCTAGGTAGGCTTCACAGCCTTTTCTCATCAATTTTCTTACAACTGTGGCTGAGATAACATTGGACAAGAAATTTGTCCTTTCCCCCACAACTGTAATCTCAATAGCCTCAGGAGTTTTCAATAAGATTCTCTTCAACTTACAATCAACCATTGCCTGATGACATGACAACCAGTCCATTCCCAAAATCACGTCAAACTCATGGAAAGGCAACTCAATCAGGTCTGCCAAGAATTCATACCCCTGAATCCTTAACGGGCAACCCTTGTATACTTTGTTCACCACTATACTGTGGCCCAATAGATTAGTGACCAGGATGTCTTAGTCACTCTCCCCTACTAGTATCCCCCTTTCTACGGGTAGGTTGATGCAGATGTATGAATGAGTGGATTCTGGATCCACCAATGCATGCACAGATGTATTGTAGAGGGAGAACGTACCCCTGATGACGTTCGGGGCATCTTGCTCCTCCTAAGCTCTCATGGCATAGGCTCTGGTAGGTAGTCTGCCCTCAGGCCTCTCTGCTGGCTCCGATGCAGGTCTCTATGATGGTCCCACTGCCTCAGATTTGCCAGATTTCCTAACCCCTTTATGGTGCAAGAGCAGGTCTGTCTGCATATGTTGGAGTAGTTGTAGTAGTTCTGCGTGGACAGTTCCTCAGCTGATGCTTTATCGACCCACACCTTAAGCAGGCACCAGTCACTATCCAACACTCCCCCTTATGCCATTTCAGGCAACACGGACATGCAGAAGATGCTGGAGTTAGTCCCATTGTAACATCCTCATTTTAGCTAGTCCGTACAGTCTACTGTTCCGGTGACCAGTGTCGGTCCGGACAGCTAGAATGTCTGGAAAAATATTTAAACTAAAGTGAGGAACCATAATTAACTCAAATATTAATAAGAAAAATTTAGGAAAAATTTTAGAAATAAAATACAACCAAGTTAAAAGAGCCGGTGCCCTAGCGATGGGTAACCTAATGAGAAGTTGCGGTTCTCGCAACTAGGAGCCCTATACCTATGGGAAAAATTATAAAATAATTATTGGGACTCCAAAGAAGGGTTATTGAGGTTCTTATGGCATTAGAATGCCAAGGTAATGCTTAGACAAATTTTTCAATCGGTACAGACAATTTTGGCTCGTTAAGCCATACGGAGGGCATTTGGTCATTTTGTCTTCAGAGATGGTTTTTGGCCAACTTGTCTAGTTAAATAAATAATTTATATAACATAAAATATGAATAAATGTTGTTAAAAATTTAATTGCAATTAAATAGACAAGAAATGAAGAGAAAATGAAGGAAAATGGACTTATGACATCATAATGACGTCATTAAAGTTCTCCTACCCAATCCAAAATTGACACATGGCATAACTTTGTTTAAAAGAGACCAAATGGGCTAGAAAACAAAAGAAAATCAGAACCTCCTCTCTCCTTCTTCTTCATGCCGTCACCCTCCCACCATTGTCAACTATTAGCAAACTTTTGAAAGCTTGATGTCCCCCACTTTTACCCAACTAAACCCTAACCTAGCAACACAAAAAGTTGTTATTGCATCATGGATAGCCTTTTGGGAGCAAAAAGAAAAGGAAAGGAAGAACTTTAGCAAGTTGGAAAGCTCACTCCTTAAAGGTTAGTGACCTAACCTTAATTTTTACTTTGAATACATGTTTAAGGACTATGTATGAGTAAGAATTACAAAGGAAAATTGCTAAATACCACTGGTATGACATCCCTTATTTTCGGAAGCCATGGTTAGGGTTTGATTGTTTTGAGTTTAATGAAGTTAAAATGTTGTTATGGTAGCCCACAATATGTATCTACTAAGTGGATTGATGAAATGAAGTGAAAATGCATGTGTGGTAATGTTTGGGTTAGGGTTTGGGGTGGAGAAATGGGACTTTGACCATATGATGATGAAAATAGGTTTTAATGGTCAATTAGTGACCATTTGATTTTGTTTAAATAAAAAATGAAGTGTGTTGAGTGGTGGAGTTTGGGTTTGGTGTGGCTGCCCATGGTGACCTACAGAATTGGACATGAGTCTAGCAGGTTTGGGCAGCCCTAACCTGAATTGTAGAGGCTCAATTGGTGCAAGGCCAATTGGACATGAAACTAGACACATAATGGCACAACTTTGGTGAAGAAACCATGCCCATAAAACCAAATCAAGTAGACCAAAAGCTTGCCCTAATCTGGGTGACCTGTGGTCTACCTAAGCAAAATGACCAAATGAATAGTATTTGGTCATTTGGCCATAAATTAGTGTAGAAAGGTCCAATTGATCTGGTATTTTACCAGCAACAAGCTGAGATATAGACCAACAACTTTCATGAAGAAACCTAACCCAAATTATGACCAGAACATATTCAACAAGTGAGTTGCAGTCACTGTTCATTACACTGTAGATATGGTCAGTCCAGAAATTCTGGACAAAATTTCAATCCAGCCAATTGTGGTTTTTGGACCGTAACTTGAGCTAAAAAAACTCCAAATGGAGTGATTCAAAAAAGTAAATGCAACTAGACAAAATAAGGAACAACTTTCATGTTGATCAGTTTGCCAAATTCCCACTACAAAATTGACCAATGGAACAGTAAAACAGAGTATAAAAACTAAAAATTCTGCCCAACTAACATTAAGCTTAGAAATGGTATTGGCAACCAATACCAACAAATTTTGAATGCAAAATGTAGTATGTTGATGATATTGGAACCAATGTACCAATTGGCTATGCAAAAGTCAACATTTTTGTTGATCAATGAATGGAATAGTAACACTAAAACTTAAATTTCAAAAATTGTGAAACTTAAAAGTGTAAAATGCCCTAGTATATCTAAGAAGATTGGTTTGGATAGCTTGGCATGCAAATAGGGTTCTGTTAGCAGTACTGCATATGGCTTCATGCCATTCTGTGTTTCATGGCTTCCCATGCCATTTTGTGACGTAATAGCCTTTGGCTATGTTATTTGAATTATTACACTTGGGTTTTAATCCCGATAATTATTACAGCTTATTAGCTGTTCTGTTGCACACTGGGAGACATAATATGACCGATGGTGTGATGGTCCGAGGTACTTAGTACCCAGTGCCGGTTTACCCATTTATCCAGTCCAGTCAATTAGTATGGGTTACTCAGGCAATGATAATAAACCTTACCAAATTTTAATAGAATAATAATGCAAATAATATCAGAAGTTAAGTCTACCAAAAATGTAAACACACATTCTGCATATTCTTTTATTTTATTTTATTTTATTTTATTTTATATTATTTTATATTGTCACCACTAAGTAGAATTGCTTAGCGCGTCGCTTTTGCCACGCGCAGGTACTGGAGACTTAGCTGGTGAGCCCAGCAGACATCAGACCGGGTGAGCCTTCAGATTTGTATCCGGAGTCCCGAGTCACCTCACACCTGCAGTGCATATGGTAGGACATAGGATTTTGGGAGCATTTTATATTTTGGCATTTTGTATTAGTTTGGATTATAACGATAAACTCCTGTAATTATGTAGTAATGTAAATATATAAAATTTCATATTATTGAAATTTTCTGCATAATGTATGTTGATAACTGAAATGTTGAGAATTATTTATGAATATGCTTCAAGTGATGAAGTGAACAGAAAAGTTTTGAAAATAGTATTGTGATTTGAGATTGAGATTTTGATATTGACTTGAAATGTGTATAATGGAGTTTGGATTTAGAAATTATATTGGAAGTGTTTTTAAATCGGTTCATAAGAACTGTTTTTCCAATTTACAGCCGGCACTCTGCCGGATTTTCTATAAAATTTACAGAAAAAATCAGATTTATCAAAATTGAAAATAAATGAATAAAAAAGGGATAAATTGTAATAGAAATATAAATTGGTGCTCCGGCCCACTGAGTGGCATAACTTGCTCGGCTACACTGTAGACGGGTAAGGGATGTCACATTTAGTGGTATCAGAGAATCGATTTAGGCGTTTATGGGCCTAGATAGAGTGCATACCATTGCATTGCATTTGTAAGTGTTGAGGTGACACTGATGCAGATCTGTTTGTTTTCTTATTTTTAATAGGATATGGATCATGATTCGCAAAGAGCAGTTGATGAAGAGGTGGAGAGTCGTGCTCCACCAAGGGCTGAATCTGGGGGCAGGGGAGAATCTGCTCCACCAGCAGCTGAGGCACCTGCCCAACCTCAGTTTGCTCTATTTCAGCAAATGACTGAATTCTACCGGCAAATGATGGGGGCAATTCCACCATCGCAACCACAGCTACAACCACCACCAGCACCACAGAAATCTCATTTGGACAAATTGAGGAAGCATGGGGCTGTGGACTTCTTTGGGAAGAGGGAGGATGATCCCATGGCCGCAGAAAACTAGTTGGATAGAACCATCAGAGTGCTGAAATAGCTTAACTGCACCCCCGAGCAGAACCTGGAGGGTGCTGTGTCCCTACTTCATGATGATGCATATCAGTGGTGGGACACAGTAACCAGTGAGGTGAAACCTGAACGGATCACTTGGGAATTCTTCCTCATAGAGTTCAGGAAGAAATATGTTAGCAAAGTGTATTTGGAAGAGCGAAGAAGAGAGTTTGTCAGTCTGAGACAGAGGCAATTCTTAGTGGTGGAATATGAGCGTGAGTTTGTCAGACTGAGCAGATATGGGAGGGAGATAGTCCCTACAGAGGCAGAAAGGTGCAGAAGGGCTCAATGACAACATAAAAGTCATGATCACAGTATTGGAGATCGCTAATTTTGCTAAGCTAGTAGATGCTGCATCAAAAGTGGAAAGGGTCAGAATTAATGAACAAAATAGAAGGGAAAGACAGCAGAAGAGGGGTTCGGGTCAGTCCAGTGCATTTTTTGCTCCCAGTAAGAAGAGTAAGGGTCTTCTTACTCAGAGTTCAGGACCACCACAGTGTCAGGGTCAGTCTCAGGGGCCCAAACCACAGTTCACACCTAGGAGAGGCCAGTCCACACCATCAGTGGGCAGCTCTCCAGGGACGGTGTTTAGGGGACCAGCCCCTGCATCTTCTGCCTATCAGTACTGCCAGAAGTGGCATAAGGGAGACTGTTTGCGAGTGACCGGTGCATGCTTACGGTGTGGATCTACAGAACATCAGATCAAGAATTATCCGAAGAGGACTACTACTATTGCTCCAACACAAACTGACAGACCTGCTCCTGCACCACAAAGGGGTAGGAAGCTCGGTAAACCTAAGGCAGCTTGTCCATCATTGAGGCTTGTATCCGAGTCAGCTGAGAGGCCAGATACTAGAGTACCTGCCAGGGCCTATGCTATTAGAGCTCAGGAGGAGCAAGATACCCCGAATGTCATCAGGGGTACATTTTCCCTCTACAACACTTCTGTGCATGCATTGGTGGATCCAGGATCCACTCATTCCAACATTTGCATCAAACTACCCATAGAGAGGGAAGTTCCAGTAGAGAAGAGTGATCAAGACATTCTGGTCACAAATCCACTAGGCCACAGTGTGGTAGTGAATAAGGTGTATAAAGGTTGCCCGTTGGGGATTTAGGGGTATGAATTCTCGGCAGACCTAATTGAATTGCCATTCCACGAGTTTGATGTGATTTTGAGAATGGACTTGTTATCACGTCATCAGGCAATAGTTGATTGCAAATTGAAGAGGATTTCTCTGAAAACTTGTGAGGGTAATGAGATCACTATTGTGGGAGAAAGGACAGATTTCCTATCCAATGTTATCTCAGCCACAGTTGTAAGAAGATTGATGAGAAAAGGCTGTGAAGCTTACATAGCACACGTGGTTGATACTAGGCAGGCTAAACCAAACCTGGGTGATATACCCACAGTAAGAGACTTCCAATATGTATTTTCTGAAGAGTTGCCTGGTTTGCCACCAGAAAGGGAAGTCGAGTTTGCTATTGAGGTAATGCCGAGTACAACACCCATTTCTATTGCTCCTTATAGGATGGCACCCACTGAATTGAGGGAGTTGAAAATTCAGTTGCAAGACTTACTCGATAAGGGGTTTATACGCCCCAGTGTGTCACCATGGGAAGCTCCGGCGCTGTTTGTGAAGAAAAAAGATGGAACTTTGAGATTATGTATTGATTATCGACAATTAAGCAAGGTAACTATGAAGAATAAATATCCATTGCCCAAAATTGACGATCTGTTTGATCAGTTGAAGGGAGCAGGTGTATTTTCAAAAATTAATCTTAGATCAGGGTATCATCAGTTGAGGGTAAAGGATGCAGATGTGTCAAAAACTGCATTCAAAACCTGGTATGGGCATTATGAATTTTTAGTGATGCCGTTTGGGTTAACAAATGCAACAGTAGCATTTATGGACCTTATGAACCGTATCTTCCATCCATACTTAGATCAGTTTGTAGTGGTCTTTATTGATGATATTCTGGTGTATTCCAAGACCAGGGACGAACATGATGAACATTTGAGGATTGTTCTGCAAACCCTGCGAGAAAAAAAGATGTATGCTAAGTTGTCCAAGTGTGACTTCTGGATGAGTGAAATCTCTTTCCTTGGACACATAGTATCAGTAGAAGGGATTAGAGTGGATCCCAAAAACATAGAAGCAGTGATGGAATGGAAGCCTCCTAGAAATACAACTGAGGTTAGAAGTTTCTTAGGGCTAGCTGGGTATTACAGAAGATTTGTGAAGGGGTTTTCTCTTATATCTGCTCCAATGACCAAGTTGTTACACAAGAATGTGAAATTTGCAGTTTTGAGAGGCTAAAGGCTATGTTGACAGAAGCACCAGTGTTAACACAGCCAGTGTCAGGGAAAGACTTTGTGGTCTATAGTGATGCCGCACACAATGGGCTAGGGTGTGTATTAATGCAAGAAGGGAAGTTGGTCGCCTATGCTTCCAGGCAGTTAAGGCCACATAAACAAAACTACCCTACTCATGAATTGGAGTTAGCAGCAATTATCTTTGCACTGAAGATATGGAGGCATTATTTATATGGTGAAAAACGCTACATCTATACGGACCATAAGAGCCTAAAATATTTGCCAACCCAGAAGGAGCTCAATCGTAGACAAAGGTGATGGATTGAGTTCCTAAAGGACTATGATTGTGTGATAGATTATCATCCTGGGAAGGCAAATGTAGTTGCTGATGCTTTAAGCAAGAAGTCCATCATAGCTTTAAGATCACTAAATGCCTGTACATCCTTAGCTCAAGATGGAGCTATTTTGGCTGAGTTACAAGTGAGGCCAAACCTGCTACAGCAGATACAAGATGGGCAGAGGACAGATGAAAAAGTAATGGCCATTGTGGGCAAAATTCCAAAGGGAAAGGAAACTGAATATGAGGTGAAAGCAAATGGGTGTCTGTACTATAGAGGAAGAGTGTGTGTACTAGATGATGGGGAACTGAAGACTAGTATTCTGAAAGAAGTACACACTAGTGTTTATGCTATGCACCCGGGAAGCACAAAAATGTATAATGATTTGAAGCCTCATTATTGGTGGCCTAGTATGAAGAGGGATATAGCTGACTATGTGACTAAGTGTTTGACATGTTAGCAAGTTAAAGCAGAACATCAAGTTCCATCAGGATTGCTACAGCCTATAAGCATACCTGAATAGAAATGGGACCGGGTCACTATGGATTTTGTTAGTGGTCTACCTCTCACCCAGAAGAAACATGATGCAGTATAGGTGATAGTGGATAGATTGACGAAGTCAGCACATTTTCTGCCAGTTAGGACTGACTACTCACTGGAGAAGTTAGCATAATTGTATATCAGTGAGATAGTTAGACTGTATGAAATCCCACTTTCCATTATATCTGATCGAGACCCAAGGTTTACATCGAGATTCTGGAAAAAGTTGTAAGAAGCCTTGGGCACACAACTCTGCTTTAGCATGGCTTTTCATCCTCAGACGGAAGGACAGTCAGAACGAATAATCTAGGTAAACCTAAGAACTAATTGAATTTTTGCAAATAATAAATTGAAATGATAGTAACAATGTGAATTGTGTGATAGATCCTGGAGGATATGCTGAGGAGTTGTGTCATTGAGTTTGAGGGGAGTTGGGATAGATACCTCCCACTGGCAGAATTTGCATACAATAATAGCTACCAAGCTAGCATCCAAATGGCCCCGTATGAAGCACTGTATGGGAGGAAATGTAGAACCCCAGTGTGTTGGACTAAACTGGGCGAAGACAAGCTGGTAGGACCAGACCTGGTGAAACAGACTGAGGAAAAAGTGAAGATAATCAAAGCTAATCTGAAGGTTGCCTCAGATAGATAGAAATCTTATGCCGACTTGAAGAGAAAAGAGATAGAGTATGCAGTTGGTGATAAGGTGTTTCTCAAAGTCTCACCGTGGAAGAAAGTACTGAGATTTGGAAGAAAGGGTAAGTTAAGCCCTAGGTTAATTGGCCCATATAAAGTTATTGAACGTGTGGGACCAATGGCCTATCGGCTAGCTTTACCACCAGAACTGGATAAAATTCATAATATATTCCATGTTTCTATGCTGAGAAGATATCGCTCAGATCCTTCACATGTCATTTCCATGGAAGAGATTGAGATCCAACCGGACTTGACATACACAGAAGAACTTATACAGATCCTAGCTCGAGAAGTGAAGGAACTGAGAAATAAATAAATTCCATTGGTGAAAGTGCTTTGGAGGCACCACAACAATAAAGAGGCAACTTGATAAAGTGAAGAGACGATGAGGCAATAGTTTCCTCAACTGTTTGCATCAGGTAAATTTCGAGGATGAAATTTTTCTTAGAGGGGAAGAGTTGTAACATCCTCATTTTAGCTAGTCCGTACAGTCTACTGTTCCGATGACCAGTGCCCGTCCGGACAGCTAGAATGTCCGGAAAAATATTTAAACTAAAGTGAGGAACCATAATTAACTCAAATATTAATAAGAAAAATTTTGGAAAAATTTTAGAAATAAAAAACAACCAAGTTAAATGAGCCGGTGCCCTAGCGATGGGTAACCTAGTGAGAAGTTGCGGTTCTCTCAACTAGGAGCCCTAGACCTGGGGGAAAAATTATAAAATAATTATTGGGACTCCAAAGAAGGGTTATTGAGGTTCTTATGGCATTAGAATGCCAAGGAAATGCTTAGAAAAATTTTTCAATCGGTACAGATAATTTTGGCTCGTTAAGCCATACGGAGGGCATTTTGGTCATTTCGTCTTCAGAGATGATTTTTGGCCAACTTGTCCAGTTAAATAAATAATTTATATAACATAAAATATGAATAAATATTGTTAAAAATTTAATTGCAATTAAATAGACAAGAAATGAAGAGAAAATAAAGGAAAATGGACTTATGACATCATAATGATGTCATTAAAGTTCTCCTACCCAATCCAAAGTTGACACATGGCATAACTTTGTTTAAAAGAGACCAAATGGGCTAGAAAACAAAAGGAAAGCAGAACCTCCTATCTCCTTCTTCTTCATGCCGTCACCCTCCCACCATTGTCAACCATTAGTAAGCTTTTCAAAGCTTGATTTCCCCCACTTTTACCCAACTAAACCCTAACCTAGCAACACAAAAAGTTGTTCTTGCATCTTGGAGAGCCTTTTGGGAGAAAAAAGAAAGGAAAGGAAGAACTTTAGTAAGTTGGAAAGCTCACTCCTTAGAGGTTAGTGACCTAACCTTAATTTTTACTTTGAATACATGTTTAAGGACTATGTATGAGTAAGAATTACAAAGGAAAATTGCTAAATACCACTTGTATGCCATCCCTTATTTTCGGCAGCCATGGTTAGGGTTTGATTGTGTTGAGTTTAATGAAGTTAAAAGGTTGTTATGGCTGCCCACAATATGTATCTACTAAGTGGATTGATGAAATGAAGTGAAAATGCATGTGTGGTAATGTTTAGGTTAGGGTTTGGGGTGGAGAAATGGGACTTTGACCATGTGATGATGAAAATAGGTTTTAATGGTCAATTAGTGAACATTTGGTTTTGTTTAAATAAAAAATGAAGTGTGTTGAGTGGTGGAGTTTGGGTTTGGTGTGGCTGCCCATGGTGACTTACAGAATTAGACATGAGTCCAGCAGGTTTGGGCAGCCATAACCTGAATTGTAGAGGTTCAATTGGTGCAACGCCAATTGGACATGAAAGTAGACACATAATGGCATAACTTTGGTGAAGAAACCATGCCCATAAAACCAAACCAAGTGGACCAAAATCTTGCCCTAATCTAGGTGACCTGCAGTCTGCCTGGGCAAAATGACAAAATGAACAGTGTTTGGTCATTTGGCCATAAATCAGTGTAGAAAGGTCCAATTGACCTGAAATTTTACCAGAAGCAAGCTGAGATATAGACCAACAACTTTTATGAGGAAACCTAACTCAAATTATGACCAGAACATATTCAACAAGTGAGTTGTAGTCACTGTTCATTACACTATAGATATGGTCAGTCCAGAAATTCTGGACAAAATTTCAATCTGGCCAGTTATGGTTTTTGGACTATAACTTGAGCTACAAAACTCCAAATGGAGTGATTCAAAAAAGAAAATGCAATTAGACAAAATAAGAAACAACTTTCATGTTGATCAATTTGCCAAATTCCAATTGCAAAATTGACCAATGGAACAGTAAAGACAAAGTATAAAAACTAAAAATTCTGCCCAACTAACATTAAGCTTAGAAATGGTATTGGCAACCAATACCAACAAATTTTGAATGCAAAATGTGGTATGTTGATGATATTGGAACCAATGTACCTATTGCCTATGCAAAAGTCAACATTTTTGTTGACCAATGAATGGAATAGTAACACTAAAACTTAAATTTCAAAAATTGTGAAACTTAAAAGTGTAAAATGCCCTAGTATACCTAACAAGAATGGTTTGGATAGCTTGGCATGCCAATAAGGTTTTGTTAGCAGTACTACATATGGCTTCATGCCATTCTATGTTTCATGGCTTCCCATGCCATTCTGTGACGTAATAGCCTTTGGCTATGTTATTTGAATTATTACACTTGGGTTTTAACCTCGATAATTATTACAGCTTATTAGTTGTTCTGTTGCACATCGAGAGACACAATGTGACCGATGGTGTGATGGTCCGAGGTACTTAGTACCCAATGCCGGTTTACCCATTTATCCAGTCCAGTCAATTAGTATGGGTTACTCAGGCAATGATAATAAACCTTACCAAACTTTAATTGAATAATAATGCAAATAATATCAGAAGTTAAGTCTGCCAAAAATGTAAACACACATTCCGCATATTCGTTTTATTTTATTTTATTTTATTTTATATTATTTTATATTGTCACCACTAAGCAAAATTGCTTAGCGCGTCGTTTTTGCCACGCACAGGAACTGGAGACCTAGCTGGTGAGCCCAGCAGACATCAGACCGGGTGAGCCTTCAGATTTGCATCTGGAGTCTCGAGTCACCTCACACCTGCAGTGCATATGGTAGGACATAGGATTTTGGGAGCATTTTGTATTTTGGCATTTTGTATTAGTTTGGTTTGTAACGATAAACTCCTGTAATGATGTATTAATGTAAATATATGAAATTTCATATTATTGAAATTTTCTGCATAATGTATGTTGATAACTGAAATGTTGAGAATTATTTATGAATATGCTTCAAGTGATGAAGTGAACAGAAAAGTTTTGAAAATAGTATTGTGATTTGAGATTGAGATTTTGAGATTGACTTGAAATGTGTATAATGCAGTTTAGATCTAGAAATTATATTGGAAGTGTTTTTAAACAGGTTCAGAAGAGCTGTTTTTCCAATTTACAGCCGGCACTCTGCCGGATTTTCTATAAAATTTGCGAAAAAATTCAGATTTATCAAAATTGAAAATAAATGAATAAAAAGGGATAAATTGTAATAGAAACATAAATTGGTGCTCCGGCACACTGAGTGGCATAACTTGCTCGGCTACACTGTCGACGGGTAAGGAGTGTCACACCCCTGAACCCCGTCCCTGGAGAGCTGCCCACTGATGGTGTGGACTGGCCTCTCCTAGGGCTGAACTGTGGCCTGGGCCCTTGAGACTGACCCTGACCTTAAGGTTGACCCGAACTCTATGCAGGTGGACCTTTGAACTTCTTTCCTTGTGTAGGAGATGAGCTAGACTGACCCGGGCCCCTCTTCTGCTGTCTCTCCCTTCTTGTTTGCTCACTTATTCTAACCTTTTCAACTTTTAATGCAGCTTCCACTAACTTGGTGAAGTCTGTAATTCTCAAGGCAGTAATCATGATCTTTATGTTATCATTTAATCCCACTTCAAATCTCTTACATCTCTCAACTTCATTAGGGACTATCACCCTTCCATAATGACTCAATCTGACAAATTCCTTTTCATACTCGGCCACTGTCAGCTATCTCTGCCTCAGGTTAATGAATTCTCTTCTTCTCTCTTCCAGGTATACACTACCCACATATTTCTTCTTGAATTTTGAGAGGAAGAAGTCCCATGTTGTTACTTCTGGCTGCACTTCACTAGGCACTGTATCCCACCATTGGTAGGCATCATCTTGCAATAGAGATACAGTAGCTTCTAGGTTTTGCTCTGGAGTGCAGTGGAGTTGCTTTAAAACCCTTCCTGTTCTGTTCAACCAGTTTTCGGCTGTAACAGAATCATCTTCTCTCTTGCCAAAGAAATCTACTGCTCTAAATTTTCTCAGTCTTTCCAGGTGTGATTTCTGTTATGGAGGTGGTGGTGGTGGTGGCATTACCCCAGCCATTTGTCTGAAGAATTTAGCCATTTGCTGGAACATGGCCTGTGGAGGCTGAGCAGGCTCTGCTTGAGCTGGCAGAGCAGGTTCTCCCCTACCCCCAGTCTCAGCTGCTGCAGGTGGAGCATGACTCTCCACTTCCTCCTCAACTGCCCTCTGAGATGTAGGGTCCATATCCTATTTAACAAAGACAAATAGATCTGCATTAGTGTCACCTCGACTCTTACAAATGCAATGCATGGTATAGACTCTATCTAGACCCAGAAACACCTAAACCGTGCTCTGATACCACTAAATTTGACACCCCTTACCCGTCTACAGTGTAGCCGAGCAAGATATGCCACACAGTGCATCGGAACACCCTATTTTAATTCAATCATTTTTATTCTTCCTAATTTATTATTATTTTTTTATATAGTTATGAAGTACAATTTGTGAAATGTAATTCATTTCAGTCATTTATTGAAATCATAATTTTTTTTGAGGTTCCGCAAATTTTATAGAAAATCCGACAGAGTATCGGCTAAAAATGGAGAAAACAGTTCTTCGGAACCTGTGAAAAACACTTTCAATATGTTTTCAGTCATTCCCAAACTTCATTTCATCAACAAAATCTCAATATTTTTTAACAACATTTCCATTTCTCAAACATTCATTTCATATGATATTCATGTAAAAGTCATCAATAAATATTCACCTTTTCATTCATAAACAAAATTTTCACTATTTACATCAAGACTAAAATACATTACTTAAATCTTAATTACACATGAGAAAATAAAAGTTAATTACAAATTACCAAAAATAAAACCTAGTGTCCTACTAATGCACCGAAGACGGTGAGGTGACACGGACACTATGCAGAGCTGCAGAATGTCTCACCCAATCTGTGGTCTACTGGGCTCTCGGTCGGTCTCTCAAGAACCTACACGTGGCAAAAAGCAATGCGAAAAGCAATAATGCTTAGTGGTGCCAATAATAAAATAAAAAGAAATAACAAAAATAAATATGTAGTGCATGTTCTAATGTCTTATGCAGATAATTTTTCGATCATTATTGGTAATCTTATTTATTTTGTATTTGTTATATTCATAATTTTATTAAATTTATCCACTTCCATTTTTGGTTGCCCAAGTAACATATATTGGATGATTGGACTGGATAAATGGGTAAACTGGCACTGGGTGTCTAATACCTCGGGCCGTCAAACCATTGGTCACATATGCATCTCCCAGTGTGCAACAAAACAGCTAATAAGCTCTAATAACATTAGGCACAAGGCCAAGTATCAACACAATGTCAAAATGGCTAAAAGCCATAAAATCACAGAATGGCATAATGCCATGTACATTACTGCTAACTGAACCCTATTGGCATGCCAACCTATCCAAACCACTCTTGCTAGGTGTACTAGGGCATGTTACACTTTTACACTTTACAATTCTTGAAATGTAAGTTTAGGTGTTACTATTTATTTCATTAGTCAACAAAAATATTGATTTTTGCATAGACAATATGTACATTGGTTCTAATACTCTGAACATATCACATTTTGCATTCTAAAATTGTTGGTATTGGTTGTCAATACCATTTCCAAGCTTAGTATTAGTTATTCAAAATTTTTAGATTTCAAGCATTATGTTTACTATTCCATTGGTCATTTATACAGTAGGAATTTGGCAAAATTGTCTTTGTGAAAGTTGTTCCTTATTTTGTCTAATTACATTTCCTTTTTTGAATCACTCCATTTGGAGTTTTGTTGCTCAATTTATGGCCTAAACACCATAACTGGCCGGATTGGACAGAATCCAAAATTCTGAGCAAAATTGGTTTTGCCAGATTTGGTAACCTAAGTTTGGTTGGCAATTTGACTAGGTTATGGTCAGAATTTGGATTTGTGTTCTTCATGAAAGTTGTAGGTATATGTCTCAGATTTCTGCTGGTAAAAGTTCAGGTCAATTGGACCTTTCTAAACTGAGTTATGACCAAATGAATAAACACTATTCATTTGGTCATTTTGCCTAGGCAGAATGCAGGTCACCTGGATTAGGGCAATTTTTAGGCCAACTTAGTTTGGTTTTCTAGGCAAGGTTTCTATACCAAAGTTGTGCCATTATGTGTCTAGTTTCATGTCCAATTGCTCTTGTACCAATTGAACCTCTACAATTCCATTTATAACTGTCCAAACCTACTGGACTCATGCTCAGTCCTGCAGGTCAGCCAAGGCAGCTCACCCATACACAAATGCCAAAGCTCAACTCACTTCATTTCCTCATCATACACATTCAAATGGTCACTAACTGACCATTACAAGGTTAATAAACCATCACATGAGTAAACCCTAGAATTGTTTAAGTGTCCAATTTTCTTTTTTATTTCACACATGCACAATTCTTGCATTTCATATACTCAATTATGTTCAATCCCTCATCCACTACCAAAGGCTGCTCATGACCATTTTTCTAACAAGCAAAATCATCAAACCTTAGCTAACCCTAGCTGCCAAAATTGTGGGGTGCACACACACACTTGTTTATTTTATTTTCTTACATTTCCTACACAATTCATACACTTAGACATGAATTAAAGCAAAAGGAACAAAGATTGGACACGAACCTTGACTGGAGTAGAATTTCAAGCTACCCAAACTTCTTTTTTTCTTTCTCTTTTGGCTGCCTAGAGGATGTTCAAGTTGCTAGGTTAATTTTTTGTGAAGCTAAGTGGTGGTTTCAAGGTGAGATGAGGTGAGGTTGGGAGCTTTGGTGAGCTTTCATCGTGGAATGGGTATGGAGGAGAGGGAAATGGTTGAAATGGTTTGGGAAGAAGAAACAGATTGCTTTTGTTAATTTTTACCTCATTTTACCTCTTTTTAATTGGTTTTTAATAGCTTGTTCAAATGTGATTGGTGGGAGCACTTTTAATGACATAATGGTGATGTCATAATTGACATTTTATCTCATTTTCCTTTCCTTTCTTCTCTACTCATTTTCAATTTATTTTTTAGCAATATTTATTCACATTTCATGTCATAATAATTATTTACTTAACTGGACAAGTCAACCAAAAATCACCACTGAAGGCTAAATGACCAAAATGCCCTTCGTTTGGCTTAACAGACTAAAATTATCTGTACTAATTGAAAAATTTTTCTAAACATTTTCTTGGCATTCTAATGCCATAGAAACCTCAATGACTCTTCTTTGGAGTCCCAAAAATTATTTTATGAATTTTTCCCCTGGTCTAGGGCTCCTAGTTGTAAGAACAACAACTTCTCACTGGGTTACCCATCGCTAGGGCACCGGCTCATTTAACTTGGTTGTATTTTATTTCTAAAATTTTCCCTAAATTTTTCTTATTAATACTTGAGTTAATTATGGTTTCTCACTTTAGTTTAAATATTTTTCTGGGCGTTCTAGCTGTCCGGGCCGACACTGGTTACCGGAACAGTAGAATGTACGGAGTTGCTACAGGGAGGGTGTTACATCGGACCTCACTAGATATAATGTCCCACTATTAATAGGCATCATCTTGAAGTAGGGACATAGCACCCTCCAAGTTCTGCTCTGGGGTTCAATATAGTTGCTTCAATACTCTTATGGTATGGTCTAGCCAATTCTCAGCTGCCACCGAGTCATCTTCTTTCTTACCAATGAAGTCCATAGCCCCAAATTTTCTCATTTTTTCCAGATGGGATTTCTGCTGTGGAGGTGGTAGTGGTGGCATAACCCCAGCCATCTGTCTCAAGAATTCAGCCATTTGCTGAAACATAGCCGGAGGAGGCTATGCAGGCACTGCTGGTGCTGGTGGAGCAGGTTCTCCCTGGCCCCCAGTCTTAGCTGGAGGTGGAGGACAACTCTCTACTTCCTCATCTAGTGCTCTCTGTGACGCGGGGTCCATATCCTAATCAAAATAACAAAGACAAATAGATATGCATTAGTGTCACCTCGACTCTTACAAATGCAATGCATGGTATGGACTCTATCTATACCCAAAAACCCCTAAATCGTGCTCTGATACCACTAAATGTGACGCCCGTTACCTGTCTATAATATAGCTGAGCAAGATATGCTACACAGTATAACGGAACACCATATTTTATTTCAATCATTTTTATTCTTCCTTAATTTATTTTTTCATGGATATGAAGTGTAATTTGTGAAATTTAACTAATTTAATTTATTTATTAAAATTATAAATTCATTTGGGGTTTTGAAAATTTTATAGAAAATCTGGCGGAGTACCGGCTAAAAATAGATAAAACAGTTCTTCAAAACTTGTGAAAAGCACTTCCAATAATTTCCAATCATTCTCAAACTCCATTTGTATCACATCAATTTGTTAGTAGTATGCCCTAGAGCATATCATTTAGTATGTATCTTGTACATATTTTATTAATAAATGGCATTTCCACTTTTCTGTTTATATAATATATTTATGTGTAATAGAAAAGGTCCATTGATATTTTGTTAGAAATGTTATTCTTAAGTTGTTAAGAATATGAGTGACAATATTTCTAGCACAAAGTATCATAAATAGGTTCACAATCGAGGATACTTCATAATAAGGACATGACTTATCCAGAAAGATTGTATTCATGTTTGTTCCCAAGTTATTTATATGAGATATAAATAAGATGGAATGGTGAGTCTCATGCCATAGAACAAACATGATAGGCACTTATAAATGATAAGTAGGCCGAACCAGTGACACTTATGACAAGCACATGGAGTTTACTCTTGTCAATGTTTTGTCATAAATCATATCAGTGCATATAATCTTTAGACCTGAGATAGCACAGTTATCTTGTATATAGGTAGTTTGAGTTTGATACTGCTTTCATACTTGTACTGTGTATAGGTATATGGGCATGTGTTGGCTCCTACTAGTTATATATGGAGGTAGGTATTGATCAAGATGGAATCTGTTCCTCTAAGTAAATAGAGATAAAATCCTATGTTCATTTAATTGTTCTTGATGTTTCAAGTTCCTGGCCAGGACAGATAGATTTATTCTAAAAGAGTTTCTGATGAGAAAATCTTTTTAATCAAGAAATGGAATTAAAAGAGAACATAATATTCATAGCAAATGGAGTTTGACATAAACCATGACTCCAGCTTGAGTTGGGATTTTGTAACAGAGAGATTCTAGTGCATGGTAACATATGATTATAGGTTCATTTAAGCTAAACCTTATTACTAATTGGGTGGCTATGGCATGCTATGCTAGGTATTAACCATGGTCTATGAGGTTCATAAAATGATTTAGAGAAATCATTTATGGTAAGAAAGAGTTCTGATGATATTAAGAGTTGATATCATGTCTCATTGCCAATTAGTGATGAGCCTAGTAAGTCACACACATACACAAGTTATCACCTAATTAAATATGATTTAATTAATTAATTAAAGAGTTTAAATTGATTAATTAAATAGGTTTGGTTTGCAATAAGATTGCAAAGTCCCTAGCATGACTTGAAACCAAATCTAGATTATTGGATGTATAATATAAGTTAAATTTATATTTAAAGTGTTTAAATATGAATTTAATTAATGAGAAATTAATTAATAGAGATTAATTAATTAATTTATATTTGACATAAATTATTTAGAAGAAGAAAATAATTATTTTGGGTTAAGAACTCAAAATTAAGACACAGGGGCATTTTGGTCATTTTGCAGTGTGACACGTGGCACCATGAGATGGTGACACATGGCATAACACATAAGCTTGCCAAATGTTTTTTAATCATGTAAGATGATTAAAATCAAGATTAAATATAGGTTTGACACTTGGCACAATGTGATTGGGTCACTTAAACCTAGAGCTAATCAAAGGGTGACATGTGGCAAGGGTTTAATGTGTTAACCTAGCTATTTAAGTGTTGTTATGAGAAAATAAAACACAACCAGCAGCCACACTCCCTTATCACGCCACTTTGAGGGTTTTTATCTCTTCTTCTTCATCTCTTATCAATTCAAAGAGATTAGCCATCAATCTCTTGAATTAAGAACACTAGAAATTGTTTCCAGTGTCCTGTTTACATCTTTAATCTCGTAAAAGGCAGAACTTGATTTTCTAATTAATAGAAAAAGCTTTAGAAGCTATTCAAGGGCTGCCATAGGTGTTCTTGGTGTGGATAAGCTAGAGGGACAACATCTGGTGTCCTGAAGACGAATCTCAAAGGCGCAGACACGCTGCAGTGCATCAAGAGGTTAGTGTAATCGTTCTTGATTTAATCTAGGGTTCTAAAATTAATCTGATTAATTTTAAAATCTTAAATGGCAAATACAGATCCAAAAACATATTAAAAGAGTTTTAATATGTTGTTTATCATTGAAATCAAATAGATAAAAATAAATCTTGCATGATGCATGTGACCCTAGGTGAAAATTTTTGAATTCAATGGTATAAACTTGTGTTTTTCATGCTTCCGTTCCTTCAATTGGTATCAGAGCCACTATATTTGCCATTTAGATTGATGTTTATATGATTTAATTATGTGTTTGATCATGAGATCAAGAGTTTATTGCTGGTTGCAAAGTCAAAGTGGCGGCACATATGATGAACACCATGGTGCGCATGGTTGATGCATCACAATGGTGTGCAAAGGTAAATGGATGGTGAATGTGCAATTGTTGTATGATTTAAGATCCATTTTATGTCTAATTAAATTGTTTAATTAGAATTTTTATCACACAATTAAATTATGATTCAAATCAGAATTTTAAAAGTTGTTTGAATGTGATTCAAATCTGAATTTTTAAAGTTGTTTGAATCATATTTAAATCTGATTTTTTAAAATTGATTGAATAAAATTCAGATCTGATTTTTAAAAAAATATTTGAATGTGATTCAAATCTGATTTTTTAAAAAATGTTTGAATGTGATTCAAATCTGAATTTTTGAAGTTGTTTGAATGTGATTCAAATCTGAATTTTTAAATTTATTTGAATCATATTCAAATCTCGATTTTTAAGTTGAATATGAGATATTCAATTTAATTTAAGTATGTATGTTTTATTTAATTGTTAAATAGTGATATGCATGATGGATGATCATGGACTATAAAAGACCAATGTGATTGGATTTATTTCTTTTATGTTTTCTTTGGGATTGTAAATTAATTAATTTATTTTAATTTATTTTGGGCATGTATTATTAAGTTTGTAATAATTTTTGGGTTGTAATTTCATTTATTTAAGTTCTTGTAAATTCGTCTTGGTATGCCAAGGATTACTATGTAATATTGGATTGCAAGAAGTTCAAGGAGGTCAAGAGCATTGGTGGGACCAGTGGGAGGAATTCAAGATCAAGTGTTGATTATGTACTCCTTCAAAGAACTCTTGTAAAATGAATGAATGAAATGCACCTAGGAATGCCCGATTCAATTCTTGGTGGCTCGATTGAATCCCTTAGAAAGTCCATGATCATACCATATTTACTGCTTATCCATGAATGCATGAGATGTATGGGAATGTATGCAATTATATGATATATGCATGCTAAATGGATAATGTGCAAAGTGAGACCTTAATAGTAATTAGAATGACCATAAAATCTTCCAAACAAATGATTAAGTTGGAAATGCTATAATTAAAGTAATTATAACATAGGCCCTCCATTGGGGCAATTATTTTAAGAAATTTTAAATAGCTGCATAAGATGCAATTTATTTAAGAGATTTTCTTCAGAATAATTGTTAAGCATGAGATGTTGTAAATATGTAAATGGTTTAGTGGCCAATATTGGATGTACCTGAGGACATTAAAATTATTTGCATAATTACTGGCTCAATGGGATCAACTTAACTAATGCAAGATAATTCAATAATGGATGTACCTGAGATTTTGAGCATTAGGGGCTAGGTAAAGGATTGAACCTCACATGAGATGTGATGGGCAAAGAGTTGCTCACTTATAGTTTATTGTAATTCCAATAATGGATGTACCTGAGGATGATCAATAGAATTATAAGAATTCAATCACCCACTAGAAATCCATCCAACTAGGATTTTCGTTTTCTACTTTGGAAGTGTAGGATTCGCTAAGTTAGTGGGAGGACCAATTTGATTAAAAGACCATAATCATTTTGGTTAATTACATGATACATTTACTAATTAATCTGTTATTTTCTCAGCTTAATTTTCTCGATAAAAATGAGCACAAAACAACCACCACCATCCAATATCCTTGCAAGCATACTTGATCACAATAGGTTAACAGACCTAATCATGCGATTGACTAAGAAATTTGAAACTTGTCCTGAACCTTGAACATATAGGATATGTTCTAGATTCAAATGTTCCTGGTCCCTTACCTCCAGAGGCTACACAAGAGGAACATGAAACTTTGGACAAGTGGAAGGAGCATGATATGAGAGCTAAGTGTTACATGCTTGCTTCCATGAGTAATGAGTTACATAAGCAACATGAGAACATGCAGAGTGCGAGTGAGATCCTCCTTCACCTACAAGAGGTGTATGGTGAGCACAGCAGGAATGCTAGGTATGAGATATCTAGACAGTTATTCCGTATGAGGATGTCTAAGGGACAGAATGTTGGGGATCATGTCCACAAGATGATTCGGCTAATTGAGCAGTTGGAACATCTTGACTTCAACATGGATTTCCAACTACAGACGGATTTAATCCTTCAGTCCCTTCCTGAGTCTTTTGGGAATTTTGTGACAAATTTCCATATGACTAAACAGGAATGCACCTTAGCTGGTTTACTCAACATGCTGGTTATTGCCCAAAAGAATATGCTAGGCAATAAAGGAAAAGAGGTAGCTTTGGTTGCATCTTCTTATGCTGGAAAGTCCAACAAGAAGAAGGGCAATAAGAAAAAGAAACCTCAGATTCCTGGTCCTTCTAAGAAAATAGCTAAACAGAAAAGGAAGACTAAAGCTGATGAAGGCAAAGGAAAGTGTTTCCACTGCCAACAGGAAAGTGTTTCCATTACCAATAGGAAAGTGTTTCCATTGCCAGTAAGAAAGTGTTTCCACTGGCCAGAGTATAGCAATCTAAATGAATGCAATGCCGTGGTGAAAACCAACTCAAGTTCAAAATATATTTGGCACTTAAGGTTATGTCATATTGTAGAAGATAGGATTGCAAAACTGGAGAAAATGGGGATTCTATCCTCATTGGACTCTGAGCTTACTCCAACTTGTGAATCTTGCCTTCAGGGCAAAATGACTAGATCACCCTTTGTTGGACAGGGGCTAAGAGCTAAAAATATTTTAGAGCTAATACATAGTGATGTATGTGGTCCATTTAAAGAAATGGCTAGAGGGGGCTTTCATTATTTTATTACCTTTACTGATGATAAATCAAGGTTTGGGTATTTGTATTTGATGAAATACAAACATGAATCTTTTGAAAAGTTCAAAGAATTTAAATCTGAAGTAGAAAATCAAACAGGAAAGAATATTAAAGCTCTTCGATCAGATCATGGAGGTGAATATTTGAGTACTGAATTTGATGAATACTTGAGAGAGCATGGCATTGTTTCTCGGTGACTCCTCCAGAACGCATACGGTGAATGGTGTATCTGAAAGGAGAAATCGTACCCTATTGGATATGGTACGTAGTATGATGAGCTATACTGATATGCCAATCTCCTTTTGGGGATTTGCATTAGAATCAGCTTTGTATATTCTGAATAGGATTCCATCAAAATCAGTTTCTTCCACACCTTATGAGATATGGCATGGAAGAAAAGCAAGTCTTAAGCATGTTAAGATTTGGGGTTGTCCAGCTTATATCAAAAAGCTGAACACTGATAAATTGGAGACCATATCAGAAAAAGGTCGATTTGTTGGATATCCAAAGGATAGTTTTGGATATTATTTTATTTGCCTACTTCACAAAAGTTGTGATAAGTAGAGATGCCATATTTCTTGAATAACAATTTGTCCAAGAAGGAGGCAAAGGAAGGCAAATAGAGTTAGAATTGGAGAATTCTGACCAACCAACAGATCAGATGGATATAGATCCATCTAGTCAACCTATACCCGTTGATGAAACATCTACAGCTGTTCCTCGTAGAACAACCAGGGTATCTCACTCACCAGTGAGATATGGTTTTCTTCATGAAGAAGAACAAGAGTTGTCTGCTCATGAAGAAGTAGATCATGGAGATGATCCACTTACCTATGAAGAAGCTATATCAGATATGGACTCTTCAAAATGGATTGATGCGATGAAATCCGAGATTGATTCCATGTATAAGAATCAAGTTTGGGATCTTGTTAACCCACCTGAAGGTATTGTACCTATGGGGAACAAATGGGTTTTCAAGAAGAAAATTGGTTCTGATGGAAAGGTAGAGACCTATAAAGCAAGGCTAGTAGCGAAAGGGTTTCGCCAAAGGCAAGGAATCGACTATGAGGAGACTTTCTCGCCTGTTGCCATGCTTAAATCAATTAGAATTTTATTAGCAATAGCTGCGTACTATGATTATGAGATTTGGCAGATGGATGTCAAAACAGCTTTTCTCAATGGATACATTGAAGAAAACATTTTCATGGAGCAACCTAAGGGTTTTGAATCCCAAAATGGTTCCAAGGTATGCAAGCTAAAGCGATCCATTTATGGGTTGAAACAAGCTTCAAGGAGTTGGAACATCCGTTTTGATGAAGCCATTAAATCCTTTGGTTTTATCAAAAATGAGGATGAGCCATGTGTATATAAGAAGGTTAGTGACAGTGCTATCACTTTCATTGTCTTATATGTGGATGACATACTGTTGATGGGTAATGACACAGGTATGTTGACGACTATAAAGGTATGGTTGTCAAATACATTCTCCATGAAAGACTTAGGGGAGGCAACCTATATTCTTGGGATTCGCATCTATAGAGATAGAGCGAAAAGAATAATTGGTTTATCCCAAAGTCTATACTTGGAAAAGGTGTTAAAGAGGTTTAACATGCTTGATTCCAAGAGAGGATTGTTACCAGTGAGACATGGTATCCATCTTTCTAAAGAGATGTCTCCAAAGACACCTGAAGAAAGAGATAAGATGGCCAGGATTCCATGTGCTTCGGCTATTGGAAGTTTAATGTATGCAATGTTGTGTATTAGGCCGGATATCGCATATCTTTGTTAGTTTGACTAGCGGTATCAATCCAATCGGGTTTGGAACATCGATAGTCATCAAGAATATTCTTAAGTACTTGAGAAGAACTAAGGATTTATTCTTGATTTATGGAGGTGGAGACTTGCAATTGGATGGTTATACTAATTCTGATTTCCAATCAGATATCGATGATAGAAAGTCTACCTCTGGATATGTGTTCATTTGTAATGGAGGTGCAGTCAGTTGGAAGAGTTCCAAATAGAGCACGCATTGCAGATTCCACTACAGAGGTTGAGTATATTCTTGCATCGAGATCTTGCAAAGGAAGCAGTTTGGATTAAAAAGATCGTGACATAACTTACAGAAGATCCATCCATTGAGTCGGTTCCATTACACTCTGACAACAATGGAGCAGGCAAACAGACTAAGGAACTAAGGTCTCACCCAAAATCCGAACACATAGAAAGGCGCTACCACATTATCAGAGATATAGTTGGGCAATGCGATTTAGCCATGCAGAAAATAGCATCAGCTGAAAATCCAGATGATCCATTCACTAAGCCTATGTCACAGACTCAGTTAGACCGACATCTTGAGAAGATAGGTCTAAGATATTGTAATGAATGGCTCTAGTGCTAGTGGGAGATTGTTAGTAGTATGCCCTAGAGCATATCATTTAGTATGTATCTTGTACATATTTTATTAATAAATGGCATTTCCACTTTTTCGTTTATATAATATATTTATGTGTAATAGAAAAGGTCCATTGATATTTTGTTAGAAATATTATTCTTAAGTTGTTAAGAATATGAGTGACAATATTTCTAGCACAAAGTATCATAAATAGGTTCACAATCGAGGATACTTCATAATAAGGACATGACTTATCCAGAAAGATTGTATTCATGTTTGTTCCCAAGTTATTTATATGAGATATAAATAAGATGGAATGGTGAGTCTCATGCCATATAACAAACATGATAGGCACTTATAAATGATAAGGAGGCCGAACTAGTGACACTTATGACAAGCACATGGAGTTTACTCTTGTCAATGTTTTGTCATAAATCATATCAGTGCATATAATCTTTAGACCTGAGATAGCACAGTTATCTTGTATATAGGTAGTTTGAGTTTGATACTGCTTTCATACTTGTACTGTGTATGGGTATATGGGCATGTGTTGGCTCCTACTAGTTATATATGGAGGTAGGTGTTGATCAAGATGGAATCTGTTCCTCTAAGTAAATAGAGATAAAAATCCTATGTTCATTTAATTGTTCTTGATGTTTCAAGTTCCTGGCCAGGACAGATAGATTTATTCAGAAAAGAGTTTCTGATGAGAAAATCTTTTTAATCAAGAAATGAAATTAAAAGAGAACATAATATTCATAGCAAATGGAGTTTGACATAAACCATGACTCCAGCTTGAGTTGGGATTTTGTAACAAAGAGATTCTAGTGCATGGTAACATATGATTATAGGTTCATTTAAGGTAAACCTTATTACTAATTGGGTGGCTATGGCATGCTATGCTAGGTATTAACCATGGTCTATGAGGTTCATAAAATGATTTAGAGAAATCATTTATGGTAAGAAAGAGTTCTGATGATATTAAGAGTTGATATCATGTCTCATTACCAATTAGTGATGAGCCTAGTAAGTCACACACATACACAAGTTATCAGCTAATTAAATATGATTTAATTAATTAATTAAAGAGTTTAAATTGATTAATTAAATAGGTTTGGTTTGCAATTAGATTGCAAAGTCCCTAGTATGACTTGAAACCAAATCTAGATTATTGGATGTATAATATAAGTTAAATTTATATTTAAAGTGTTTAAATATGAATTTAATTAATGAGAAATTAATTAATAGAGATTAATTAATTAATTTATATTTGATATAAATTATTTAGAAGAAGAAAATAATTATTTTGGGTTAAGAACTCAAAATTAAGACACAGGGGCATTTTGGTCATTTTGCAGTGTGACACGTGGCATCATGAGATGGTGACACATGGCATAACACATAAGCTTGCCAAATGTTTTTTAATCATATAAGATGATTAAAATCAAGATTAAATATAGGTTTGACACTTGGCACAATGTGATTGGGTCACTTAAACCTAGAGCTAATCAAAGGGTGACATGTGGCAAGGGTTTAATGTGTTAACCTAGCTATTTAAGTGTTGTTATGAGAAAATAAAACACAACCAGCAGCCACACTCCCTTATCACGCCACTTTGAGGGTTTTTATCTCTTCTTCTTCATCTCTTATCAATTCAAAGAGATTAGCCATCAATCTCTTGAATTAAGAACACTAGAAATTGTTTCTAGTGTCATGTTTACATCTTTAATCTCTTAAAAGGCAGAACTTGATTTTCTAATTAATAGAAAAAGCTTTAGAAGCTATTCAAGGGCTGCCATAGGTGTTCTTGGTGTGGACAAGCTAGAGGGACAACATCTGGTGTCCTTAAGACGAATCTCAAAGGCGCAGACACGCTGCAGTGCATCAAGAGGTTAGTGTAATCGTTCTTGATTTAATCTAGGGTTCTAAAATTAATCTGATTAATTTTAAAATCTTAAATGGCAAATACAAATCCAAAAACATATTAAAAGATTTTTAATATGTTGTTTATCATTGAAATCAAATAGATAAAAATAAATCTTGCATGATGCATGTGACCCTAGGTGAAAATTTTTGAATTCAATGGTATAAACTTGTGTTTTTCACGCTTCCGTTCCTTCACAATTTACAACAATTTCTTAACAATTCCTCCATTTGTCATCCATTCATTACACACCATCATCATGCTCAAATCATAAATAAATTCTAATATGTTATTTATAAACACAAAGTTACAAATATTTACATTAATACAAAATTATATTACATAGGTTTCAAATATACATGATAAAATAAGAGTTTAATTACAAAACTTACAAAAATCACAAAATACAAAATGGGACCTAGTGTCCTACCAATGCACTGTAGTCTGTGAGGTGACACTGACACTATGCAGAACTGTGAACGGCCTTACCCAGTCTGTGATTTACTGGGCTCTCTGTCCAAATCTTCAGTACCTACGCATAGTAAAAGCGACACACTAAGCATAAAGTTTAGAGGTGCTAATAATATAAGAAAATATAATATGCAAATAAAAAGAATAATTTCCTAGTTATTATGTTTATAAAAAAAAATGAATAATTACTAACTTATTGTTTAGTTGCAGACTAATTACATTTTATGATTTTAACTTCTTCATGCATTTTGTTAATTGTTTTCTTGATGATTTTGAGCTTCTTTATTTTATTGTAATCATTCTTGATCTCTATCTTGATTTTTAAATTCCTTAATTTCTTTAATAATCAATTCAATTGCAATTATACTTTTTCATGCCCAAGTAACCTATACAAATTGACTGGACTGGATAAATGGGTAAACTAGCACTGGGTACCAGGTACCTCGGGCCGTCACACCATTGGTCACAATGTGTCTCCCGGTGTGCAAACAGAATGGCTAATAAGCTATAAAAGTAATAAGGCATAAAGCCAAGTAAAACATCATAATCAGTATAGCCATAGGCTATCACATCACAGAATGGCAATGAAGCCATACATCATACGCAGTACTGCTATCAGAACCCTATTGGCATGCCAACCTATCCAAATCAATCACATTAGGCCTAAACACCATAACTGGCTGGATTGCAAATTTTCCAGATTTTTCTGGGCAAAACCAATTCTGCAGGTTTTGTGCACTGACTGCAGGTCAGTTTTTGAACATGTTATGATCAAAATTTGGGTTGGGTTTCTTCATGAAAGTTTTAGGTCTATGTCTCAGCTCTTTTTTGGTAAAATTTTAGGTCAATTGGACCTTTTCTACACTGAGTTATGACCAAATTAAAAAACATTGTTTATTTGGTCATTTTGCCCAAGCAGAATGCAAGTCATCCGGATTAGGGCAATTTTTAGGTCAACTTGGTTTAGTTTCCTGGGTAGGGTTTCTTCACCAAAGTTGTGACATTATGTGTCTAGTTTCATGTGCAGTTGGCCTTGCACCAATTGAACTTGTATAACTCCATTTATGGTTGCCCAAACCTGCTGGACTCACAACCAGTCCTGTAGGTCACCATGGGCAGCATGCCTAAGTTCCACTCCAACATCCTTACTCACTTCAATTCCTCCTCACACACATTCAAATGGTCACTAATTGACCATTACAAGGTTAACATACCATTACATGAGCCAACCCTAATTTTATTCAAATGTCCAAGTTCTCAAGTTCATTCATGCACTATACTTGCATTTCACTTACACAATCATGTTCAAGCACTCATCTCATGCTATGGGCAGCTCATAAACACTTTACTTTAAGTAACACTTTACTTTATAGGGTGGATGCACATAATTTTTATTTTGTTTTTCTTACATTTTCTACTTATCTCGTGGCATTAAGCATGAATCAAGTAAAAGTGCTAAGAGATTGGACACTAACCTCTTTTGCTCACTCTTCCAAGTCTCCAAAACTTCCTTCTTTCTTCTTCTTTTTGCTGGCTAGAGGTTGTTCAAAATGCAAGATCACTTTTTTGTGAAGCAATGTACTGGTTTCAAGGTGATTTGGCGGGTGGTTCCAAGCTTACCTTAAGCTTTCATGGAGGAATGGGTTAGCGAAATGGGTGACGCCTGGTTTGGGGAAGAAACATATTGGTTTTTCTTTTTTTTGGTGTTATTTATCTTCTTTTATTACTTACTTAATTGTGTTAGTAGTATGCCCTAGAGCATATCATTTAGTGTGTATTGTGTACATATTTTTATTAATAAAAGGCATTTCCACTTTTCCGTTTACATAATATATTTATGTGCAATAGAAAAGGTCCATTGATATTTTGTTAGAAATATTATTCTTAAGTTGTTAAGAATATGAGTGATAATATTTCTAGCACAAAGTATCATAAATAGGTTCACAATCGAGGATACTTCATAATAAGGACATGACTTATCACGAAAGATTGTATTCATATTTGTTCCCAAGTTATTTATATGAGATATAAATAAGATGGAATGGTGAGTCTCATGCCATATAACAAACATGATAGGCACTTATAAATGATAAGTAGGCCGAACCAGTGACACTTACGACAAACACATGGAGTTTACTCTTGTCAATGTTTTGTCATAAATCATATCAGTGCATATAATCTTTAGACCTGAGATAGCATAATTATCTTGTTTATAGGTAGTTTGAGTTTGATACTGCTTTCATACTTGTACTATGTATGGGTATATGGGCATGTGTTGGCTCCTACTAGTTATATATGGAGGTAGGTGTTGATCAAGATGAAATATGTTCCTCAAAGTAAATAGAGATAAAATCTTATGTTCATTTAATTATTCTTGATGTTTCAAGTTCCTGGCCAGGACAGATAGATTTATTCAGAAAAGAGTTTCTGATGAGAAAATCTTTTTAATCAAGAATTGGAATTAAAGAGAACATAATATTCATAGCAAATGGAGTTTGACATAAACCATGACTCCAACTTGAGTTGGAATTTTGTAACAGAGAGATTCTAGTGCATGGTAACATATGATTATAGGTTCATTTAAGGTAAACCTTATTACTAATTAGGTGGCTATGGCATGCTATGCTAGGTGTTAACCATGGTCTATGAGGTTCATAAAATGATTTAGAGAAATCATTTATGGTAAGAAAGAGTTCTGATGATATTAAGAGTTGATATCATGTCTTATTGCCAATTAGTGATGAGCCTAGTAAGTCACACACATACACAAGTTATCACCTATTTAAATATGATTTAATTAATTAATTAAAGAGTTTAATTGATTAATTAAATAGGTTTGGTTTGCAATTAAATTGCAAAGTCCCTAGCATGACTTGAAACCAAATCTAGATTATTGGATGTATAGTATAAGTTAAATTTATATTTAAAGTGTTTAAATATGAATTTAATTAATGAAGAATTAGTAGAGATTAATTAATTAATTTATATTTGATATAAATTGATTAGAAGAAGAAAAAATAATTATTTTGGGTTAAGAACTCAAAATTAAGACACAGGGGCATTTTGGTCATTTCACAGTGTGACACGTGGCACTATGAGATGGTGGCACATGGGATTACACATAAGCTTGCTAAGTGTTTTTTTTTTTAATCATGTAAGATGATTAAAATCAAGATTAAATATAGGTTTGACACTTGGCACAATGTGATTGGGTCACTTAAACCTAGAGCTAATCAAAGGGTGACATGTGGCAAGGGTTTAATGTATTAACCTAGCTATATAAGTGTTGTTATGAAAAAGAAAAACAACCTGCAGCCACTCCTCTCCTTTGTCACGCCATTTTGAGGCTCTCCATCTATTCTTCTTCATCTCTCATCAATTCAAAGAGATTAGCCATCAATCTCTTGAATTAAGAACACTAGAAATTATTTCTAGTGTCCTGTTTACATCTCTAATCTCTTAAAAGGCAGAACTTGAATTTCTAATTAATAGAAAAAGATTTAGAAGCTGTTCAAGGGCTGCCATAGGCGTTCTTGGTGTGGACAAACTAGAGGGACAACATTTGGTGTCCTGAAGACAAATCTCAAAGCGCGATCCATTGCGATTGCATCAAGAGGTTAGTGTAATCGTTCTTGATTTAATCTAGGGTTCTAAAATTAATCTGATTAATTTTAAAATCTTAAATGGCAAATACAGATCCAAAAACATATTAAAAGATTTTTAATATGTTGTTTATCATTGAAATCAAATAGATAAAAATAAATCTTGCATGATGCATGTGACCCTAGATGAAAATTTTTTAATTCAATGGTATAAACTTGTGTTTTTCAAGCTTCCGTTCCTTCAATTGGTATCAGAGCCACTATATTTTCCATTTAGATTGATGTTTATATGATTTAATTGTGTGTTTAATCATGAGATTAAAAGTTCATTGCTGGTTGCAAAGCCAAGGTGGCAGCACAAATGATGAACACCATGGTGCGCATGGTTGATGAACCACAATGGTCTGCAAAGGTAAAGGGATGGTGAATGTGCAATTGTTGTATGATCTAAGATCCATTTTATGTCTAATTAAATTGTTTAATTAGAATTTTTATCACACAATTAAATTATGATTCAAATCAGAATTTTAAAAATTATTTGAATGTGATTCAAATCTGAATTTTTTAAGTTGTTTGAATCATATTTAAATCTGATTTTTTAAAATTGATTGAATAAAATTCACATCTGATTTTGTAAAAAATGTTTGAATGTGATTCAAATCTGATTTTTTAAAAAATGTTTGAATGTGATTCAAATCTGAATTTTTAAAGTTGTTTGAATGTGATTCAAATCTGAATTTTTAAATTTGTTTGAATGAGATTCAAATTAGAATTTTTAAATTTATTTGAATCATATTCAAATCTGGATTTTTAAGTTGAATATGAGATATTCAATTTAATTTAAGTATGTATGTTTTATTTAATTGTTAAATAGTGATATGCATGATGGATGATCATGGACTATAAAAGACCAATGTGATTGGATTTATTTCTTTTATGTTTCTTTGAGATTGTAAATTAATTAATTTATTTTAATTTATTTTGGGCATGTATTATTAAGTTTGTAATAATTTTTGAGTTGTGATTTCATTTATTTAAGTTCTTGTAAATTCGCCTTGGTATGCCAAGGATTACTATGTAATATTGGATTGCAAGAAGTTCAAGGAGGTCAAGAGCATTGGTGGGACCAGTGGGAGGAATTCAAGATCAAGTGTTGATTATGTACTCCTTCAACAACTCTTGTAAAATGAATGAATGAAATGCACCTAGGAATGCCCTGATTCAATTCTTGGTGGCTCAGAATTGAATCCCTTAGAAAGTCCATGATCATACCATATTTATTGCTTATCCATGAATGCATGAGATGTATGGAAATGTATGCTATTATATGATATATGCATGCTAATTGGATAATGTGCAAAGTGAGACCTTAATAGTAATTAGAATGACCGTAAAATCTTCCAAACAAATGATTAAGTTGGAAATGCTATAATTAAAGTAATTATAACAAAGGCCCTCCATTGGGGCAATTATTTTAAGAAATTTTAAATAGTTGCATAAGATGCAATTAATTTAAGAGATTTTCTTAAGAATAATTATTAAGCATGAGATGTTGTAAATATGTAAATAGTTTGGTGGCCAATATTGGATGTAACTGAGGACATTAAAATTATTTGCATAATTACTGGCTCAATGGGATCAACTTAACTAATGCAAGATAAGTCAATAATGGATGTACCTAAGATTTTGAGCATTAGGGGCTAGGTAAAGGATTAAACCTCACATGAGATGTGATGGGCAAGGAGTTGCTCACTTATAGTTTATTGTAATTCCAATAATGGATGTACCTGAGGATGATCAATAGAATTATAAGAATTCAATCACCCACTAGAAATCCATCCAACTAGCATTTTCATTTTCTACTTTGGAAGTGCAGGATTTGCTAAGTTAGTGGGAGGACCAATTTGATTAAAAGACCATAATCATTTTGGTTAATTACATGATACATTTACTAATTAATCTAGTTATTTTCTGCAGTTAATTTTCTGATAAAAATGAGCACAGAACAACCACCACCATCCAATATCCTTGCAAGCATACTTGATCGCAATAGGTTGACAGGACCTAATCATGCGATTGGCTAAGAAATTTGAAACTTGTCCTGAACCTTGAACATATAGGATATGTTCTAGATTCAAATGTTCCTGGTCCCTTACCTCCAGAGGCCACACAAGAGGAACATGAAACTTTGGATAAGTGGAAGGAGCATGATATGAGAGCTAAGTGTTACATGCTTGCTTCCATGAGTAATGAGTTACAAAAGCAGCATGAGAACATGTTGAGTGCGAGTGAGATTCTCCTTCACCTACAAGAGTTGTATGGTGAGCACAGCAGGAATGCTAGGTATGAGATATCTAGACAGCTATTCCGTATAAGGATGTCTAAGAGATAGAATGTTGGGGATCATGTCCACAAGATGATTCGCCTGATTGAGCAGTTGGAACATCTTGACTTCAACATGGATTTCCAACTACAGATAGATTTGATCCTTCAGTCCCTTCTAGAGTCTTTTGGAAATTTTGTGACAAATTTCCATATGACTCAACAGGAATGCACCTTAGCTTGTTTACTCAACATGCTGGTTATTGTCCAAAAGAATATGCCGAGCAATAAAGGAAAAGAGGTATCTTTGATTGCATTTTCTTCTGCTGGAAAGTCAAATAAGAAGAAGGGCAATAAGAAAAAGAAACCTCAGATTCCAGGTCCTTCCAAGAAAATAGCTAAACAAAAAAGGAAGACTAAAGCTGATATAGGCAAAGGAAAGTGTTTCCACTGCCAAAAGGATGGGCATTGGAAAAGGAACTGCCCAAAGTATCTTGCTTCTCTGAAATACAAGAAGGATACACCTTCGGAAGGTATGTCCATATCTTGTTATTTAGATTCTGATGATACTCATAGTTCATCTACAGCTTGGGTTTTAGATACTGGTCCCAGTTCTCACATTTCTAATGATATGCAGGAACTAGCAAATAGTAGCAGCTTGTGTTCTCAAGATGTTAGAGTCCGGATTGGCAATGGCTCAACTGTTGAAGCTTTAGCCATAGGATCTAAATCTTTTTACATGTTTGGACATGTTTTGTGTTTGGATAATATTTTATATGTACCTGATACTTTTAAGAACATCATTTCTATATCTAGTTTGACTAGAAATGGCTATGAATTTCAGTTCACAGATGATGTTTGCAATATTTATTTTAGAAATAAATATGTTGGTTCAGGTTATATGAATGATGGTCTTTATTATTTGGATAATAATGACAAACACAAATTGAATGCAAGTGATCTAAAAGAATGCAATGCCATGGTGAAAACCAACTCAAGTTCAAAATATATTTGACACTTAAGGTTATGTCATGTTGCAGAAGATAGGATTGCAAAACTGGAGAAAATGGGGATTCTATCCTCATTGGGCTCTGAGCCTACTCCAACTTATGAATCTTGCCTTCAGGGCAAAATGACTAGATCACCCTTTGTTGGACAAGGGCTAAGAGCTGAAAATATTTTGGAGATAATACATAGTGATGTATGTGGTCCATTTAAAGAAATGGCTAGAGGGGGCTTTCATCATTTTATTACCTTTACTGATGATAAATCAAGATTTGGGTATTTGTATTTGATGAAATACAAACATGAATCCTTTGAAAAGTTTAAAGAATTTAAATCTGAAGTAGAAAATCAAACAGGAAAGAGTATTAAAGCTCTTCGATCACATCGTGGAGGTGAATATTTGAGTACTGAATTTGATGAATACTTGAGAGAGCATGGCATTGTTTCTCAGCTGACTCCTCCAGGAACGCCACAGCTGAATGGTGTATCTGAAAGGAGAAATCGTATCCTATTGGATATGGTACGTAGTATGATGAGCTATACTGATATGCCAATCTTCTTTTGGGGATTTGCATTAGAATTAGCTTTGTATATTCTGAATAGGATTCCATCAAAATCAGTTTCTTCCACACCTTATGAGACATGGCATGGAAGAAAACCAAGTCTTAAGCATGTTAAGATTTGGGGTTGTCCAGCTTATATCAAAAAGCTGAACACTGATAAATTGGAGACCAGATCAGAAAAAGGTCGATTTGTTGGATATCCAAAAGATAGTTTTGGATATTATTTTTATTTGCCTACTTCACAAAAGGTTGTGATAAGTAGAGATGCCACATTTCTTGAACAACAGTTTGTTCAAGAAGGAGGCAAAGGAAGGCAAATAGAGTTAGAATTGGAGAATTCTGACCAACCAACAGATCAGATGGATATAGATCCATCTAATCAACCTATACCCGTTGATGAAACATCTATAGTTGTTCCTCGTAGAGCAACCAGGGTATCTCACCCACCAGTGAGATATGGTTTTCTTCATGAAGAAGAACAAGAGTTGTCTACTCATGAAGAAGTAGATCATGGAGATGATCCACTTACCTATGAAGAAGCTATATCAGATATAGACTCTTCAAAATGGATTGATGCTATGAAATCTGAGATTGATTCCATGAATAAGAATCAAGTTTGGGATCTTGTTGACCCACCTGAAGGTATTGTACCTATAGGGAACAAATGGGTTTTCAAGAAGAAAATTGGTTCTGATGGAAAGGTAGAGACCTATAAGGCAAGGCTAGTAGCGAAAGGGTTTCGCCAAAGGCAAGGAGTCGACTATGAGGAGACTTTCTCGCCTATTGCCATGCTGGAATCAATTAGGATTTTATTAGCAATAGCTGCATACTATGATTATGAGATTTGGTAGATGGATGTCAAAATAGCTTTTCTCAATAGATACATTGAAGAAAACATTTTCATGGAACAACCTAGGGGTTTTGAATCCCAAGATGGTTCCAAGGTATGCAAGCTAAAGCGATCCATTTATGGGTTGAAACAAGCTTCGAGGAGTTGGAACATCCGTTTTGATGAAGCCATTAAATCCTTTGGTTTTATCAAAAATGAGGATGAGCCATGTGTATATAAGAAGGTTAGTGACAGTGGTCTCACTTTCCTTATCTTATATGTGGATGACATACTGTTGATGGGTAATGACACAGGTATGTTGACAACTATAAAGGTATGGTTGTCAAATACATTCTCCATGAAAAGACTTAGGGGAGGCAACCTATATTCTTGGGATTCGCATATATAGAGATAGAGCGAAAACAATAATTGGTTTATCCCAAAATCTATACTTGGAAAAGGTGTTAAAGAGGTTTAACATGCTTGATTCCAAGAGAGGATTGTTACCAGTGAGACATGGTATCCACCTTTCTAAAGAGATGTCTCCAAAGGCACCTGAAGAAAGAGATAAGATGGCCAGGATTCCATATGCTTCGGCTATTGGAAGTTTAATGTATGCAATGTTGTGTACTAGGCCAGATATCGCATACGCTGTTAGTTTGACTAGCAGGTATCAATCCAATCCAGGTTTGGAACACTGGATAACTGTCAAGAATATCCTTAAGTACTTGGGAAGAACTAAGGATTTATTCTTGATTTATGGAGGTGGAGACTTACAATTGGATGGTTATACTTATTCTGATTTCCAATTAGATATCGACGATAGAAAGTCTACCTCTGGATATGTGTTCATTTGTAATGGAGGTGCAGTCAGTTAGAAGAGTTCCAAACAGAGCACAGCTGCAGATTTCACTACAGAGGCTAAGTATATTGCTGCATCAGATGCTGCAAAGGAAGCTGTTTGGATAAAGAAGTTCGTGACAGAACTTACAATAGTTCCTTCCATTGAGTTAGCAGTTCCACTACACTGTGACAACAATGGAGCAGTCATACAGGCTAAGGAACCAAAGTCTCACCAGAAATCCAAACACATAGAAAGGCGCTACCACATTATTAGAGAAATAGTTGGGCAAGGCAATATAGCCATGCAGAAAATAGCATCAGCTGAAAATCCAGCTAATTCATTCACTAAGCCTTTGTCACAAGCTCAGCTAGACCGACATCTTGAGAAGATAGGTCTAAGATATTGTAATGAATGGCTCTAGTGCTAGTGGGTGATTATTAGTAGTATGCCCTAGAGCATATCATTTAGTATGTATCTTGTACATATTTTTATTAATAAAAGGCATTTCCACTTTTCCGTTTACATAATATATTTATGTGTAATAGAAAAGGTCCATTGATATTTTGTTAGAAATATTATTCTTAAGTTGTTAAGAATATGAGTGACAATATTTCTAGCACAAAGTATCATAAATTGGTTCACAATCAAGGATACTTCATAATAAGGACATGACTTATCCAGAAAGATTGTATTCATATTTGCTCCCAAGTTATTTATATGAGAAATAAATAAGATGGAATGGTGAGTCTCATGCCATATAACGAACATGATAGGCACTTATAAATGATAAGTAGGCCAAACCAGTGACACTTATGACAAGCACATGGACTTTACTCTTGTCAATGTTTTGTCATAAATCATATCAGTGCATATAATCTTTAGACCTGAGATAGCACAGGTATCTTGTATATAGGTAGTTTGAGTTTGATACTGCTTTCATACTTGTACTATGTATGGGTATATGGGCATGTGCTGGCTCCTACTAGTTATATATGGAGGTAGGTGTTGATCAAGATGGAATCTGTTCCTCTAAGTAAATAGAGATAAAATCCTATGTTCATTTAATTGTTCTTGATGTTTCAAGTTCCTGGACAGGACTGATAGATTTATTCAGAAAAGAGTTTCTGATGAGAAAATCATTTTAATCAAGAATTGGAATTAAGGAGAACATAATATTCATAGCAAATGGAGTTTGACATAAACCATGACTCCAGCTTGAGTTGGGATTTTGTAACAGAGAGATTCTAGTGCATGGTAACATATGATTATAGGTTCATTTAAGGTAAACCTCATTGGGTGGCCATGGCATGCTATGCTAGGTGTTAACCATGGTCTATGAGGTTCATAAAATGATTTAGAGAAATCATTTATGGTAAGAAAGAGTTTTGATGATATTAAGAGTTGGTATCATGTCTCATTGCCAATTAGTGATGAGCCTAGTAAGTCACACACATACACAAGTTATCACCTATTTAAATATGATTTAATTAATTAATTAAAGAGTTTAATTGATTAATTAAATAGGTTTGGTTTGCAATTAAATTGCAAAGTCCCTAGCATGACTTGAAACCAAATCAGGATTATTGGATGTATAGTATAAGTTAAATTTATATTTAAAGTATTTAAATATGAATTTAATTAGTGAAGAATTAATAGAGATTAATTAATTAATTTATATTTGACATAAATTGAGTAGAAGAAGAAAAAATAATTATTTTGTGTTAAGAACTCAAAATTAAGACAAAGGGACATTTTGGTCATTTCACAGTGTGACACGTGGCACATGAGATGGTGACACATGGGATTGCACATAAGCTTGCCAAATGTTTTTTTTTTAATCATGTAAGATGATTAAAATCAAGATTAAATATAGGTTTAACACTTAGCACAATGTGATTGGGTCACTTAAACCTAGAGCTAATCAAAGGGTGACGTGGCAAGGGTTTAATGTGTTAACCTAGCTATATAAGTGTTGTTATGAAAAAGAAAAACAACCAGCAGCCACTCCTCTCCTTTGTCACGCCATTTTGAGGCTCTCCATCTATTTTTCTTCATCTCTCATCAATTCAAAGAGATTAGCCATCAATCTCTTGAATTAAGAACACTAGAAATTGTTTCTAGTGTCCTGTTTACATCTCTAATCTCTTAAAAGGCAGAACTTGAATTTCTAATTAATAGAAAAACCTTTAGAAGCTATTCAAGGGCTGCCATAGGTGTTCTTAGTGTGGACAAACTAGAGGGACAACATTTGGTGTCCTGAAGACAAATCTTAAAGGCGCAGACACGCTGCAGTGCATCAAGAGGTTAGTGTAATCGTTCTTGATTTAATCTAGGGTTCTAAAATTAATCTGATTAATTTTAAAATCTTAAATGGCAAATACAGATCTAAAAACATATTAAAAGAGTTTTAATATGTTGTTTATCATTGAAATCAAATAGATAAAAATAAATCTTGCATGATGCATGTGACCCTAGATGAAAATTTTTGAATTCAATGGTATAAATTTGTGTTTTTCATGCTTTCTTTTCTTCAAATTGGTGTTTTAATGTGATTGATGGAAATTCCTTTAAATGACATCATGGTGATGTCATAATTGGCATTTTCTTTCATTTTCTTTTCCTTTCTTCTTTAATCATTTTCAATTTAACTTTTTTGCAATATTTATTCATATTTTAGATCATAATAATTATTTACTTAACTGGACAAGTCGGCCAAAAATCACCTTTGAAGGTGAAATGACCAAAATGCCTTCCGTTTGGCTTATTTTGCCAAAATCGTCTGTACTGATTGAAAAATTTTTCTAAGCATTTTCTTGGCATTCTAATGACATAGAACCCTCAATGACTCTTTTCTGGAGTCCCAAAAATTATTTTATAAATTTTCTCCCGGGTCTAGGGCTCTTAGTTGCAAGGACCGCAACTTCCCACTGGGTTACCTATCGCTAGAGCGCCAGCTCAATTAACTTGGTTGTATTTTTTTTCTAAAATTTTTCCTAAATTTTTCTTATTAATATTTGAGTTAATTATGGTTCCTCACTTTTGTTTAGATATTTTCCAAGACGTTCTAGCTGTCCGGACTGACACTGGTCACCAGAACAATAGAATGTACGGAATGGATACAGTGAGGGTGTTACACAAAATGGCTGGGGTAATGCCACCGCCACCACAACCTCCACAGCAGAAATCACACCTAGAAAGATTGAGAAAGTTTGGAGTAGTGGATTTCTTTGGCAAGAGAGAAGATGATTCTGTTGCAGCTGAAAACTAGTTGAACAGAACAGGTAGAGTCTTAAAACAACTCCACTGCACTCCAGAACAAAATCTAGAAGCTATTGTATCATTGTTGCAAGATGATGCCTACCAATGGTGGGATACAATATCTAGTGAAATGCAGCCAGAAGTAATAACTTAGGACTTCTTCCTCTCAGAATTCAAGAAGAAATATGTGGGTAGTGTTTACCTAGAAGAGAGAAGAAGAGAGTTCATTGACCTGAGGCAGAGACAGCTGACAGTGGCAGAGTTTGAAAAAGAATTCGTCAGATTGAGCCGCTACGGAAGGGAGATAGTCCCTAATGTCGCCGAAAGGTGTAAGAGATTTGAAGAGGGATTAAATGACAACATAAAGATCATGATTACTTAAGGAATAGAAGAGTGAAAAACACAAGTTTATACCATTGAATTCAAAAATTTTCACCTAGGGTCACATGCATCATGCAAGATTTATTTTTATCTATTTGATTTCAATGATAAACAACATATTAAAACTCTTTTAATATGTTTTTGGATCTTTATTTGCCATTTAAGATTTTAAAATTAATCAGATTAATTTTAGAACCCTAGATTAAATCAAGAACAAACACACTAACCTCTTGATGCACTACAGTGTATTTGCGCCTTTGAGATGCGTCTTCAGGACACCAGATGTTGTCCCTCTAGCTTGTCCACACCAAGAACACCTATGGCAGCCATTGAACAGCTTCTAAAGCTTTTTCTATTATTTATAAAATCAAGTTCTACCTTTTAAGAGATTAAAGATGTAAACAGGACACTAGAAATAATTTCTAGTATTTTTAATTCAAGAGATTGTTTGTTAATCTCTTGGAAAGATGAGAGAAGAAGATGAAGAAGAGAGAAACCTTCTTGGGTGGTGGCACCAAAGAAAGAGGCTACTGGTTGTGTTATTTTCTTTTCATAACAACACTTATACAGCTAGGTCAACACATTAAACCCTTGCCACATGTCACCCTCTAATTGGTTCTAGGTTTAATTGACCCAATCACATTGTGCCAAGTGTGAAACCTATATTAAATCTTAATTTTAATCATCTTACATGATTAAAAGACATTTGACAAGCTTATGTGTAATGCCATGTGTCACCATCTCATGGTGCCACATGTCACCCTGTGAAATGACCAAAATGCCCCTGTGTCTTAATTTTGAGTTCTTAACCCAAAATAATTATTTCTCTTCTTCTAATCAATTTATATCAAATATAAATTAATTAATTAATCTCTATTAATTAATTTCTCATTAATTAAATTCATATTTAAACACTTTAAATATAAATTTAACTTATACTATACATCCAATAATCTAGATTTGGTTTCAAGTCATGCTAGGGACTTTGCAATCTAATTGCAAACCAAACCTATTTAATTAATCGATTAAACTCTTTAATTAATTAATTAAATCATATTTAATTTAGTGATTACTTGTGTATGTGTGTGACTTACTAGGCTCATCACTAATTGGCAATGAGACATGATATCAACTCTTAATATCATCAGAACTCTTTCTTACCATAAATGATTTCTCTAAATCATTTTATGCACCTCATAGACCATGGTTAACACCTAGCATAGCATGCCATGGCCACCCAGTTAGTAATAAGGTTTACCTTAAATGAACCTATAATCATATGTTACCATGCACTAGAATCTCTCTGTTACAAAATCATATCTTTAACATCTTTTCCAAGTATAAACTTTGGGATAAACCAATTATTCTTTTTGCTCTATCTCTATAGATGTGAATCCCAAGAATATAGGTTGCCTCCCCTAAGTCTTTCATGGAGAATGTATTTGACAACCATACCTTTACAATTGTCAACATACCTGTGTCATTACCCATCAACAGTATGTCATCCATATATAAGATAAGGAAAGTGATAGCATTGTCACTAACCTTCTTATATACACATGGCTCATCCTTATTTTTTATAAAACCAAAGGATTTAATGGCTTCATCAAAACGGATGTTCCAACTCTCCAAAGCTTGCTTCAACCCATAAATAGATTGCTTTAGCTTGCATACCTTGGAACCATCTTGGGATTAAAAACCCCTAGGTTGTTCCATGAAAATATTTTCTTCAATGTATCCATTGAGAAAAGCTGTTTTGACATCCATCTGCCAAATCTTATAATCATAGTATACAACTATTGCTAATAGAATCCTAATTGATTTAACCATGGCAACAGGTGAAAAAGTCTCCTCATAGTCGATTCCTTGCCTTTGGCGAAATCCTTTCGCTACTAGCCTTGCCTTATAGGTCTCCACCTTTCCATCAGAACCAATTTTCTTCTTGAAAACCCATTTGTTCTCTATAGGTACAATACCTTCAGGTGGGTCAATAAGATCCCAAACTTGATTCTTATACATGGAATCAATTTCAGATTTCATAGCATCAATCCATTTTGAAGAGTCTATATCTGATATAGCTTCTTCATAGGTAAGTGGATCATTTCCATGATCTACTTCTTCATGAGTAAACAACTATTGTTCTTCTTCATGAAGGAAACCATGTCTCACTGGTGGACGAGACACCTTGGTTGTTCTACGAGGAACAACTGCAGATGTTTCATCAATGGATGTAGGTTGAATAGATGGATCTATATCTATTTGATATATTGGTTGGTCAAAATTCTCTAATTCCAACTATATTTGCCTTCCTTTGCCTCCTTCTTGAACAAACTGTTGTTCAAGAAATGTGGTATCTCTACTCACCACAACCTTTTGTGATGTAGGCAAATAAAAATAATATCCAAAACTATCTTTTGGATATACAATAAATCGACCCTTTTCTGAACTGGTTTCCAATTTATCAGTGTTTAGCTTTTTGATATAAGCTGGACAACCCCAAATCTTAACATGCCTAAGACTTGGTTTTCTTCCATGCCATATCTCATAAGGTGTGAAAGAAACTGATTTTGATGGAATTCTATTCAGAATATACAAAGCTGATTCTAATGCAAATCCCCAAAAGGAGATTGGCATATCAGTATAGCTCATCATACTACGTACCATATCCAATAGGGTACGATTTCTCCTTTCAGATACACCATTCAATTTGTGGCATTCTGGAGAGTCGGTGGAAACAATGCCATGCTCTCTTCAGTATTCATCAAATTCAGTACTTAAATATTCACCTCCATGATCTGATCGAAGAGCTTTAATACTCTTTCCTGTTTGATTTTCTACTTCAGATTTAAATTCTTTGAACTTTTCAAAAGATTCATGTTTGTATTTCATCAAATAAAAATACCCAAACCTTGATTTATCATTAGTAAAGGTAATAAAGCAATGAAAACCACCTCTAGCCATTTCCTTAAATGGACCACATACATCACTATGTATTAGCTCCAAAATATTATCAGCCCTTAGCCCTTGTCCAACTAAGGGTAATCTAGTCATTTTGCCCTAAAGGCAAGATTCACAAGTTGGAGTAGGCTCAGAGCCTAATGAGGATAGAATCCCCATTTTCTCCAGTTTTGCAATCCTATCTTCTACAGCATGACATAACCTTAAGTGCCAAATATGTTTTGAACTTGAGTTGGTTTTCACCATGGCATTGCATTCATTTAGATCACTTGCATTCATTTTGTGTTTGTCATTATTATCTAAATAATAAAGACCTTCATTTATATAACCTGAACTAACATATTTATTTCTAAAATAAATATTGCAAACATCATCTTTGAATTGAAATTCATAGCCATTTCTAGTCAAACTAGATATAGAAATGATGTTCTTAAAAGTATCAGGTACATATAAAATATTATCCAAACACAAAACATGTCCAAACATGTAAAAAGATTTAGATCCTATGGCTAAAGCTTCAATAGTTAAACCGCCAATCCGGGCTCTAACATCTTGAGAACGCAAGCTGCTACTATTTGCTAGTTCCTGCATATCATTAGAAATGTAAGAACTGGCGCTAGTATCTAAAACCCAAGCTGTAGATGAACTATGATTATCATCAGAATCTAAATAACAAGATATGGACATACCTTCTAAAGGTGTATCCTTCTTGTCCTTCAGAGAAGCAAGATACTCTGGGCAGTTCCTTTTCCAGTGCCCATCCTTCTGGAAGTGGAAACACTTTCCTTTGCCTCCATCTGCTTTATTCTTCCATTTCTGTTTAGCTATTTTCTTAGAAGGACCAGGAATCTGAGGTTTCTTTTTCTTATTGCCCTTCTTCTTGTTGGACTTTCCAGCAGAAGAAGATGCAATCAAAGCTACATCTTTTCCTTTATTACCGGGTATATTCTTTTGGGCAATAACCAGCATATTGAGTAAACCAGCTAAGGTGCATTCCTGTTTAGTCATATGGAAATTTGTCACAAAATTCCCAAAAGACTCAGGAAGGGACTGAAGGATCAAATTCATCTATAGTTGGAAATCCATGTTGAAGTCAAGATGTTCCAACTGCTCAATCAGCCGAATTATCTTGTGGATATGATCCCCAACATTTTGTCCCTTAGACATCCTCATGCAAAACAGCTGCATAGATATCTCATACCTAGCATTCCTACTGTGCTCACCATACAACTCTTGTAGGTGAAGGAGGATCTCACTCGCACTCTGCATGTTCTCATGCTGCTTCTGTAACTCATTACTCATGGAAGCAAGCATGTAACACTTAGCTCTCATATCATGCTCCTTCCACTTATCCAAAGTTTCATGTTCCTTTGGAGTGGCCTCTGGAGGTAAGAGACCAAGAACATTTGAATCTAGAACATATCCTATATGTTCAAGGTTCAGGACAAGTTTCAAATTTCTTAGCCAATCAGAGAGATTAGGTCCTATCAACCTATTGTGATCAAATATGCTTGCAAGGATATTGGATGGTGGTGGTTGTTCTGTGCTCATTATTATCAAAAAATTAACTGTAGCAAATAACTAGATTAATTAGTAAATATATCAAGTAATTAACCAAAATGATTATGGTCTTTTAATCAAATTGGTCCTCCCACTAACTTAGCGAATCCTAGACTTCCAAAGTAGAAAACGGAAATCCTAGTTGGATGGATTTTTAGTGGGTGATTGAATTCTTATAATTCTATTGATCATCCTCAGGTACATCCATTATTAGAATTACAATAAACTATAAGTGAGTAACTCCTTGCCCATCACATCTCATGTGAGGTTTAATCGTTTACCTAGCCCCTAATGCTCAAAATCTCAGGTACATCCATTATTAACTTATCTTGCATTAGTTAAGTTGATCCCATTGAGTCAGTAATTATGTAAATAATTTTTATGTCCTCAGGTACATCCAATATTGGCTACCAAACCATTTCATATTTACAGCATCTCATGCTTAACAATTATTCTTAAGAAAATCTCTTAAATTAATTGTATCTTATGCAACTATTTAAAATTTCTTAAAATAATTGCCCCAATGGAGGGCCCATGTTAAAATTACTTTAATTATAGCATTTCCAACTTAATCATTTGTTTGGAAGATTTTATGGCCATCCTAATTACTATTAAGGTCTCACTTTGCACATTATCCATTTAGTATGAATATATCATATAATTGCATACATTCCCATACATCTCATGCAGTCGTAGATAAGTAGTAAATATGGTATGATCATGTTCTTTCTAAGGGATTCAATTTTGAGCCACCAAGAATTGAATCAGGGCATTCCTAGGTGCATTTCATTCATTCATTTTACAAGAGTTGCTGAAGGAGTACATAATCAACACTTGATCTTGAATTCCTCCCACTGGTCCCACCAATGCTCTTGACCTCCTTGAACTTCTTGCAATCCAATATTACATAGTAATCCTTGGCATACCAAGGTGAATTTACAAGAACTTAAATAAATGAAATTACAACCCAAAAATTATTACAAACTTAATAATACATGCCCAAAATAAATTAAAATAAATTAATTAATTTACAATCCCAAAGAAACATAAAAGAAATAAATCCAATCACATTGGTCTTTTATAGTCCATGATCATCCATATGCATATCACTATTTAACAATTAAATAAAACATACATACTTAAATTAAATTGAATATCTCATATTCCACTTAAAAATCCAGACTTGAATATGATTCAAATAAATTTAAAAATTCATATTTGAATCTCATTCAAACAAATTTAAAAATTCATATTTGAATCTCATTCAAACAAATTTAAAAATTCAGATTTGAATCACATTCAAACAACCTTAAAAATTCAGATTTGAATCACATTCAAACAATTTTTAAAAATCAGATTTGAATCACATTCCAACAATTTTTAAAAATTCAGATCTGAATATTATTCAAACAAATTTAAAAAATTAGATTTAAATATGATTCAAACAACTTTAAAAATTCAGATTTGAATCACATTCAAACAACTTTTAAAATTCAGATTTGAATCACATTCAAATAATTTTTAAAATTCTAATTTGAATCAAAATTTAATTGTGTGATTGAAATTCTAATTAAACAATTTAATTGGACATAAGATGAGCTTTTAGATCATACAACAATTACAAATTAAAAAGCCAAACCTTGAGCCACCCATGAAGCCACAAACCTTACGCACCATGAAGGTGTTCTCTTTTATACCGCCATACATCCATTGCAACCAGCAATGGATAAATCATCTCATGATCAAAACACACAATTAAATCATATAATCAATAATCTAAATAGCAAATATAGTGGCTCTGATACCAATTGAAGGAACGAAAGCATGAAAAACACAAGTTTATACCATTGAATTAAAAAATTTTCACCTAGGGTCACATGCATCATGCAAGATTTATTTTTATCTATTTGATTTAAATGATAAACAACATATTAAAACTCTTTTAATATGTTTTGGGATCTTTATTTGCCATTTAAGATTTTAAAATTAATCAGATTAATTTTAAAACCCTAGATTAAATCAAGAACAAACACACTAATCTGTTGATGCACTGCAGTGTATTTGCGCCTTTGAGATGCGTCTTCAGGACACCAGATGTTGTCCCTCTAGTTTTTCCACACCAAGAACACCTATGGCAGCCCTTGAACAGCTTCTAAAGCTTTTTCTATTACTTAGAAAATCAAATTCTGCCCTTTAAGAGATTAAAGATGTAAACAGGACATTAGAAATAATTTTTAGTATTTTTAATTCAAGAGATTGTTTGTTAACCTCTTGGAAAGATGAGAGAAGAAGATGAAGAAGAGAGAAACCTTCTTGGGTGGTGGCACCAAAGAAAGAGGCTGCTGATTGTGTTATTTTCTTTTCATAACAACACTTAAACAGCTAGACCAACACATTAAACCCTTGCCACATATCGCCCTCTGATTGGTTCTAAGTTTAATTGACCCAATCACATTGTGCCAAGTGTCAAACCTATATTTAATCTTAATTTTAATCATCTTATATGATTAAAAGACATTTGGCAAGCTTATGTGTAATGCCATGTGTCACCATCTCATGGTGCCACATGTCACCCTGTGAAATGACCAAAATGCCCCTGTGTCTTAATTTTGAGTTCTTAACCCAAAATAATTATTTCTCTTCTTCTAATCAATTTATATCAAATATAAATTAGTTAATTAATCTCTATTAATTAATTTCTCATTAATTAAATTCATATTTAAACACTTTAAATATAAATTTAACTTATACTATACATCCAATAATCTAGATTTGGTTTCAAGTCATGCTACGGACTTTGCAATCTAATTGCAAACCAAACCTATTTAATTAATCAATTAAACTCTTTAATTAATTAATTAATTAAATCATATTTAATTTGGTAATTACTTGTGTATGTGTGTGACTTACTAGGCTCCTCACTAATTGGCAATGAGACATGATATCAACTCTTAATATCATCAGAACTCTTTCTTACCATAAATGATTTCTCTAAATCATTTTATGCACCTCATAGACCATGGCTAACACCTTGCATAGCATGCCATGGCCACTCAATTAGTAATAAGGTTTACCTTAAATGAACCTATAATCATATGTTACCATGCACTAGAATCTCTCTGTTACAAAATCCCAACTCAAGCTGGAGTCATGGTTTATGTCAAACTCCATTTGCTATGAAAATTATGTTCTCTTTTAATTTCAGTTCTTGTCTTTTAATTTCAGTTCTTGATTAAAAAGATTTTCTCATCAGAAACACTTTTCTGATTAAATCTATCTGTCCTGGCCAGGAACTTGAAACATCAAGAACAATTAAATGAACATAGGATTTTATCTCTATTTACTTAGAGGAACAGATTCCATCTTGATCAACACCTACCTCCATATATAACTAGTAGGAGCAAACACATGCCCATATACCCATACACAGTACAAGTATGAAAGCAGTATCAAACTCAAACTACCTATATACAAGATAACTGTGCTATCTCAGGTCTAAAGATTATATGCACTGATATGATTTATGACAAAACATTGACAAGAGTAAACTCCATGTGCTTGTCATAAGTGTCACTAGTTCGGCCTACTTATCATTTATAAGTGCCTATCATGTTTGTCATACGGCATGAGACTCACCATTCCATCTTATTTATATCTCATATAAATAACTTGGGAACAAACATGAATACAATCTTTCTGGATAAGTCATGTCCTTATTATGAAGTATCCTCGATTGTGAACCTATTTATGATACTTTATACTAGAAATACTGTCACTCATATTCTTAACAACTTAAGAATAGAATTTCTAACAAAATATCAATGGACCTTTTCTATTACACATAAATATCTTATGTAAATGGAAAAGTGAAAATGTCTTTTATTAATAAAAACATGTACAAGATACATACTAAATGATATGCTCTAGGGCATACTACTAACAATTAATTCCTTGGGAATCACAGACTTCACCAAGTTAGTGGAAGCTGCTATAAAAGTTGAAAAGGTTAGAATAAGTGAGAAGACTAGAAGAGAGAGACAACAGAAGAGGGGCCCGGGTTAGTCTAGCTCATCTCCTACACCAGGAAAGAAGTTCAAAGGTCCACCTGCACAGAGTTCAGGTCAACCTCGAGGTCAGGGTCAGTCCCAGGGGCCCAGGCCATAGTTCACCCCTAAGAGAGGTCAGTCCACGCTATCAGTGGACAGCTCTCCAGGGACGGGCTTTAGGGGACCAGCCCCAGCATCTTCTATATGTCCACATTGCCTGAAGTGGCATAAGGGGGAGTCTTGGAGAGTGACTGGTGCCTGCTTAAGGTGGGTCGACAGAGCATCAGTTGAGGAACTGTCCACGCAGAACTGCTACTGCTGCTCCAACACAAGCAGACAGAGTTGCTCCTGCACCATAAAGGGGTAGGAAATCTGGCAAATATGAGACAGTGGGACCATCACAAAGGCTTGTATCTGAGCCAGCAGAGAGGCCTAAGGGCAGAGCACCTGCCAGAGCTTATGCCATAAGAGCTCAGGAGGAACAAGATGCCCCGGACATCATCAGGGGTACGTTCTCCCTTTATAATACATCTGTGCATGCATTAGTGGATCTAGGATCCACTCATTCATACATCTGCATCAACCTACCCTTAGAAATGGGGATATTAGTAGGGGAGAGTGACCAAGACATTCTGGTCACTAATCCATTGGGCCATAGTGTAGTGGTGAACAAAGTATACAAGGGTTGCCCGTTAAGGATTCAGGGGTATGAATTATTGGCAGACCTGATTGAGTTGCCTTTCCATGAGTTTGACGTGATTTTGGGAATGGACTGGTTGTCACTTCATCAGGCAATGGTTGATTGTAAATTGAAGAGAATTTCTTTGAAAACTCCTGAGGGCAATGAGATTATAGTTGTGGGGGAAAGGACAGATTTCTTATCTAATGTCATATCAGCTACTGTTGCAAGAAAACTGATGAGAAAAGGCTGTGAAGCCTACCTAGCACATTTGGTGGATACAAGGCAGGCTAAGCCAAATCTGTGTGACATACCCATAGTAAAAGACTTCCAAGGTGTATTCCCTGAAGAATTGCCTGGCAAGTTGAATTTGCTATTGAGATACTGCCGAGTACAACACCAATCTCTATTACTCCTTATAGGATGGTGCCCACAGAATTAAAGGAACTGAAAATCTAGTTATAGGAGTTACTAGATAAGGGGTTCATACACCCCAGTGTGTCCCCATAGGGATTTCCAGTGCTATTTGTGAAAAAGAAGGATGGGACTTTGAGGTTGTGCATCGATTACTAGCAGTTGAATAAAGTGACAGTGAAGAATAAATATCCGTTGCCTAGAATTGATGATCTGTTTGATCAGTTAAAGGGGGCAGGAGTATTTTCTAAAATTGATCTCAGATCAGGGTATCATCAGTTGAGGGTGAAGGATGCAGATGTGCCAAAGACTGTATTCAGGACTCGGTACGGGCATTATGAGTTTCTGGTGATGCCATTTGGCCTAACAAATGAACCAATGGCATTCATGGACTTTATGAACCATACCTTCCATTCATACCTAGATCGGTTCGTAGTGGTCTTTATTGATGATATTTTGGTGTATTCCAAGACTAGTGAAGAACGTGATGAGCATTTAAGGATTGTTCTGCAAACCTTGAGAGAAAAGAAGCTGTATGCTAAGTTGTCCAAGTGTGACTTCTGGATGATTGAAATTGCATTCCTTAGACACATAGTGTCAGCTGATGGGATTAGGGTGGATCCCAAGAAAATAGAAGCAGTGATGGAATGGAAGCCTCCCAGGAATACAACTGAGGTCAGAAGTTTCTTAGGGCTAGCTGGGTATTACAGAAGATTTATGAAGGGATTTTCGTTAATAGCTGCTCCAATGACCAAGTTGTTACACAAGAATGTCAGATTTGGCTGGAATGATAAGTGTCAGACTAGTTTTGAGAAGTTGAAGGCTATGTTGACTGAGGCACCAGTGTTAACACAGCCAGTGTCAGGAAAGGACTTTGTGGTCTATAGTGATACCTCTCATAATGGGCTAACGTGTGTATTGATGCAAGAGGGGAAGGTGGTCGCCTATGCTTCTATGCAGCTGAGGCCACATGAACAAAATTACCCTACCTATGATCTAGAACTTGTAGCAATTATCTTTGCACTGAAGATATGGAGGCACTACTTGTATGGTGAAAAATGCTACATTTACACAGACTACAAAAAGTCTGAAATATTTGCCAACCCAGAAGGAGCTCAACCTTAGATAGAGGCGATGGATTGAGTTCTTGAAGGACTATGATTGTGTGATTGATTACCATCCTGGGAAGGCAAATGTAGTTGCTGATGCTTTAAACAGAAAATCCATCACAACTTTGAGATCATTGAATGCTCGTCTATCCTTGGCTCGAGATGGAGCTATTTTGGTTGAGTTGCAAGTGAGGCCAAACCTGCTACAGCAGATTTTAGATGGGCAAAAGGTAGATGAAATGACTATTGTGAGTAAAATCTCAGAGGGGAAAGCAATTGACTATGAGGTGAAAGCAGATGGGTGTCTATACTTTAAAGGAAGAATATGTGTACCAGATGATGGGGAATTGAAAGCCAGTATCCTGAAAGAGGCACACACCAGTGTTTATGCTATGCACCCAAGAAGTACAAAAATGTACAATGATTTGAAGCTTCATTATTGGTGGCCTGGTATGAAGAAGGACATAGTTGACTATGTGACTAAATGCTTGACATGTCAGCAAGTCAAGGCAGAACATCAAGTTCCATAGGGTTTGCTATAGCCTATACGCATACCTAAATGGAAATGGGATCGGGTCACCATGAATTTTGTAAGTGGTCTACCTTTCACCCAGAAGAAACATGATGCAATATGGGTGAGATTAGATAGATTGACGAAGTCAGCACACTTTCTGCCAGTTAGAACTGATTACTCACTGGAGAAGTTAGCATAATTGTATATTAGTGAGATAGTTAGACTGCATGAAATTTCACTTTCCATCATATCTGATTGAGACCCAAGGTTTACATCGAGGTTTTGGGAGAAATTGCATGAATCCTTGGGTACACAACTCCACTTCAGCATAGCTTTCCATCCTCAGACGGATGGGCAATCAGAAAGAGTCATCCAGGTAAACAATTGAAACCAATTGAACAAATGCAAATATTAAACTGAAAAGATAATAATAACGTAAAATATATGTTAGGTCCTTGAGGATATGCTGAGGAGTTGTGTCATTGAGTTTGAGGGAAGTTGGGATAGATACCTCCAACTGGCAGAATTTGCATATAATAATAGCTACCAAGCTAGTATCCAAATGGCCTTGTATGAAGTACTGTATGGGAGGAAATGTAGAACTCCAGTGTGCTGGACTGAATTGGGTGAAGATAAACTGGTAAGGCCAGACCTGGTGAAACAGACTGAGGAGAAGGTAAAGCTAATCAAAGCCAATTTGAAGGTTGCCTCAGAAAGATAAAAATCCTATGCCGACCTGAAGAGAAAAGAAATAGAATATGCAGTTAGCGACAAAGTGTTCCTCAAGGTGTCACCGTGGAAGAAGGTACTAAGGTTTGGAAAAAAAGGTAAGTTAAGCCCTAGGTTCATTGGCCCATATGAAGTTATTGAACATGTGGGTCCAGTGGTCTATAGGCTAACTTTACCATCAGAGCTGGATAAGATCCATAATGTGTTCCACGTGTCTATGCTAAGAAGATACTGCTCAGATCCTTCACATGTCATCTCTATGGAAGAAATTAAAGTACAATCGAACTTGACATATGAAGATGAACCCATACGGATCCTGGCTCGGGAAGTGAAAGAGTTGAGGAATAAGCAGATTCCACTGATGAAAGTACTTTAGAGGCACCACAACACCGAGGAGGCAACTTAGGAAAGTGAAGAGACGATGAGACAACAGTTCCCTCAACTATTTGCTTCAGGTAAATTTCGAGGATGAAATTTAAATAAGAGGGAAAGAGTTGTAACACCCTCCCTGTAGCAACTCCGTACATTCTACTGTTCCAGTGACCAATGTTGGTCCGAACAGCTAAAACGTCTGGAAAAATATTTAAACTAAAATGAGGAACCATAATTAACTCAAATATTAATAAGAAAAATTTAGGAAAAATTTTAGAAATAAAATACAATCAAGTTAAATGAGCCGGTGCCCTAGCGATGGGTAACCCAGTGGGAAGTTGCGGTTCTCGCAACTAGGAGCCTTAGACCTGAGGGAAAATTCATAAAATAATTTTTGGGACTCCAAAGAAGGGTCATTGAGGTTTCTATGACATTAGAATGCCAAGAAAATGCTTAGAAAAATTTTTCAATCAGTACAGACGATTTTGGCTCAATAAGCCAAACAGAGGGCATTTTGGCCATTTCGTCTTCAGAAATGATTTTTGGCTGACTTATCCAGTTAAGTAAATAATTATTATGACATAAAATATGAATAAATATTGCTAAAAATTAAATTGAAAATGAGTAGAAAAGAAAAAGGAAAGAAAATGGATTTAATGGGGAATTTTGACATCTTTATGATGTCATTAAAACCCCAATGACCAATCACATTATGACACATGTCCTTAACCCATCTAAAATGAATAAAATGGGCAGAAAATGAAAAAAAAAAAACAGATTCCTTCTTCTTCCCATTTCCAGCCGTGACCCATCTTTCCCTCCATTAAAATTCCTTTCATTTTCTCTCTTCCAAACCTTGAATTCTCTGTTACTAGTATGCCCTAGAGCATATCATTTAGTATGTATCTTGTACATATTTTTATTAATAAAAGGCATTTCCACTTCTCCGTTTACATAATATATTTATGTGTAATAGAAAAGGTCCATTGATATTTTGTTAGAAATATTATTCTTAAGTTGTTAAGAATATGAGTGACAATATTTCTAGCACAAAGTATCATAAATAGGTTCACAATCTAGGATACTTCATAACAAGGACATGACTTATCCAAAAAGATTGTATTCATGTTTGTTCCCAAGTTATTTATATGATATATAAATAAGATGGAATGGTGAGTCTCATGCCATATGACAAACATGATAGGCACTTATAAATGATAAGTAGGCCGAACCAGTAACACTTATGACAAGCACATGGAGTTTACTCTTGTCAATGTTTTGTCATAAATCATATCAGTACATATAATCTTTAGACCTGAGATAGCACAGTTATCTTGTATATAGGTAGTTTGAGTTTGATACTGCTTTCATACTTGTACTATGTATGGGTATATGGGCATGTGTTGGCTCCTACTAGTTATATATGGAGGTAGGTGTTGATCAAGATGGAATCTGTTCCTCTAAGTAAATAGAGATAAAATCCTATGTTCATTTAATTGTTCTTGATGTTTCAAGTTCCTAGCCAGGACAGATAGATTTATACAGAAAAGAGTTTCTGATGAGAAAATCTTTTTAATCAAGAACTGGAATTAAAAGAGAACATAATATTCATAGCAAATGGAGTTTGACATAAACCATGACTCCAGCTTGAGTTGGGATTTTGTAACAGAGAGATTCTAGTGCATGGTAACATATGATTATAGGTTCATTTAAGGTAAACCTTATTACTAATTGGGTGGCCATGGCATGCTATGCTAGGTGTTAACCATGGTCTATGACGTGCATAAAATGATTTAGAGAAATCATTTATGGTAAGAAAGAGTTCTGATGATATTAAGAGTTGATATCATGTCTCATTGCCAATTAGTGATGAGCCTAGTAAGTCACACACATACACAAGTTATCACCTATTTAAATATGATTTAATTAATTAATTAAAGAGTTTAATTGATTAATTAAATAGGTTTGGTTTGCAATTAAATTGCAAAGTCCCTAGCATGACTTAAAACCAAATCTAGATTATTGGATGTGTAGTATAAATTATATTTATATTTAAAGTGTTTAAATATGAATTTAATTAACGAGAAATTAATTAATAGAGATTAATTAATTAATTTATATTTGATATAAATTAATTAGAAGAAGAGAAATAATTATTTTGAGTTGAGAACTCAAAATTAAGACACAGGGGGCATTTTGGTCATTTCACAGTGTGACACGTGGCACCATGAGATGGTGACACATGGGATTACACATAAGCTTGCCAAATGTTTTTTAATCATGTAAGATGATTAAAATCAAGATTAAATATAGGTTTGACACTTGGCACAATGTGATTGGGTCACTTAAACCTAGAGCTAATCAAAGGGTGACATGTGGTAAGGGTTTAATGTGTTAACCTAGCTATTTAAGTGTGGTTATGAAAAGAAAAATAACCAGCAGCCACTCCTCTCCTTTGTCACGCCACTTTGAGGCTTTTCATCTATTCTTCTTCATCTCTCATCAATTCAAAGAGATTAGCCATCAATCTCTTGAATTAAGAACGCTAGTAATTGTTTCTAGTGTCCTGTTTACATCTCTAATCTCTTAAAAGGTAGAACTTGATTTTCTAATTAATAGAAAAAACTTGAGAAGCTGTTCAAGGGCTGCCATAGGTGTTCTTGGTGTAGACAAGCTAGAGGGACAACATCTGGCATCCTGAAGACGAATCTCAAAGGCGCAGACACGCTGCAGTGCATCAAGAGGTTAGTGTAATCATTTTTGATTTAATCTAGGGTTCTAAAATTAATCTGATTAATTTTAAAATCTTAAATGGCAAATACAGATCCAAAAACATATTAAAAGAGTTTTAATATGTTGTTTATCATTGAAATCAAATAGATAAAAATAAATTTTGCATGATGCATGTGACCCTAGATGAAAATTTTTGAATTCAATGGTATAAACTTGTGTTTTTCACGCTTCCGTTCCTTCATTCTCACCACTAAACCCTAAGTTCTCTTCATTAAAAATTGTCCTTACCTCTTGGGAAGGTGTTTGGCAGCCTAGAAAATTAAGAAAAAGTGAAGTTTAAACTTAGGGAAAATTCTGCCCAAAGAGGTTAGTGCCTCACTTTTACTTCTTTTCTTTTTCATATGTGGAAACTAAGTTGAATGAAGATGAAATTCATGAAAAATGATATAAATGATGCATGAATGAAGAATTGGGTTTTTGGCCAGCTTTATGCGAATGGTAGTTTGATAGTTTTGATGATTTTGAAAGGCTTATAAATGGTGATTGATGTGTAAACATAAATTGGAAATTGATTAGTTTGCTTAATTTCATAAGTGTTGGGTGAACCTAGAATTGAGTGTTAGGGTTTGGGGCACAAATTTGAGATTTTGTTCATGTATTGGTGAAAGGAAGTTCTAATGGTCAATTAGTGACCATTTGTCTATGTGTGATTAGGAAATAAAGTGGTTTGTTTAGTGGGAATTGAAGTTAGTGTTGCTGCCTTGGCTGACCTGCAGGATTGAGCATGAGTTCAGTAGGTTTGGGCAGCAATAACTAGAATTGTAGTGGTTCAATTGGTCCAAGGCTAATTGGACATGAAACTATACACATAATGGCACAACTTTGGTATAGAAACCCTGCCCATAAAACTAAACCAAGTTGACCTAAAAATTACCCTAATCTGGGTGACCTGCATTCTACCTTGGCAAAATAACCAAATGAACAGTATTTATTCATTTAGTCATAACTCAGTGTAGAAAGGTCCAATTGACCTGAACTTTTACCAACAAGAAGATGAGATATAGACCTACAACTTTCATGAAGAAACCTAACCCAAATTTTGACCATAACATGTTCAAAGAGTGACCTGAAGTCACTGCACAAAACACTGTAGATTTGGTCAGTCCAAAAAATCTGGAAAGTTTGCAATCCAGCCAGTTATGGTATTTAGTCCATAACTTGAGCTACAAAACTCCAAATGGAGTGATTAAAAAAACGAAATGTAACTAGACACAATGAGGAACAACTTTCATGAAGACAACTTTGCCAAATTCCTACTGTAAAAATGACCAATGGAACAATAAACACAAGGCTTAAAATCTGAAAATTTTGAACAACTAACACTAAGTTTAGAAATGGTATTGGCAACCAATACCAACAACTTTAGAATGCAAAATGTGGTATGTTGGGAGTATTAGAACCAATGTACCTATTATCTATGCAAAATTCAACATTTTAGTTGACCAATGAAATGAATAGTAACACCTAAACTTAAATTTCAAGAATTGTAAAGTTTAAAAGTGTAACATGCCCTAGTACAACTAGCAAGATTGGTTTGGATAGGTTGGCATGCCAATAGGGTTCGGTTAGCAGTACTGCACATGGCATTATGCCATTCTGTGATTTCATGGCTTTTAGTCATTCTGTCATTATGTTGATACTTGGCCTTGTGCCTAATATTATTACAGCTTATTAGCTATTCTGTTGCACACCGAGAGATACATATGTAACCGATGGTGTGACGGCCCGAAGTACTTGATACCTAGTGCCAGTTTACCCATTTATCCAGTCCAGTCATCCAGTATAGGTTACTTGGGCAACCAAAAATGAAAGTGGATAAATTTATTGAAATTATGAATATAACAAGTACAAAATAAATAAGATTCCAATAATGATCGAAAAATTGTCTGCATAAGACATCAGAACATGCACTGCATATTTATTTTCTGTTATTTCTTGTTATTTGATTATTGGCACCACTAAGCATTATTGCTTAGCGCGTTGCTTTTGCCATGCATAGGTTCTGGAGAGACCGATCGAGAGCCCAGTAGACTACAGATTGGGTGAGAGCTTTTGCAGATCAGCATAGTGTCACCTCACCGACATTAGTGCATTGGTAGGACACTAGGTTTCATTTTGGGTATTTTGTAATTAACTTTTATTTTCTCATATGAAATTGAGACTCATGTAATGTATTTTCTTATCAATGTAAATAGTGAAAATTATGTTTATGAATGAAAAAGTGAATATTTATTCATGATTTGTATATGAATATCCTATGAAATGAATGAATGAGAATTAGGAGTATATTTGAGAAATATTGAGATTTTGTTGATGAAATGGAGTTTGGGATTGATTGAGAATTTTGGAAGTGTTTTTCTCAGGTTCCGAATAACTGTTTTCTCCATTTTTAGCCGGTACTCTGCCAAATTTTCTATAAAATTTGTGAAACCTCAAATAAATTTATGATTTCAATAAATGACTTCAATGAATGATATTTCACGAATTATACTTCATAACTATGAAAGAAATAAATTAGGAAGGATAAAAATGATTGAAATAAAATAGGGTATTCCGATACACTGTGTGACATATCTTACTCGGCTATACTGTAGGCGGGTAAGGGGTGTCACAATATGTCAAAAGATGAATGTTGGAAAACTCAAACCAATAACCATCTCACTACAATTGGCAGACAGATCTATCAAATATCCAGTTAGCATCTCGGAGAACATCCCCATCAACTCAACTCAACTCAACTCAGCTTAACTCAACTAAGCCTTTATTCCAAAAATTTGGGGTCGACTATATGGATTCGCTTTCTCCACTCTAAATAATTTTGGGTTAAATCCTTAGAAATTTGTAATGCTTCTAAGTCATTTTGTACTACTCTCCTCTAAGTCAATTCAGGTCTACCCTTTTTTTTCTTTCTATCCTCTAACCTAATGTGCTCTACTTGTCTAACTGGAGCCTTCGTATGTCTACGCTTTACATGAACAAACCACCTCAATCTCTCTTCTCTTAACTTATCCTCAATAACTCCTACTTTTTCTCTAATACTCTCATTACTGACTTTATCTAGTCTAGTATGGCCACTCATCCACCTTAACATTCTCATCTTTGCAACTCTTATCTTAGACGCATACGACTCCTTCAATGCCCAACACTCACTACCATATAACATTACCGGTCGTACGGTTGTATGGTAAAATTTTCCTTTCAACTTACTAGGAATCTTGCGATCACATAAAACTCCTGTGGCACGTCTCCACTTCAACCATCCGGCTTTAATCCTATAACTAACATTCTCCTCACATCCACCATCTACTTGAAGGACTGAGCCGAGATATTTAAAGTGATTACTTTGGGATAGTACCACTCCATCCAAACTAACTCCTTCCCTATCACCAGTTTGGCCTTCACTGAACTTGCAATGCATGTATTCTATCTTCGTTCTACTTAACTTAAAGCCCTTTGACTCCATAGTATTTCTCCAAAGCTTTAGCTTTCTATTGACTCCTTCTCACGTCTCATCTATCAGAATAATATCATATGCAAACATCATGCACCAAGGAATACTCTTTTGTATATGTTTCGTCAATTCATCTAAAACTAATGTAAAAAGGTAAGAGCTTATAGCTGATCCTTGGCGTAATCCAATTGAGATCGGAAAATCTCTTGTGTCCCCTCCCACTGTGTGCACAATAGTAGTTGCTCCTTCATACATATCTTTCAACACTTGTATATACCTAATAGATACTCTTTTTTGTTATAACACACACCATAGGACATCTCTTGGAACACTATCATAAGCCTTCTCCAAATCAATAAAAACCATGTGTAGATCTTTCTTCACATCTCTATATTTCTCCATCAAGCTTCTAATGAGAAAGATTACTTCCATAGTTGAACGACTGGGCATAAATCCAAATTGATTAAGAGAGATGGAAGTATCATGACGTAGTCGATGCTCAACAAGTCTCTCCCACAACTTCATAGCATGGCTCATGAGTTTAATTCTCCTATAGTTTGAGCAACTCTGTATGTCTCCCTTATTTTTAAAAATAGGTACTAAAATACTCCTCCTCCATTCATCAGGCATTATTTTTTACTTTAAATTCTTATTAAATAATTTAGTTAACCATGCCTCTCCCATATCTCCCAAACACTTTCACACTTTAATTGGAGAACATCCCCATTAAAGTAGGAAAATTCTTTATTCTTGTAGACTTTGTGGTTCTGGAGATGGAGGAAGATGTTCAGATTCTCATTATTTTGGGAAGGCCTTTCTTGTCAACCGCCAAAGCTATCATAGACATAAAAAATGGGTGGTTAACTCTCAAAGTAAGGGAAGAAGAAGTGGAATTAAACCTATTTAGAGCAATAAAGCAAAATTCTGATCTTAATAAATGCTTGAGGGTTGACATAATAGATAAGCTAGTAGAAGAGGAATTCCAAAAGAGATACCCTAAAGATCCTCTTGAAGCATGCATAGTGCACAGCAACATAGTGGATGATGCAAATAAAGAAATTGCAGCCTATTTATAATCCTTGGAAGCTAGCCCACCTCTGCCCTTAGCTTAAGCACTACAAGTGGAAGAGCTAAAGGAAGTACAACCCAAAAGTAAATCACTAAAGGACACCAAATAGGTAGAACTAAAACCTTTTTCTTCTACTCTAAAGCACACATTCTTAGATTCAAACTTGAAATATCCTATTATTATAAATGCTAGCTTGAATAATGTAAAGGTGGAAAAACTTCTAAGGGAGCTTAGGACCCATAGTAAGACTATAGGGTGCATAATAGAGGACTTTAAAGGGATTAGCCGTTCCATTTATATGCACAAAATACCTATGGAAGAAAATACTAAGGCTACCATTGAACATCAAAGGATACTGAACCCTAACATGAAAGAAGTAATTAAGAAAGAAATTTTGAAACTATTAGATGCAGGTATTATATACTTAATCTCTGATAGTAAATGGGTCAGTCTGGTATATGTAGTACCTAAAAAGGGTGGGACAGTTGTTATAAAAAATGAAAACAATGACCTAATCCCCACTAAGACGATCACTAATTGGCGTATGTGCATTAACTATAAAAAATTAAATAGTGCCACCATAAAAGATCACTTTCCTCTTCCATTTATAGATTAAATACTAGAATGGCTAGCAAAACATTCTTACTTCCGCTACCTAGATGGGTATTCAGGATTTTTTCAAATCCCTAATGTTAGTAGTATGCCCTAGAGCATATCATTTAGTATGTATCTTATACATATTTTTATTAATAAAAGGCATTTCTACTTTTCCGTTTACATAATATATTTATGTGTAATAGAAAAGGTCCATTGATATTTTGTTAGAAATATTATTCTTAAGTTGTTAAGAATATGAGTGACAATATTTCTAGCACAAAGTATCATAAATAGGTTCACAATCGAGGATACTTCATAATAAGGACATGACTTATCCAGAAAGATTGTATTCATATTTGCTACCAAGTTATTTATATGAGATATAAATAAGATGGAATGGTGAGTCTCATGCCATATAACAAACATGATAGGCACTTATAAATGATAAGTAGGCCGAACCAATGACACTTATTACAAACACATGTAGTTTACTCTTGTCAATATTTTGTCATAAATCATATCAGTGCATATAATCTTTAGACCTGAGACAGCACAGTTATCTTGTATATAGGTAGTTTGAGTTTGATACTGCTTTCATACTTGTACTATGTATGGGTATATGGGCATGTGTTGGCTCCTACTAGTTATATATGGAGGTAGGTGTTGATCAAGATGGAATCTGTTCCTCTAAGTAAATAGAAATAAAATCCTATGTTCATTTAATTGTTCTTAATGCTTCAAGTTCCTGGCCAGGACAGATAGATTTATTCAGAAAAGAGTTTCTGATGAGAAAATCTTTTTAATCAAGAACTGGAATTAAAAGAGAACATAATATTCATAGCAAATGGAGTTTTACATAAACCATGACTCCAGCTTGAGTTGGGATTTTGTAACAGAGAGATTATAGTGCATGGTAACATATGATTATAGGTTCATTTAAGGTAAACCTTATTACTAATTGGGTGGCCATGGCATGCTATGCTAGGTGTTAACCATGGTTTATGAGGTTCATAAAATGATTTAGAGAAATCATTTATGGTAAGAAAGAGTTCTGATGATATTAAGAGTTGATATCATGTCTCATTGCCAATTAGTGATGAGCCTAGTAAGTCACACACATACACAAGTTATCACCTATTTAAATATGATTTAATTAATTAATTAAAGAGTTTAATTGATTAATTAAATAGGTTTGGTTTGCAATTAAATTACAAAGTCCCTAGCATGACTTGAAACCAAATCTAGATTATTGGATGTGTAGTATAAATTAAATTTATATTTAAAGTGTTTAAATATGAATTTAATTAATGAGAAATTAATTAATAGAGATTAATTAATTAATTTATATTTGATATAAATTAATTAGAAGAAGAAAAATAATTATTTTGGGTTAAGAACTCAAAATTAAGACACAGGGGGCATTTTGGTCATTTCACAGTGTGACACGTGGCACCATGAGATGGTGACACATGGGATTACACATAAGCTTGCCAAATATTTTTTAATCATGTAAGATGATTAAAATCAAGATTAAATAGAGGTTTGACACTTGGCACAATGTGATTGGGTCACTTAAACCTAGAGCTAATCAAAGGGTGACATGTGGTAAGGGTTTAATGTGTTAACCTAGCTATTTAAGTGTGGTTATGAAAAGAAAAATAACCAGTAGCCACTCCTCCCTTTGTCACACCACTTTGAGGCTTTTCATCTATGCTTCTTCATCTCTCATCAATTCAAGGAGATTAGCCATCAATCTCTTGAATTAAGAATACTAGAAATTATTTCTAGTGTCCTATTTACATCTCTAATATCTTAAAAGGCAGAACTTGAATTTCTAATTAATAGAAAAGCTTTAGAAGCTGTTCAAGGGCTGCCATAGGTATTCTTGGTGTGAAGAAGCTAGAGGGACAACATCTGGTGCCCTGAAGACGAATCTCAAAGGCGCAGACACGCTGCAGTGCATCAAGAGGTTAGTGTAATCGTTCTTGATTTAATCTAGGGTTCTAAAATTAATCTGATTAATTTTAAAATCTTAAATGGCAAATACAGATCAAAAAACATATTAAAAGAGTTTTAATAAGTTGTTTATTATTGAAATCAAATAGATAAAAATAAATCTTGCATGATGCATGTGACCCTAGGTGAAAATTTTTGAATTCAATGGTATAAACTTGTGTTTTTCACGCTTCCGTTCCATCAATTGGTATTAGAGCCACTATATTTGCCATTTAGATTGTTGAATATATGATTTAATTGTGTGATTTGATTATGAGATGATTGATCCATTGCTGGTTGGATCAAGAGGTGTGGCGGTTTGCTTGATGAACTCTAACATGGTGCGCATGACTTGGGAAGATCATGGTGCGCATGGTTGTTATTAAATTCTGCAATTGTTGCATGATGAAAGGTTCATCATATGACTAATTAAAATGTTTAATTAGGATTTATAATCACACAATTAAATTATGATTCAAATCAGAATTTTAAAAATTGTTTGAATGTGATTCAAATCTGAATTTTAAAAGTTGTTTAATTGTGATTCAAATCTGAATTTTTAAAGTTGTTTGAATCATATTTAAATCTGATTTTTTAAAATTGTTTGAATAAAATTCAGATTTGATTTTTTAAAAAATGTTTGAATGTGATTCAAATCTGAATTTTTAAAAGTTGTTTGAATGTGATTCAAATTTGAATTTTAAAGTTGTTCGAATCATATTTAAATCTGAATTTTTAAATTTGTTTGAATGAGATTCAAATCTGAATTTTTAAATTTATTTGAATCATATTAAAATCTAGATTTTTAAGTTGAATATGAGATATTCAATTTAATTTAAGTATGTATGTTTTATTTAATTGTTAAATAGTGATATGCATGATGGATGATCATGGACTATAAAAGACCAATGTGATTGGATTTATTTCTTTTATGTTTCTTTGGGATTGTAAATTAATTAATTTATTTTAATTTATTTTGGGCATGTATTATTAAGTTTGTAATAATTTTTGGGTTGTAATTTCATTTATTTAAGTTCTTGTAAATTCGCCTTGGTATGCCAAGGTTTACTATGTAATATTGGATTGCAAGAAGTTCAAGGAGGTCAAGAGCATTGGTGGGACCAGTAGGAGGAATTCAAGATCAAGTGTTGATTATGTACTCCTTCAGCAACTCTTGTAAAATGAATGAATGAAATGCACCTAGGAATGCCGTGATTCAATTCTTGGTGGCTCAGAATTGAATCCCTTAGAAAGTCCATGATCATACCATATTTATTGCTTATCCATGAATGCATGAGATGTATGGGAATGTATGCTATTATATGATATATGCATGCTAATTGGATAATATGCAAAGTGAGACCTTAATAGTAATTAGAATGACCATAAAATCTTCCAAACAAATGATTAAGGTTGAAATGATATAATTAAAGTAATTATAACATAAGCCCTCCATTGGGGCAATTATTTTAAGAAATTTTAAATAGTTGCATAAGATGCAATTAATTTAAGAGATTTTCTTAAGAATAATTGTTAAGCATGAGATGTTGTAAATATGTAAATGGTTTAGTGCCCAATATTGGATGTACCTGAGGACATTAAAATTATTTGCATAATTACTGGCTCAATGGGATCAACTTAACTAATGCAAGATAAGTCAATAATGGATGTACCTGAGATTTTGAGCATTAGGGGCTAGGTAAAGGATTGAACCTCACATGAGATGTGATGGGCAAGGAGTTGCTCACTTATAGTTTATTGTAATTCCAATAATGGATGTACTTGAGGATGATCAATAGAATTATAAGAATTCAATCGCCCACTAGAAATCCATCCAACTAGGATTTCCGTTTTCTACTTTGGAAGTGTAGGATTCGCTAAGTTAGTGGGAGGACCAATTTGATTAAAAGACCATAATCATTTTAGTTAATTACATGATACATTTACTAATTAATGCAGTTATTTTCTGATTAATTTTACGATAAAAATGAGCATAAAATAACCACCACCATCCAATATCCTTACAAGCATACTTGATCACAATAGGTTGACAGACCTAATCATGCGATTGGCTAAGAAATTTGAAACTTGTCCTGAACCTTGAACATATAGGATATGTTCTAGATTCAAATGTTCCTGGTCCCTTACCTCCAAAGGCCACACAAGAAGAACATGAAACTTTGAACAAGTGGAAGGAGCATGATATGAGAGCTAAGTGTTACATGCTTGCTTCCATGAGTAATGAGTTACAGAAGCAACATGAGAACATGCAGATTGCGAGTGAGATACTCCTTCACCTACAAGAGTTGTATGGTGAGCACAGCAGGAACGCTAGGTATGAGATATCTAGACAGCTATTCCGTATGAGGATGTATGAGGGACAGAATGTTGGGGATCATGTCCACAAGATGATTCGGCTAATTGAGCAGTTGGAACATCTTGACTTCAACATGGATTTCCAACTACAGACGGATTTGATCCTTCAGTCCCTTCCTGAGTCTTTTGGGAATTTTGTAACAAATTTCCATATGACTAAACAGGAATGCACCTTAGCTGGTTTACTCAACATGCTGGTTATTACCCAAAAGAATATGCCAGGCAATAAAGGAAAAGAGGTAGCTTTGGTTGCATCTTCTTCTGCTGGAAAGTCCAACAAGAAGAAGGGCAATAAGAAAAAGAAATCTCAGATTCCTGGTCCTTCCAAGAAAATAGCTAAACAGAAAAGGAAGACAAAAGCTGATGGAGGCAAAGGAAAGTGTTTCCACTGCCAAAATGATGGGCACTGGAAAAGGAACTGCCCAGAGTATCTTGCTTCTCTGAAGGACAAGAAGGATACACCTTCGGAAGGTATGTCCATATCTTGTTATTTAGATTTTGATGATACTCATAGTTCATCTACAGCTTGGGTTTTAGATACTGGTGTCAGTTCTCACATTTCTAATGATATGCAGGAACTAGCAAACAGTAGCAGCTTGCGTTCTCAAGATATTAGAGTCCGGATTAGCAATGGTTCAACTGTTGAAGCTTTAGCCATAGGATCTAAATCTTTTTACATGTTTGGACATGTTTTGTGATTGGATAATATTTTATATGTACCTGATGCTTTTAAGAACATCATTTCTATATCTAGTTTGACTAGAAATGGCTATGAATTTCCGTTCACAAATGATGTTTGCAATATTTATTTTGGAAATAAATATGTTGGTTCGGATTATATGAATGATGGTCTTTATTATTTGGATAATAATGACAAAGACAAATTGAATGCAAGTGATCTAAAAGAATGCAATGCCATGGTGAAAACCAACTCAAGTTCAAAATATATTTGGCACTTAAGGTTATGTCATGTTGCAGAAGATAGGATTGCAAAATTGGAGAAAATGGGGATTCTATCCTCATTGGGCTCTGAGCCTACTCCAACTTGTGAATCTTGCCTTCAGGGCAAAATGACTAGATCACCCTTTATTGGACAAGGGCTAAGAGCTGAAAATATTTTGGAGCTAATACTTAGTGATGTATTTGGTCCATTTAAAGAAATGGCTAGAGGGGGTTTTCATTATTTTATTACCTTTACTGATGAAAAATCAAGGTTTGGGTATTTGTATTTCATGAAATATAAACATGAATCCTTTGAAAAGTTTAAGGAATTTAAATCTAAAGTAGAAAATCAAACAGGAAATAGTATCAAAGCTCTTCGATTAGATCGTGGAGGTGAATATTTGAGTACTGAATTTGATGAATACTTGAGAGAGCATGGCATTGTTTCTCAGCTGACTCCTCCAGGAACGCCACAACTAAATGGTGTATCTGAAAGGAGAAATCGTACCCTATTAGATATGGTACGTAGTATGATGAGCTATACTGATATGCCAATCTTCTTTTGGGGATTTGCATTAGAATCAACTTTGTATATTCTGAATAGGATTCCATCAAAATCAGTTTCTTCCACACCTTATGAGATATGGCATGGAAGAAAACCAAGTCTTAAGCATGTTAAGATTTGGGGTTGTCCAGCTTATATCAAAAAGCTGAACACTGATAAATTGGAGACCAGATAAAAAATAGGTCGATTTGTTGGATATCCAAAAGATAGTTTTGGATATTATTTTTACTTGCCTACTTCACAAAAGGTTGTGATAAGTAGAGATGCCACATTTCTTGAACAACAGTTTGTTCAAGAAGGAGGCAAAGGAAGACAAATAGAGTTAGAATTGGAGAATTCTGACCAACCAACAGATCAGATGGATATAGATCCATCTAGTCAACCTATACCCATTCATGAAACATCTACAGCTATTCCTCGTAGAACAACTAGGGTATCTCACCCACCAGTGAGATATGGTTTTCTTCATGAAAAAGAACAAGAGTTGTCTACTCATGAAGAAGTAGATCATGGAGATGATCCACTTACTTATGAAGAAGCTATATCAAATATAGACTCTTCAAAATGGATTGATGCTATGAAATCCGAGATTGATTCCATGTATAAGAATCAAGTTTGGGATCTTGTTGACCCTCCTGAAGGTATTATACCTATAGGGAACAAATGGGTTTTCAAGAAGAAAATTGGTTCTGATGGAAAGGTAGAGACCTATAAGGCAAGGCTAGTAGCGAAAGGGTTTCGCCAAAGGCAAGGAGTCAACTATGAGGAGACTTTCTCGCCTGTTGCCATGCTTAAATCAATTAGGATTTTATTAGCAATAGCTGCATACTATGATTATGAGATTTGGCAGATGGATGTCAAAACAGCTTTTCTCAATGGATACATTGAAGAAAACATTTTCATGGAACAACCTAGGGGTTTTGAATCCCAAGATGGTTCCAAGGTACGCAAGCTAAAGCGATCCATTTATGGGTTGAAACAAGCTTCGAGGAGTTGGAACATCCGTTTTGATGAAGCCATTAAATCCTTTGGTTTTATCAAAAATGAGGATGAGCCATGTGTATATAAGAAGGTTAGTGACAGTGCTATCACTTTCCTTGTCTTATATATGGATGACATACTGTTGATGGGTAATGACACAAGTATGTTGACGACTATAAAGGTATGGTTGTCAAATACATTCTCCATGAAAGACTTAGGGGAGGCAACCTATATTCTTGGGATTCGCATCTATGGAGATAGAGCGAAAAGAATAATTGGTTTATCCCAAAGTCTATACTTGGAAAAGGTGTTAAAGAGGTTTAACATGCTTGATTCCAAGAGAGGATTTTTACCAGTGAGACATGGTATCCATCTTTCTAAAGAGATGTCTCCAAAGACACTTGAAGAAAGAGATAAGATGGCTAGGATTCCATATGCTTCGGCTATTGGAAGTTTAATGTATGCAATGTTGTGTACTAGGCCGGATATCGCATATGTTGTTAGTTTGACTAGCAGGTATCAATCCAATCCAGGTTTGGAACAGTGGATAGCTGTCAAGAATATCCTTAAGTACTTAAGAAGAACTATGGATTTATTCTTTATTTATGGAGGTGGAGACTTGCAATTGGATGGTTATACATATTCTGATTTCCAATCAGATATCGATGATAGAAAGTCTACATTTGGATATGTGTTCATTTGTAATGGAGGTGCAGTCAGTTGGAAGAGTTCCAAACAGAGCACGACTGTAGATTCCACTACAGAGGCTGAGTATATTGCTGCATCAGATGCTGCAAAGGAAGCTATTTGGATAAAGAAGTTAGCGACAGAACTTACAGTAGTTCCTTCCATTGAGTCAGCAGTTCCACTACACTGTGACAATAATGGAGCAGTCATACAGGCTAGGAACTAAGGTCTCACCCAAAATCCAAACACATAGAAAGGCACTACCACATTATCAGAGATATAGTTGGGCGAGGCGATGTAGCCATGCAGAAAATAGCATCAGCTGAAAATCCAGCTGATCCATTCACTAAGCCTATGTCACAGACTCAGTTAGACCGACATCTTGAGAAGATAAGTCTAAGATATTGTAATGAATGGCTCTAGTGCTAGTGGGAGATTGTTAGTAGTATGCCCTAGAGCATATCATTTAGTATGTATCTTGTACATATTTTTATTAATAAAAGGCATTTTCACTTTTCCGTTTACATAATATATTTATGTGTAATAGAAAAGGTCCATTGATATTTTGTTAGAAATATTATTCTTAAGTTGTTAATAATATGAGTGACAATATTTCTGGCACAAAGTATCATAAATAGGTTCACAATCGAGGATACTTCATAATAAGAACATGACTTATCCAGAAAGATTGTATTCATGTTTGTTCCCAAGTTATTTATATGAGATATAAATAACTTGGAATGGTGAGTCTCATGCCATATAACAAACATGATAGGAACTTATAAATGATAAGTAGGCCGAACCAGTGACACTTATGACAAGCACATGGAGTTTACTCTTGTCAATGTTTTGTCATAAATCATATCAGTGCATATAATCTTTAGACCTGAGATAGCACAGTTATCTTATATATAGGTAGTTTGAGTTTGATACTCCTTTCATACTTGTACTTTGTATGGGTATATGGGCATGTGTTGGCTCCTACTAGTTATATATGGAGGTAGGTGTTGATCAAGATGGAATCTGTTCCTCTAAGTAAATAGAGATAAAATCCTATGTTCATTTAATTGTTCTTGATGTTTCAAGTTCCAGGCCAGGACAGATAGATTTATTCAGAAAAGAGTTTCTGATGAGAAAATCTTTTTAATCAAGAATTGGAATTAAAAGAGAACATAATATTCATAGCAAATGGAGTTTGACATAAACCATGACTCTAGCCTGAGTTGGGATTTTGTAACAGAGAGATTCTAGTGCATGGTAACATATGATTATAGGTTCATTTAAGGTAAACCTTATTACTAATTGGGTGGCCATGGCATGCTATGCTAGGTGTTAACCATGGTTTATGAGGTTCATAAAATGATTTAGAGAAATCATTTATGATAAGAAAGAGTTCTGATGATATTAAGAGTTGATATCATGTCTCATTGCCAATTAGTGATGAGCCTAGTAAGTCACACACATGCACAAGTTATCACCTATTTAAATATGATTTAATTAATTAATTAAAGAGTTTAATTGATTAATTAAATAGGTTTGGTTTGCAATTAAATTGCAAAGTCCCTAGCATGACTTGAAACCAAATCTAGATTATTGGATGTGTAGTATAAATTAAATTTATGTTTAAAGTGTTTAAATATGAATTTAATTAATGAGAAATTAATTAATAGAGATTAATTAATTAATTTATATTTGATATAAATTAATTAGAAGAAGAAAAATAATTATTTTGGGTTAAGAACTCAAAATTAAGACACAGGGGCATTTTGGTCATTTCACAGTGTGACACGTGGCACCATGAGATGGTGACACATGGGATTACACATAAGCTTGCCAAATGTTTTTTAATCATGTAAGATGATTAAAATCAAGATTAAATATAGGTTTGACACTTGGCACAATGTGATTGGGTCACTTAAACCTAGAGCTAATCAAAGGGTGATATGTGGCAAGAGTTTAATGTGTTAACCTAGCTATTTAAGTGTGGTTATGAAAAGAAAAATAACCAGCAGCCACTCCTCTCCTTTGTCACGCCACTTTAAGGCTTTTCATCTATTCTTCTTCATCTCTCATCAATTCAAAAAGATTAGCCATCAATCTCTTGAATTAAGAACACTAGAAATTATTTCTAATGTCCTGTTTACATCTCTAATCTCTTAAAAGGCAGAACTTGAATTTCTAATTAATAGAAAAGCTTTAGAAGCTGTTCAAGGGCTGCCATAGGTGTTCTTGGTGTGGACAAGCTAGAGAGACAACATCTGGTGTCCTGAAGATGAATCTCAAAGGCACAGCTGCATCAAGTGCATCAAGAGGTTAGTGTAATCGTTCTTGATTTAATCTAGGGTTCTAAAATTAATCTGATTAATTTTAAAATCTTAAATGGCAAATACAGATCAAAAAACATATTAAAAGAGTTTTAATATGTTGTTTATCGTTGAAATCAAATAGATAAAAATAAATCTTGCATGATGCATGTGACCCTAGGTGAAAATTTTTGAATTCAATGGTATAAACTTGTGTTTTTCACGCTTCCGTTCCATCACCTAATCACCTAGAAGACTAAGAAAAGACCACATTTACATGCCCTTATAGCACTTTTGCATATAAAAGAATGCCCTTTGGTCTTTGCAATTCCTCAGCTACTTTTTAAAGATGCATGATAGCTATTTTTTTTTATTATATTAAAAATATAATGGAAGTATTTATTGATAATTTCTCTATTTATGGAACCACTTTTGATAAGTGTTTAGCTAACCTATCCAAAGTGCTATAAAGATGTGAGGAGTCAAACTTGGTACTAAATTGGGAAAAATGCCATTTCATGGTAAGGGAGAGATGGTCCTTGGTCACCTAGTATCAGAAAGAGAAATTGAAGTGGACAAGGCAAAAATCAAAATAATTAAGAAAATTTCACCACCTTCATCAGTCAAAGGAGTGCGAAGCTTTTTGGGACATACAGGCTTTTACAGGAGATTTATCAAAGATTTGTCAAAAATAGCTAAGCCAATAACTAACTTACTAAATCAAGATGCTCCTTTTGACATTGATGAAAGTTGCCTTGATTCATTCAAAAGGATAAATGAGGCATTGATTTTTGCACTAATTATGCAACCACTAGATTAGGAGCTACCATTTGAGATAATGTGATATGCAAATGACTTTGCAGTAGGAGTGGTACTTGGACAGAGAAAGGACAGAAAAGTTCATGCCATTTACTATGCCAGCAAGACACTTGATGATGCATAGGTCAATTATGCAACCATAGAGAAAGAACTCCTAGTAGTAGTATTTGCAATTGATAAGTTTAGGTCCTACTTATTTAGATTAAAAGCCATTATATACACAGACCATGCTATTATCCGGTACCTCTTGAACAAGAAGCAAGCAAAATCAAGGTTGATCTGGTGGATCCTACTTATGCAGGAATTCGAACTTGAAATCAAAGACAAAAAAGGGAGCGAGACAGTAGTGGCTGACCACCTCTCCAGACTTAAAAAGGAAGACACAGGGGACTACTTTGAAGATTTTCCAATTGATGACTCCTTTTTGAAAGACCACCCATTAGCAATCTCCCAAGCCCCATGGTATGCTGACATTGTTAACTATCTTGTGTACAGGATTTTGCCACCCAACATGTCCCACTAACAGAAAAATAAATTCTTACATGACGTAAGGGACTATACTTAGAAATAACCTTTTCTATTCAAGAGATATTATGATGAGATGATAAGAAGATGCATACCAGAGGAGGAAATAGAAAGTATACTACAGTACTACCATTCATCACCCTAAGAAGGACACTTCAGCATAACAAAGATAGCAGCCAAGATCTTACAAGCATGATTTTACTGGCCAAACTTGTTTAAAGATGTGAGAAACTTTATACTGACATGCAATCAGGGTTAAAGGGTTAGAAATATCTCAAGAAGGAATGAGATGCCACTCCATGGCATACTTGAAGTTGAATTGTTCGATGTTTGGGGCATAGACTTTATAGATTCATTCCCATCTTTATTTGGCAACAAGCATATCCTTGTTAGTGTAGAATATGTATCAAAATGGGTAGAAGTGATAGCCACACTAATAAATGATGATGGAGTAGTGATTAAGTTCCTCAAGTACATCTTCATAAGATGTGGCACACGAAGAGCAATCATTAGTGATGGGGGAAGTTACTTCTGCAACAACCAGTTTAAAACATTATTAAGGAAGTATGGAGTGACACACAAAGTGAAAACAACTTACCACCCTCAAATAAGTGGACAAGTGAAAATTTTAAATAGCAAATTGAAGAGGATCCTTGAGAAAATGATAAATCACTCAAGGAAGGACTGATCCCTGAAACCAGATGATGCATTATAAGCCTACTACACTGCTTTTAAAACTCCCATTAGAATAACCCTCTTTCGCTTGGTATACAGGAAATCATGCCACCTACTCGTCGAGCTTAAACACAAAGCCTATTGGGCAATCCAAATCTTGAACTTCGATCTAAAAGCTGTTGGAGAAAAGAAACTTTTACAACTTAATGAATTGGAAGAGATTAGGCAAGATGCCTATGAAAATGCAAAAATCTTCAAGGAGAGGATTAAAAGCTGGCATGACAAGTGCATAACAAGAAGATAAATCAAAAAAGGAGATCTTGTCTTACTTTTTAACTCTAGACTGAAGCTATTTCCAAGAAAGCTAAGGTCAAGGTGGTCTGGACCCTTCAAGGTTATACAAGTCTTCCCACATGGAGCAGTAGAAGTATAGAGTGGGACCTTAATAACCTTCAAGGTCAATGAGCAGAGGCTAAAATCATACTTCTTGGGAGAACCAATAGAAAAAGGAGCTACACAATCTTTTAGCGACTCTACAGCATAGCCATGAGACAAGAGGAATAGTCAAGCTAAAGACTATAAATAAGTACTCCTTGAGAGGTAACCCAAGATTTTAATTTTCCTTATAGTTAATCTTATTTTACATACTCTATCATAATTCTTAAGTTTTGTAGGAACCCCAAACCCTCACTTTGAACACACACTGGTAGAAGTAAGGAGGGGATGGAATCACCAAGTCAAAGTCACACAAGAGAGAAAATCACAAAACCGGGAAAGTATTTTTATTGCAAAAACTCCATGTGCATTTCATTCATATATTTAGAAACATGCTAGCATCAAAACTTAGAAAGACAGGAAGAGAAAGCACTAAAAAATACTTAGAAATTCTGGATCAGAAAGTTACATGGGTCTGACCCATGTAGTGGTACACGGCCTATATAACCTACTTAACCTAGCAATTCACACACAAAGACACTCTAAAAAGTTACACGGGGGTACCCCGTGTAATGCTACATGACCCATGTAATTAAAATAGGAGAAAGAGGAATGGGACAAAAAAAGACAGAAACTTACATGGGGGTGCCCCGTGTAAAGAGGAAGGGGCTAACAGAAAAGGAAAAATTAAGGTAAAAAGTTACATGAGTCTGATGTTAGTAGTATGCCTTAGAGCATATCATTTAGTATGTATCTTGTACATGTTTTATTAATAGAAGGCATTTCCACTTTTCCGTTTACATAATATATTTGTGTGTAATAGAAAAGGTCCATTAATATTTTGTTAGAAATTCTATTCTTAAGTTGTTAAGAATATGAGTGACAGTATTTCTAGTATAAAATATCATAAATAGGTTCACGATGGATGATACTTCATAATAAGGACATGACTTATCCAGAAAGATTGTATTCATATTTATTCCCAAGTTATTTGTATGAGATATAAATAAGATGGAATGGTGAGTCTCATGCCATATGACAAACATGATAGGCACTTATAAATGATAAGTAGGTCGAACCAGTGACACTCATGACAAGCACATGGAGTTTACTCTTGTCAATGTATTGTCATAAATCATATTAGTGCATATAATCTTTGGACCTGAGATAGCATAGTTATCTTATGTATAGGTGGTTTGAGTTTGATACTGCTTTCATACTTGTATTGTGTATGGGTATATGGGCATGTGTTGGCTCCTACTAGTTATATATGGAGGTAGGTGTTGATCAAGATGGAATCTGTTCCTCTAAGTAAATAGAGATAAAATCCTATGTTCATTTAATTGTTCTTGATGTTTCAAGTTCCTGGCCAGGACAGATAGATTTAATCAGAAAAGAGTTTCTGATGAGAAAATCTTTTAATCAAGAACTAGAATTAAAAGAGAACATAATATTCATAGCAAATGGAGTTTGACATAAACCATGACTCCAGCTTGAGTTGGGATTTTGTAACAGAAATTCTAGTGCATAGTAACATATGATTATAGGTTCATTTAAGGTAATCCTTATTACTAATTAGGTGGCCATGGCATGCTATGCTAGGTGTTAACCATGGTCTATGAGGTGCATAAAATGATTTAGAGAAATCATTTATGGTAAGAAAGAGTTCTGATGATATTAAGAGTTGATATCATGTCACATTGCCAATTAGTGATGAGCCTAGTAAGTCACACACATACACAAGTAATCACCTAATTAAATATGATTTAATTAATTAATTAAAGAGTTTAATTGATTAATTAAATAGGTTTAGTTTGCAATTATATTGCAAAGTCCCTAGCATGACTTGAAACCAGATCTAGGTTATTGGATGTACAATATAAGTTAAATTTATATTTAAAGTGTTTAAATATAAACTTAATTAATGAGAAATTATTTAATAAAGATTAATTAATTGATTTATATTTGATATAAATTGATTAGAAGAAGAAAAATAATTATTTTGGGTTGAGAACTCAAAATTAAGACACAAGGGCATTTTGGTCATTTCACAGGGTGACATGTGGTACCATGAGATGGTGACACATGGCACTACACATAAGCTTGCCAAATGTCTTTTAATCATGTAAGATGATTAAAATTAAGATTAAATATAGGTTTGACACTTGGCACAATGTGATTGGGTCAATTAAACCTAGAACCAATCAGACGGTGACGTGTGGCGAGGATTAAATGTGTTGACCTAGCTATGTAAGTGTTGTTATGAAAAGAAAATAACACAACCAGCAGCCTCTTTCCTTGGTGCCGCCACCCAAGAAGGTTTCTCTCTTCTTCATCTTCTTCTCTCATCTTTCCAAGAGATTAACAAACAATCTCTTGAATTAAAAATACTAGAAATTGTTTCTAGTGTCCTGTTTACATTTTTAATCTCTTAAAAGGCAGAACTTCATTTTCTAAATAATAGAAAAAGCTTTATAAGCTGTTCAAGGGCTGCCATAGGTGTTCTTGGTGTGGACAAGCTAGAGGGACAACATCTGGTGTCCTGAAGACGCATCTCAAAGGCACAAATACACTGCAGTGCATCAAGAGGTTAGTGTGTTTGTTCTTGATTTAATCTAGGGTTCTAAAATTAATCTGATTAATTTTAAAATCTTAAATGGCAAATATAGATCCAAAAATATATTAAAAGAGTTTTAATATGTTGTTTATCAATGAAATCAAATAGATAAAAATAAATCTTCGATGATGCATGTGACCCTAGGTGAAAATTTTTGAATTCAATGGTATAAACTTGTGTTTTTCACGCTTCCGTTCCTTTAATTGGTATCAGAGCCACTATATTTGGCATTTAGATTGTTGATTATATGATTTAATTGTGTGTTTTGATAATGAGATGATTTATCCATTGCTGGTTGCAATGGATGTGTGGCGGTTTGCTTGAAGAACACCAACATGGTACGCATGGTGTGGCTTCATGGGTGGCTCAAGGTTTGGCTTTTTAATTTGCAATTGTTATATGATCTAAAAGCTCATCCTATGTCTAATTAAATTATTTAATTAGAATTTTACTCACACAATTATATTTTGATTCAAATCATAATTTTAAAAATTGTTTGAATGTGATTCAAATCTGAATTTTAAAAGTTGTTTGAATGTGATTCAAATTTGAATTTTAAAAGTTGTTTGAATGTGATTCAAATCTGAATTTTTAAAGTTGTTTGAATCATATTTAAATCTGATTTTTTAAAGTTGTTTGAATAATATTCAGATCTGAATTTTTAAAAATTGTTTGAATATGATTAAAAATCTGATTTTTTAAAAATTATTTGAATGTGATTCAAATCTGAATTTTTAAAGTTGTTTGAATGTGATTCAAAAATGAATTTTTAAATTTATTTGAATGAGATTCAAATCTGAATTTTTAAATTTATTTGAATCAGATTCAAATCTGGATTTTTAAGTTAAATATGAGATATTCAATTTAATATAAGTATGTATATTTTATTTAATTGTTAAATAGTGATATGCATGATGGATGATCATGGACTATAAAAGACCAATATGATTGGATTTATTTCTTTTATATTTCTTTGGGATTGTAAATTAATTAATTTATTTTAATTTATTTTGAGCATGTATTGTAACACCCCTTACCCATCTACAGTGTAGCCGAGCAAGATATGCCACGCAGTGTATCGGAACATCCTATTTTAATTCAATCATTTTTTTATTCTTCCTAATTTATTTTTTTCATAGTTATGAAGTACAATTTATGAAATATAATTCATTTAAGTCATTTATTGAAATTATAATTTATTTGAGGTTCCGTAAATTTTATAGAAAATTCGGCAGAGTACCGGCTAAAAATGGAGAAAATAGTTTTTCGGAACCTGTGAAAAACACTTCCAATATTTTCAATCAATCCCAAACTCCATTTCATCAACAAAATCTCAATATTTTTTTCAACAATATTTCCATTTCTCAATAATTCATCTCATATGATAATCATGTAAACGTTATAAATAAATATTCACTTTTTCATTCATAAACACAATTTTCACTATTTACATTAATACCAAAATACATTACATAAGTTTCAATTACATATGAGAAAATAAAAGTTAATTACAAAATACCCAAAATGAAACTTAGTGTCCTACCAATGCACTGACGTCGGTGAGGTGACACGGACACTATGCAGAGCTGCAGAAGGTCTCACCAAGTTTGTAGTCTACTGGGCTCTCGGTCGGTCTCTCCAGAACCTACGCGTGGCAAAAGCAATGCGCTAAACAATAATGTTTAGTGGTGCTAATAACAAAATAAAAAGAAATAATAGAAAATAAATATGCAGCGCATGTTCTGATGTCTTATGCAGCCAATTTTTCGATCATTATTGGTAATCTTATTTATTTTGTATTTGTTATATTCGTAATTTCATTAAATTTATCTACTTTCATTTTTAGTTGCCCAAGTAACCTATACTGGATGACTGGACTGGATAAACGGATAAACTGGCACTGGATATCAAGTACCTCAGGCTGTCACACCATCGGTCACATATGTGTCTCCCAGTGTGCAACAGAACAACTAATAAGCTATAATAACATTAGGCACAAGGCCAAGTCTCAACACAATGTCAGAATGGCTAAAAGCCATGAAATCACAGAATGGCATAATGCCATGTGCAGTACTGCTAACTGAACCCTATTGGCATGCCAACCTATCCAAACCAATCTTGCTAGGTGTACTAGGGCATGTTACACTTTTAAACTTTACAATTCTTGAAATTTAAGTTTAGGTGTTACTATTCATTTCATTAGTAAACTAAAATGTTGACTTTTGTATAGACAATAGGTACATTGGTTCTAATACTCCCAACATACCACATTTTGCATTCTAAAATTGTTGGTATTGGTTGCCAATACCATTTCTAAGCTTAGTGTTAGTTGTTCAAAATTTTCAGATTTCAAGCCTTGTGTTTACTGTTTCATTGGTCATTTTTACAGTAGCAATTTGGCAAAATTGTCTTCATGAAAGTTTTTTCTTATTTTGTCTAGTTACATTTCCTTTTTTGAATCACTCCATTTGGAGTTTTGTAACTCGAGTTATGGCCTAAACACCATAACTGGCCGGATTGGATAGAATCGAAAATTCTGGGCAAAACTGGTTCTGCCAAATTTGGTAACCTAAGTTTGCTTGGCAATTTGACTAGGTTATGGTCAGAATTTGGATTTGTGTTCTCCATGAAAGTTTTAGGTCTATGTCTCATCTTTCTTCTGGTAAAATTTCAGATCAATTGGACTTTTCTACACTGAGTTATAGCCAAATGAATAAGAACTGTTCATTTGGCCATTTTGCCCAAGCAGAATGCAAGTCACCCTGATTAGGGCGATTTTTAGGTTAACTTAGTTTGGTTTTCTAGGCTGGGTTTCTTCATCAAAGTTGTGCCATTATGTGTCTAGTTTCATTTCCGATTGGTCTTGCACCAATTGAACCTCTACAACTCTATTTATAGCTGCCCAAACCTGTTGGACTCATGCTCAGTCCTGCAGGTCAGCCAAGGCAGCTCACCCATACACAAATGCCAAGCCTCAACTCACTTCAATTCCACATCATACATAGCCAAATGGTCACTAATTGACCATTTAAACTTTCATTCACCAACACATGAACAAAATCCAAGTTTTGTGCCTCAAACCCTAACTCCAACAACTAAAATTTTTATACACATACAATCCATGAATTTCAACACCAAAATCATGTTCAATGGCAGCTATACAGAAAATTTTTAGAAGAAATCGCCACTAACCTTGACTTAGGCACTTTCCAAGGCTTCAAAACTTCACTTTCTTCCCTTCTTTTTGCTGTCCAAAGCTTGCTCTAGGTGTGAGGATGAGTTCTTGTGAAGGGAGGCTAGGGTTTTGAGGTAGTTTAATGGATGAACCAATGCTTGGAAAAGCTTTAATGGAGTTTTCCTTCCTCTCTCTCTCTCTCTCTCTCCACGTTTTTTGGCTGCCCAAAGGTTGAAGAAGCAACTGATTTTTCTTTCTTTTTTGCTGCCCATTAAGTCATTTTAAATAAGTTAATGCCATGTGTCAAAGTTTGATTTGGTGGGAGGATTTTTAATGACATCATAATGATGTCATAATTCTAATTCCTTTAATTTTCTTTCCTTTTCTTGTCTACTAAATTTCAATTTAATTTTTAGCAATACTTATTCACATATTATGTCATAACAATTATTTACTTAACTGGACAAGTCGGCCAAAAATCATCTCTAAAGACGAAATGACCAAAATACCCTCCGTTTGGCTTAACAGACTAAAATTGTCTATACTGATTGAAAAATTCTTCTAAGCATTTTCTTGGCATTCTAATGCCATAGAAACCTCAATGACCCTTCTCTAGAGTCCCAAAAATTATTTTATGAATTTTCCCCCAGGTCTAGGGCTCCTAGTTGTGAGAACCGCAACTTCCTACTAGGTTACCCATCGCTAGGGCACCTGCTCATTTTACTTAGTTGTATTTTATTTCTAAAATTTTTTCTAAATTTTTCTTATTAATATTTGAGTTAATTATGGTTCCTCACTTTAGTTTAAATATTTTTCCAGACATTCTAACTGTCTGGACTGACACTGGTCACTGAAACAGTAAAATGTACGGAGTTGCTATAGGGAAGATGTTACAACTCTTCCCCTCTAATTTAAATTTCGTCCTCGAAATTTACCTGATGCAAACAGTTAAGGGAACTATTGCCTCATCATCTCTTCACTTTCCCAAGTTGCCTCCTCGGTGTTGTGGTGCCTCCAAAGCACTTTCACCAGTGGAATCTGCTTATTCCTCAACTCTTTCACTTCCCGAGCCAGGATCCGTATGGGTTCTTCTTCATATGTTAAATCTGATTGTACTTCAATTTCTTCTATGGAGATGACATGTGAAGGATCTGAGCGGTATCTTCTTAGTATAGACACATGGAACACATTGTGGATCTTATCCAACTCTGGTGGTAAAGCTAGCCTGTAGGCCACTGGACCCACACGTTCAATGACTTCATATGGGCCAATGAACCTAGGGCTTAACTTACCTTTTCTTCCAAACCATAGTACCTTCTTCCACAGTGACACCTTGAGGAATACTTTGTCACCAACTGCATATTCTATTTCTTTTCTCTTCAGGTCAGCATAAGATTTTTGTCTATCTAAGGCAACCTTCAGATTGGCTTTGATTATCTTTACCTTCTCCTTAGTCTGTTTCACCAGGTCTGGCCCTACCAGTTTATTTTTGCCCAATTCAGTCTAGCACACTGGAGTTCTACGTTTCCTCCCATACAGTGTGCTTCATACGGGGCCATTTGGATGCTAGCTTGGTAGCTATTGTTGTATGCAAATTCTGCCAGTGGGAGGTATCTATCCCAACTTCCCTCAAATTCAATGACACAACTCCTCAGCATATCCTCAAGGACCTGACATATATTTCACATTATTATTACCATTTCAGTTCAATATGTGTATCAATTCAATTGGTTTCAATTGTTTACCTGGATTACTCTTTCTGATTGCCCATCCGTCTGAGGATGGAAAGCTATGCTGAAGTGGAGTTGTGTACCCAAGGACTCATGCAACTTCTTCCAAAATCTCGATGTAAACCTTGGGTCTCAATCATATATGATGGAAAGTGGAATTCCATGCAGTCTAACTATCTCACTGATATACAATTCTGCTAACTTCTCCAATGAGTAGTCAGTCCTTACTGGCAGAAAGTGTGCTGACTTCGTCAATCTATCTACTATCACCCACACTGCATCATGCTTCTTCTGGGTGAGAGGTAGACCACTTATAAAATCCTTAGTGACCCGATCCCATTTCCATTCAGGTATGCGTATAGGCTGTAGTAAACCCAATGGAACTTGATGTTCTGCCTTGACTTGCTGACATGTCAAGCATTTAGTCACATAGTCAGCTATATCCTTCTTCATACCAGGCCACCAATACTGAAGTTTCAGATCATGATACATTTTTGTACTTCCTGGGTGCATAGCATAGACACTGGTGTGTGCCTCTTTCAGAATACTGGCTTTCAATTCCCCATCATCTGGTACACATACTCGTCCTTAGTAGTACAGACACTCATTTGCTTTCATCTCATAGTCAGTTGCTTTCCCTTCTGAGATTTTAGTCACAGTAGTTATTAATTTCTCATCTACCTTTTGCCCATCTAAAATCTGTTGTAGCAGGTTTGGCCTCACTTACAACTCAGCCAAAATAGCTCCATCTCGAGCCAAAGATAGACGGGCATTCAATGATCTCAAAGTTGTGATGGATTTTCTGCTCAAAGCATCAGTAACTACATTTGCCTTCCCAGGATGATAGTCAATCACACAATCATAGTCCTTCAGGAACTCAATCCATCCCCTCTGTCTAAGGTTGAGCTCCTTCTGAGTTGGCAAATATTTTAGACTTTTATGGCCTGTGTAAATGTAGCACTATTCACCATATAAGTAGTGCCTCCATATCTTCAGTGTGAAGATAATTGTTGCAAGCTCTAGATCATGGGTAGGGTAATTCTGTTCATGTGGCCTTAGCTGCCTGGAAGCATAAGCGACCACCTTCTCTTCTTGCATCAATACACACCCTAACCCATTATGAGAGGCATCACTGTAGACCACAAAGTCCTTTTCTGACACTGGCTGTGTTAACACTAGTGCCTCTGTCAACATAGCCTTCAACTTCTCAAAATTGGTCTGACACTTGTCATTCCAGTCAAATCTGACATTCTTGTGTAACAACTTGGTCATTGGAGCAGTTATTAAGGAAAATCCCTTCACAAATCTTCTGTAATACCCAGCTAGCCCCAAGAAACTTCTGACCTCAGTTGTATTCCTGGGAGGCTTCCATTCCATCACTGCTTCTATTTTCTTGGGATCCACTCTAATCCCATCAGCTGACACTATGTGTCCAAGGAATGTAATTTCATTTAACCAGAAGTCACACTTAGACAATTTAGCATACAGCTTCTTTTCTCTTAGGATTTGCAGAACAATCCTCAAATGTTCATCATGTTCTTCCCTAGTCTTGGAATACACCAAAATATCATCAATAAAGACCACTACGAACCGATCTAGGTATGGATGGAAGATACAGTTCATAAGGTGTTAGTAGTATGCCCTAGAGCATATCATTTAGTATGTATCTTGTACATATTTTTATTAATAAAGGGAATTTCCACTTTTCCGTTTACATAATATATTTATGTGTAATAGAAAAGGTCCATTGATATTTTGTTAGAAATATTATTCTTAAGTTGTTAAGAATATGAGTGACAATATTGCTAGTGCAAAGTATCATAAATAGGTTCACAATCGAGGATACTTCATAATAAGGACATGACTTATCCAGAAAGATTGTATTCATGTTTGTTCCCAAGTTATTTATATGAGATATAAATAAGATGGAATGGTGAGTCTCATGCCATATAACAAACATGATAGGCACTTCTAAATGATAAGTAGGCCGAACCAGTGACACTTATAACAAGCACATGGAGTTTACTCTTGTCAATGTTTTGTCACAAATCATATCAGTGCATCTAATCTTTAGACCTGAGATAGCACAGTTATCTTGTATATAGGTAGTTTGAGTTTGATACTGCTTTCATACTTGTACTATGTATGGGTATATGGGCATGTGTTGGCTCCTACTAGTTATATATGGAGGTAGGTGTTGATCAAGATAGAATCTGTTCCTCTAAGTAAATAGAGATAAAATCCTATGTTCATTTAATTGTTCTTGATGTTTCAAGTTCCTGGCCAGGACATATAGATTTATTCTGAAAAGAGTTTCTGATGAGAAAATCTTTTTAATCAAGAACTGGAATTAAAAGAGAACATAATATTCATAGCAAATGGAGTTTGACATAAACTATGACTCCAGCTTGAGTTGGGATTTTGTAACAGAGAGATTCTAGTGCATGGTAACATATGATTATAAGTTCATTTAAGGTAAACCTTATTACTAATTGAGTGACCATGGCATGCTATGCTAGGTGTTAACCATAGTCTATGAGGTTCATAAAATGATTTAGAGAAATCATTTATGGTAAGAAAGAGTTATGATGATATTAAGAGTTGATATCATGTCTCATTGCCAATTAGTGATGAGCCTAGTAAGTCACACACATACACAAGTTATCACCTATTTAAATATGATTTAATTAATTAATTAAAGAGTTTAATTGATTAATTAAATAGGTTTGGTTTGCAATTTAATTGCAAAGTCCCTAGCATGACTTGAAACCAAATCTAGATTATTAGATGTGTAGTATAAATTAAATTTATATTTAAAGTGTTTAAATATGAATTTAATTAATGAGAAATTAATTAATAGAGATTAATTAATTAATTTATACTTGATATAAATTAATTAGAAGGAAAAAAATAATTATTTTGGGTTAAGAACTCAAAATTAAGACACAGGGGCATTATGGTCATTTCACAGTGTGACACGTGGCACCATGAGATGGTGACACATGGGATTACACATAAGCTTGCCAAATGTTTTTCAATCATGAAAGATGATTAAAATCAAGATTAAATATAGGTTTGACACTTGGCACAATGTGATTGGGTCACTTAAACCTAGAGCTAATCAAAGGGTGACATGTGGCAAGGTTTTATTGTGTTAACCTAGCTATTTAAGTGTGGTTATGAAAAGAAAAAATAACCAGTAGCTACTCCTCTCCTTTGTCACGCCACTTTGAGGCTTTTCATCTATTCTTCTTCATCTCTCATCAATTCAAAGAGATTAGCCATCAATCTCTTGAATTAAGAACATTAGAAATTGTTTCTAGTGTCCTGTTTACATCTCTAATCTCTTAAAAGGCAGAACTTGAATTTCTAATTAATAGAAAAAGCTTTAGAAGCTGTTCAAGGGCTGCCATAGGTGTTCTTGGTGTGGACAAGCTAGAGGTACAACATCTAGTGTCCTGAAGAGGAATCTCAAAGGCGCAGACATGTTGCAGTGCATCAAGAGGTTAGTGTAATCATTCTTGATTTAATCTAGGGTTCTAAAATTAATCTGATTAATTTTAAAATCTTAAATGGAAAATACAGATTCAAAAACATATTAAAAGAGTTTTAATATGTTGTTTATCATTGAAATCAAATAGATAAAAATAAATCTTGCATGATACATGTGACCCTAGGTGAAAATTTTTGAATTCAATGGTATAAACTTGTGTTTTTCACGCTTCCGTTCCTTCATAAGGTCCATGAATGCTGCTGGTGCATTTATTAGGCCAAAGGGCATCCCTAGGAACTCATAATGCCCATACCTGGTCCTGAATGCAGTCTTTGGCACATCTGCATGCTTCACCCTCAACTGATGATACCCTGATCTGAGATCAATTTTGGAAAATATTCCTGCACCCTTCAACTGATCAAACAGATCATCAATTCTAGGCAACGGATATTTATTCTTCACAGTTACTTTATTCAACCGCCGGTAATCGGTGCATAACCTCAAAGTCCCATTCTTTTTTTTCACAAACAGCACTGGAGCTCCCCATGGTGACACACTGGGGCATATGAACCCCTTATCCAGTAACTCCTATAACTGGATTTTCAGTTCTTTCAATTCTGTGGGTGCCATCCTATAAGAAGCAATAGAGATTGGTGTTGTACCCGATAATATCTCAATAGCAAATTCGACTTCCCTTATTAGTGGCAATCCAGGCAATTCTTCAGGGAATACATCTGGGAAGTCTCTTACTGTGGGTATGTCACACAGATTTGGCTTAGCCTGTCTAGTGTCCACCACATGTGCTAGGTAGGCTTCACAGCCTTTTCTCATCAGTTTTCTTGCAATTGTGGCTGAGATGACATTGGACAAGAAATCTGTCCTTTCCCCCACAACTGTAATCTCATTACCCTCATGAGTTTTCAATGAGATCCTCTTCAACCTACAATCAACCATTGCCTGATGACATGACAACCAGTCCATTCCCAAAATCACATCAAACTCATGGAAAGGTAACTCAATAAGGTCTGCCAAGAATTCATACCCCTGAATCCTTAACGGGCAACCCTTGTACACTTTGTTCACCACTATACTATGGCCCAATGGATTAGTAACCAGGATGTCCTGGTCACTCTCCCCTACTAGTATCCCCCTTTCTACGGGTGGGTTAATGCAGATGTATGAATGAGTGTATCCTGGATCCACCAATGCATGCACAGATGTATTGTAGAGGGAGAACGTACCCCTGATGACGTCCGGGGCATCTTGCTCCTCCTGAGCTCTCATGGCATAGGCTCTGGCAGGTGGTCTGCCCTCAGGCCTCTCTGCTGGCTCAGATGCAGGCCTCTGTGATGGTCCCACTGCCTCAGATTTGCCAGATTTCCTACCCCTTTGTGGTGCAGGAGCAGGTCTATCTGCTTGTGTTGGAGCAGCTATAGTAGTTCTACATGGATAGCTCCTCAGCTGATGCTCTGTCGACCCACACCTTAAGCAGGCATCGGTCACTCTCCAACACTCCCCCTTATGCCACTTCAGGCAATGCGGACATTCAGAAGATGCTGGGGCTGGTCCCTAAACCCCGTCCCTGGAGAGCTGCCTACTGATGGTGTGGACTGACCTCTCCTAGGGGTGAATTGTGGCCTGGATCCCTGGGACTGACCCTAACCTTGTGGTTAACCTGAACTCTGTGCAGGTGGACCTTTAAACTTCTTTCCTGGTGCAGGAGATGAGCTAGACTGACCCGGGCCCCTCTTCTGCTGTCTCTCTCTTCTGGTTTGCTCACTTATTCTCACTTTCTCCACTTTTAATGCAGCTTCCACTAACTTAGTGAAGTCTATAATTCCCAAGGTAGTGATCATGATCTTTATGTTGTCATTTAATCCCTCTTCAAATCTCTTACACCTTTCGACTTCATTAGGGACTATCTCCCTTCGATAGCGGCTTAGTCTGACAAATTCCTTTTCATACTCGACCACTGTCAACTGTCTCTGCCTCAGGTTAATGAACTCTCTTCTTCTCTCTTCTAGGTATACACTACCCACATATTTTTTCTTGAATTCTGAGAGGAAGAAGTCCCAAGTTATTACTTCTAGCTGCAATTCACTGGACACCGTATCCCACCATTCATATGCATCATCTTGCAACAGAGATACAGCAGCTTCTAAATTTTGTTCTGGAGTGCAGTGGAGTTGTTTTAAAACCTTTCCTGTTCTGTTCAACCAATTTTCTATTGCAACAGAATCATCTTCTCTCTTGCCAAAGAAATCCACTGCTCCAAATTTTCTCAGTCTTTCCAGGTGTGATTTTTGTTGTGGAGGTGGTGGTGGTGGTGGCATTACCCCAGCCATTTGTCTGAAGAATTCGGCCATTTGCTGGAACATGGCTTGTGGAGGCTGAGCAGGCTCTACTTGAGCTGGCGGAGCAGGTTCTCCCCTATCCCCAGTCTTAGCTACTACAGGTGGAGCATGATTCTCCATTTCCTCCTCAACTGCCCTCTGTGATGTAGGGTCCATATCCTATTCAAAATAACAAAGACAAATAAATCTGCATTAGTGTCACCTCGACTCTTATAAACGCAATGCATGGTATGGACTCAATCTAGGCCTAGAAACGCCTAAACTGTGCTCTGATACCACTAAATGTGACACCCCTTAGCCGTCTACAGTGTAGCCAAGCAAGATATGCCACGCAGTGTACCGGAACACCCTATTTTAATTCAATCATTTTTTTATTCTTCCTAATTTATTTTTTTTATAGTTATGAAGTACAATTTATGAAATATAATTCATTTAAGTCATTTATTGAAATTATAATTTATTTGAGGTTCTGCAAATTTTATAGAAAATCCGGCAGAGTACCTGCTAAAAATGGAAAAAACAGTTCTTCGGAACCTATGAAAAACACTTCCAATATTTTCAATCAATCCCAAACTCCATTTCATCAACAAAATCTCAATATTTTTTTCAACATTTCCATTTCCCAATAATTCATCTCATATGATAATCATGTAAAAGTCATAAATAAATATTCACTTTTACATTCATAAACACAATTTCCACTATTTACATTAATACCAAAATACATTACACAAGTTTCAATTACATATGAGACAATAAAAGTTAATTACAAAATACCCAAAATGAAACCTAGTGTCCTACCAATGCACTGACGTCGATGAGGTGACAAAGACACTATGCAGAGTTACAGAAGGTCTCACCCAGTCTGTGGTCTACTGGGCTCTCGGTCGGTCTCTCCAGAACCTACGCGTGGCAAAAGTAACGCGCTAAGCAATAATGCTTAGTGGTGCTAATAATAAAATAAAAATAAATAATAGAAAATAAATATGCAGTGCATGTTCTGATGTCTTATGCAGACAATTTTTCGATCATTATTGGTAATCTTATTTATTTTGTATTTGTTATATTCATAATTTCATTAAATTTATCCACTTCCATTTTTAGTTGCCCAAGTAACCTATACTAGATGACTGGACTGGATAAACAGGTAAACTGGCACTGGGTATCAAGTACCTCAGGCCGTCACACCATTGGTCACATATTTGTCTCCTGGTGTGCAACAAAACAGCTAATAAGCTGTAATAACATTAGGCACAAGGCCAAGTCTCAACACAATGTTAGAATGGCTAAAAGCCATGAAATCACATAATGGCATGATGCCATGTGCAGTACTACTAACTGAACCCTATTGGCATGCCAACCTATCCAAACCAATCTTGCTAGGTGTACTAGGGCATGTTACACTTTTAAACTTTAAAATTCTTGAAATTTAAGTTTAGGTGTTACTATTCATTTCATTAGTAAACTAAAATGTTGACTATTGTATAGACAATAGGTACATTGTTCTAATACTCCCAACATACCACATTTTGCATTCTAAAATTGTTGGTATTGGTTGCCAATACCATTTCTAAGCTTATTGTTAGTTGTTCAAAATTTTCAGATTTCAAGCCTTGTGTTTACTATTCCATTGGTCATTTTTACAGTAGAAATTTGGTAAAATTGTCTTAATGAAAGCTGTTCCTTATTTTGTCTACTTACATTTCCTTTTTTGAATCACTCCTTTTGGAGTTTTGTAGCTCAAGTTATGGCCTAAAAACCATAATTGGCCGGATTAGACAGAATCCAAAATTCTGGGCAAAACTGGTTCTGCCAGATTTGGTAACCTAAGTTTGCTTGGCAATTTGACTAGTTTATAGTCAGAATTTGGATTTGTGTTCCTCATGAAAGTTTTAGGTCTATGTCTCATATTTCTACTGGTAAAATTTCAGGTCAATTGGACCTTTCTACACTGAGTTGTAACCAAATGAATAAGCACTGTTCATTTGGTCATTTTGCCCAGGCAGAATGTAAGTCACCCGGATTAGGGTAATTTTTAGGTTAACTTAGTTTGGTTTTTTGGGCAGGGTTTCTTCACCAAAGTTGTGCCATTATATGTCTAGTTTCATGTCCAATTGGTCTTGCACCAATTGAACTTCTACAACTCCATTTATAGTTGCCCAAACCTGCTGGACTCATGCTCAGTCTTGCAGGTCAGCCAAGGCAGCTCACCCATACACAAATGCCAAGCCTCAACTCACATCAATTCCACATCATACACAGCCAAATGGTCACTAACTGACCATTTAAACTTTCATTCACTAACACATGAACAAAATCCAAGTTTTGTGCCTCAAACCCTAACTCCAACAATTAAAATTTTTATACACATACAATCCATGAATTTCAACATCAAAATCATGTTCAATGGCAGCCATACACAAAATTTTTAGAAGAAATTGGCACTAACCTTGACATAAGCACTTTCCAAGGCTTCAAAACTTCACTTTCTTCCCTTCTTTTTGCTGTCCAAAGCTTACTCTAGGTGTGAGATGAGTTCTTGTGAAGGGAGGCTAGGGTTTTGAGGTAGTTTGATGGATGAACCAAAGCTTGGAAAAGCTTTAATGGAGTTTTCCTTCCTCTCTCTCTCTCTCTCCACGTTTTTTGGCTGCCCAAAGGTTGAAGAAGCAACTAATTTTTCTTTCTTTTTTTCTGCCCATTAAGTCATTTTAAATAAGTTAATGCCATGTGTCAAAGTTTGATTGGGTGGGAGGATTTTTAATGACATCATAATGATGTCATAATTCTAATTCCTTTAATTTTCTTTCCTTTTCTTGTCTACTAAATTTCAATTTAATTTTTAGCAATATTTATTTACATATTATGTCATAATAATTATTTACTTAACCGGACAAGTTGGCCAAAAATCATCTCTAAGGACGAAATGACCAAAATGCCCTCCGTTTGGCTTAACAGACTAAAATTGTCTGTGCTAATTAAAAAAATTTTCTAAGCATTTTCTTGGCATTCAAATGCCATAGAAACCTCAATGACCCTTCTCTGGAGTCCCAAAAATTATTTTATGAAATTTTCCCCATGTCTAGGGCTCCTAGTTGCGAGAACCGTAACTTCCTACTAGGTTACCCATCGCTAGGGCACCGGCTCATTTAACTTGGTTGTATTTTATTTCTAAAATTTTTCCTAAGTTTTTCTTATTAATATTTGAGTTAATTATGGTTCCTCACTTTAGTTTAAATATTTTTCCGGACGTTCTAACTGTCTGGACTGACACTGGTCATCGGAACAGTTGAATGTACGGAGTTGCTATAGGGAGGGTGTTACATGTATTATTAAGTTTGTAATAATTTTTGGGTTGTAATTTCATTTATTTAAGTTCTTGTAAATTCTCCTTGGTATGCCAAGAATTACTAGGTAATATTGGATTGCAAGAAGTTCAAGGAGGTCAAGAGCATTGGTGGGACCAGTGGGAGGAATTCAAGATCAAGTATTGATTATGTACTCCTTCAGCAACTCTTGTAAAATGAATGAATGAAATGCACCTAGGAATGCCCTGATTCAATTCTTGGTGGCTCAGAATTGAATCCCTTAGAAAGTCCATGATCATACCATATTTACTGCTTGTCCATGAATGCATGAGATGTATGGGAATGTATGCAATTATATGATATATGCATGCTAAATGGATAATGTGCAAAGTGAGACCTTAATAGCAATTAGGATGACCATAAAATCTTCCAAACAAATGATTAAGTTGGAAATGCTATAATTAAAGTAATTATAACATGGGCCCTCCATTGGGGCAATTATTTTAAGAAATTTTAAATAGTTGCATAAGATGCAATTAATTTAAGAGATTTTCTTAAGAATAATTGTTAAGCATGAGATGTTGTAAATATGTAAATCATTTGGTGGCCAATATTGGATGTACCTAAGGACATTAAAATTATTTGCATAATTACTGGCCCAATGGGATCAACTTAACTAATGCAAGATAAGTCAACAATGGATGTACCTGAGATTTTGAGCATTAGGGGCTAGGTAAAGGATTGAACCTCACATGAGATGTGATGGGCAAGGAGTTCGTCACTTATAGTTTATTGTAATTCCAATAATGGATGTACCGGAGGATGATCAATAGAATTATAAGAATTCAATCACCCACTGGAAATCCATCCAACTAGGATTTCCGTTTTCTACTTTGAAAGTGTAGGATTCGCTAAGTTAGTGGGAGGACTAATTTGGTTAAAAGACCATAATAATTTTGGTTAATTACTTGATACATTTACTAATTAATCTGGTTATTTTCTACAGTTAATTTTCTAATAATAATGAGCACAGAACAACCACCACCATCCAATATCCTTGCAAGCATACTTGATCACAATAGGTTGACCGGACCTAATCTGTCTAATTGGCTAAGAAATTTGAAACTTGTCCTGAACCTTGAACATATAGGATATGTTCTAGATTCAAATGTTCCTGGTCCCTTACCTCCAGAGGCCACTCAAGAGGAACATGAAACTTTGGACAAGTGGAAGGAGCATGATATGAGAGCTAAGTGTTACGTGCTTGCTTCCATGAGTAATGAGTTACAGAAGCAGTATGAGAACATGCAGAGTGCGAGTGAGATCCTCCTTCACCTACAAGAGTTATATGGTGAGCACAGCAGGAATGCTAGGTATGAGATATCGAGGCAGCTGTTCCGCATGAGGATGTCTGAGGGACAGAATATTGGGGATCATGTCCACAAAATGATTCGGCTGATTGAGCAGTTGGAACATCTTGACTTCAACATGGATTTCCAACTACATATGGATTTGATCCTTCATTCCCTTCCTGAGTCTTTTGGGAATTTTGTGACAAATTTCTATATGACTAAACAGGAATGCACCTTAGCTGGTTTACTCAACATGCTGGTTATTGCCCAAAAGAATATGCAGGGCAACAAAGGAAAAGAGGTTGCTTTGATTGCATCTTCTTCTGCTGGAAAGTCCAACAAGAAAAAGGGCAATAAGAAAAAGAAACATCAGATTCCTGGTCCTTCCAAGAAAATAGCTAAACAGAAAGGGAAGACTAAAGCTAATGGAGGCAAAGGAAAGTGTTTATACTACCAGAAGGATGGGCACTAGAAAAGGAACTACCCAAAGTATAGCAATCTAAAAGAATGCAATGCCATGGTGAAAACCATTTCAAGTTCAAAATATATTTGTCACTTAAGGTTATGTCATGTTGCAGAAGATAGGATTGCAAAATTGGAGAAAATGGGGATTTTATCCTCATTGGGCTTTGAGCCTACTCCAACTTGTGAATCTTATCTTCAGGGCAAAATGACTAGATCACCCTTTGTTGGACAAGGGCTAAGGGCTGAAAATATTTTGGAGTTAATACATAGTGATGTATGTGAACCATTTAAGGAAATTGCTAGAGGCGATTTTCATTACTTTATTACCTTTACTGATGATAAATCAAGGTTTGGGTATTTGTATTTGATGAAATGCAAATATGAATCTTTTGAAAAGTTCAAAGAATTTAAATCTGAAGTAGAAAATCAAACAGGAAAGAGTATTAAAGCTCTTCGATCAGATCGTAGAGGATGAATACTTGAGAGAGCATGGCATTTTTTCCCATCTGACTCCTCTAGGAATGCCACAGCTGAATGGTGTATCTGAAAAGAGAAATCGTACCCTATTGGATATGGTACGTAGTATGATGAGCTGTACTGATATGCCAATCTCCTTTGGGGATTTGCATTAGAATCAGCTTTGTATATTCTGAATAGGATTCCATCAAAATCAGTTTCTTTCACACCTTATGAAATATGGCATGGAAGAAAACCAAGTCTTAAGCATGTTAAGATTTGGGGTTGTCCAGCTTATGTAAAAAAGCTGAACACTGATAAATTGGAAACCAGATCAGAAAAAGGTCAATTTGTTGGATATCCAAAAGATAGTTTTGGATATTATTTTTATTTGCCTACATCACAAATGGATGTGGTGAGTAGAGATGCCACATTTCTTGAACAACAGTTTGTTCAAGAAGGAGGCAAAGGAAGGCAAATATAGTTGGAATTAGAGAATTTTGACCAATCAACAGATCAGATGGATATAGATCCATCTAGTCAACCTACACCCATTGATGAAACATCTACAGCTGTTCCTCGTAGAACAATCAGGGTATCTCACCCACCAGTGAGATATGGTTTCCTTCATGAAGAAGAATAAGAGTTGTCTACTCATGAAGAAGTAGATCATGGAGATGATCTACTTACCTATGAAGAAGCTATATCAGATATAGACTCTTCAAAATGGATTGATTCTATGAAATTTGAAATTGGTTCCATGTATAAGAATCAAGTTTGGGACCTTATTGACCCACCTGAAGGTATTGTACCTATAGGGAACTAATGGGTTTTCAAGAAGAAAATTGGTTCTGATGGAAAGGTAGAGACCTATAAGGCAAGGCTAGTAGCGAAAGGGTTTCACCAAAGGCAAGGAATCGACTATGAGGAGACTTTCTCGCCTTTTGCCATGCTTAAATCAATTAGAATTCTATTAACAATTGCTGCATACTATGATTATGAGATTTGGCAGATGGATGTCAAAACGGCTTTTCTCATTGGATATATTAAAGAAAACATTTTCATGGAACAACCAAGGGGTTTTGAATCCCAAGATGGTTCCAAGGTATGCAAGCTAAAGCGATCCATTTATGGGTTGAAGCAACCTTCGAGGAGTTGGAACATCCGTTTTGATGAAGCCATTAAATCCTTTGGTTTTATAAAAAATGAGGATGAGCCATGTGTATATAAGAAGGTTAGTGACAGTGCTATCACTTTCCTTGTCTTATATGTGGATGATATACTATTAATGGGTAATGACATAAGTATGTTGATAACTGTAAAGGTATGGTTGTCAAATACATTCTCCATGAAAGACTTAGGGGAGGCAACCTATATTCTTGGGATTCAGATCTATAGAGATAGAGTGAAAAGAATAATTGGTTTATCCCAAAGTGTATACTTGGAAAAGGTGTTAAAGAGGTTTAACATGCTTGATTCCAAGAGAGGATTGTTACCAGTGAGACATGGTATCCATCTTTCTATAGATATGTCTCCAAAGACACCTGAAGAAAGAGATAAAATGGCCAGGATTCCATATGCTTCGGCTATTGGAAGTTTAATGTATGCAATGTTGTGTACTAGGCCGGATATCGCATATGCTATTAGTTTGACTAGCAGCTATCAATCCAATCTAGGTTTGGAACACTGGATAGCTGTCAAGAATATCCTTACGTACTTGATAAGAACTAAGGATTTATTTTTTATCTATAGAGGTGGAGACTTGCAATTAGATGGTTATACTGATTCTGATTTCCAATTAGATATCGATGATAAAAAGTCTATCTCTGGATATGTGTTCATTTGTAATAGAGGTGCAGTCAGTTGGAAGAGTTCCAAACAGAGCACGACTGCAGATTCCACTACCGAGGCTGAGTATATTGCTGCATCAGATGCTGCAAAGGAAGTTGTTTGGATAAATAAGTTCGTGACAGAACTTACAGTAGTTCCTTCCATTGAGTCAGCAGTTCCACTACACTGTGACAACAATGGAGCAGTCATATAGGCTAAGGAACCAAGGTCTCACCAAAAATCCAAACACAGAAAGGCGCTACCACATTATCAGAGAAATAGTTAGACGAGTCGATGTAGCCATGCAGAAAATAGCATCAGCTGAGAATCCAGCTGATCCATTCACTAAGCCTATATCACAGACTCAGCTAGACCGACATCTTGAGAAGATGGGTCTAAGATATTGTAATGAATGGCTCTAGTGCTAGTGGGAGATTGTTAGTAGTATGCCCTAGAGCATATCATTTAATATGTATCTTGTACATGTTTTATTAATAAAAGGCATTTCCACTTTTTCGTTTACATAATATATTTATGTGTAATAGAAAAGGTCCATTAATATTTTGTTAGAAATTCTATTCTTAAGTTGTTAAGAATATGAGAGACAGTATTTCTAGTACAAAGTATGATAAATAAGTTCATGATCGAGAATACTTCATAATAAGGACATGACTTATCCAGAAAGATTGTATTCATGTTTGTTCCCAAGTTATTTATATGAGATATAAATAAGATGGAATGGTGAGTCTCATGCCATATGACAAACATGATAGGCACTTATAAATGATAAGTAGGCCGAACCAGTGACATTTATGACAAGCATATGGAGTTTACTCTTGTCAATGTATTGTCATAAATCATATTAGTGCATATAATCTTTAGACCTGAGATAGCACAGTTATCTTGTGTATAGGTGGTTTGAGTTTGATACTGCTTTGATATTTGTACTGTGTATGGGTATATGGGCATGTGTTGGCTCCTACTAGTTATATATGGAGGTAGGTGTTGATCAAGACGAAATCTGTTCCTCTAAGTAAATAGAGATAAAATCCTATTTTCATTTAATTGTTCTTGATGTTTCAAGTTCCTAGCCAAGACAGATAGATTTAATTAGAAAAGAGTTTTTGATGAGAAAATCTTTTAATCAAGAACTGAAATTAAAAGAGAACATAATATTCATAGCAAATGGAGTTTGACATAAACCATGACTCCAGCTTGAGTTGGGATTTTCTAACAGAGAGATTCTAGTGCATGGTAAACTATGATTATAGGTTCATTTAAGGTAATCCTTATTATTAATTGGGTGGCCATGGCAAGCTATGCTAGGTGTTAACCATGGTCTATGAGGTGCATAAAGTGATTTAGAGAAATCATTTATGGTAAGAAAGAGTTCTAATGATATTAAGAGTTGATATCATGTCTCATTGCCAATTAGTGATGAGCCTAGTAAGTCACACACATACACAAGTAATCACCTAATTAAATATGATTTAATTAATTAATTAAAGAGTTTAATTGATTAATTAAATACATTTGGTTTGCAATTATATTGCAAAGTCTCTAGCATGACTTGAAATCAAATCTAGGTTATTGGATGTACAATATAAGTTAAATTTATATTTAAAGTATTTAAATATAAACTTAATTAATGAGAAATTAATTAATAAAGATTAATTAATTGATTTATATTTGATATAAATTGATTAGAAGAAGAGAAATAATTATTTTGGGTTGAGAACTCAAAATTAAAACACAGGGGCATTTTGGTCATTTCAAAGGGTAACATGTGGCACCATGAGATGGTGACACATGGCACTACACATAAGCTTGCCGAATGTCTTTTAATCATGTAAGATGATTAAAATTAAGATTAAATAGGTTTGACACTTAGCACAATGTGATTGGGTCAATTAAACCTATAACCAATCAGAGGGTGACATGTGGCAAGGTTTAATATATTGACCTAGCTATATAAGTGTTGTTATGAAAAGAAAATAACACAACCAGCAGCCTCTTTCTTTGGTGCCACCACCTAAGAAGGTTTCTCTCTTTTTCATCTTCTTCTCTCATCTTTCCAAGAGATTAACAAACAATCTCTTGAATTAAAAATACTAGAAATTATTTCTAGTATCCTATTTACATCTTTAATCTCTTAAAGGCAGAACTTGATTTTTCTAAATAATAGAAAAAGCTTTAGAAGCTGTTCAAGGGTTTCCATAGGTGTTCTTGGTGTGGACAAGCTAGAGGGACAACATCTGGTGTCCTGAAGATGCATCTCAATGGCACAAATACACTGCGGTGCATCAAGAGGTTAATGTGTTTGTTCTTGATTTAATCTAGGGTTCTAAAATTAATCTGAGTAATTTTAAAATCTTAAATGGCAAATACATATCCAAAAATATATAAAAAGAGTTTTAATATATTGTTTATCATTGAAATCAAATAGATAAAAATAAATCTTGCATGATGCATGTGACCTAGGTGAAAATTTTTGAATTCAATGGTATAAACTTGTGTTTTTCACGCTTCCATTCCTTCATCTGACCCATGTAGTGGTACACGACCCATGTAACCTACCAAGATGCAAATAAAAAAAAAGAGACAAAAGATTATAGGGGTCTGCCCCGTGTAGTGATACATGGACCCTTGTAATTCTTCACGGCTTCAACAGTGAAAAGGCATGAAACAGAAATCCAAAAGGCATGTGCATCCCTTTAAATAGCCCCCAAACCTTTCAAAACCCATTTAAACTCTCTAAAACCCTTCCTCTTCAAGAATCCCCATAAAACCTCCACTCAATCTTGATTTTCTCAAACCCTAACCCTTCTTTCATCTTTCTTCAATGGCTCCTGTGAAGAGACCTGCAAGAAGAATAGGTTCTTTTTCTAGGGAGAGAGATGACTCACAATCTCTACCCTAAAGACCAAGAACTAGGTAGGCAAGATAATAAGAACCTAAACCCCTGCCCCAACTACAGCCCTAACCCCAGCCCTAGCCCAAGCCCTTACCTCAGCCATAACCCCAACCCCAGCCCCAGCCCCAACCATAACCACAACCTGACTTTTCCCTAGCCTGGCCATTCAAAAACACAGAACACAAGGATATCTGCACTAGGCTCAATATCAGGAAGATTGTATCCACAAAATACATGGATACACTATTGTTGGAGCAATAGGGATGTTAAAAAGAAATAGACAGGCTCCTAGATAGCATTGGATGGATAAGATTCACCCAATTGCAGTATCCTGCATACAGGGACACAACCCTAGAATTCTTGGGCAGTTTTAAAGCAACACTTTGGGTCACGGAGAGAGGTAACAAGGGCAAGATCGAGTTTGGGCTTCTAAGTGTTGACAGAGTGATGAATATGGATGACTTTAATGCCATCTTCGAATTTGATAGTGAGGGACTCTTGGAGATCCCTCAAAATAGGATTGTATATGACAGCATTAAGTTTTGGAGGACCATTGCATCAAACACTGAAGTATACAACTCCAGCAGGTCAAAATCATTGGGATTGACCAGCCCTGCATTGAGGTATATGCATAGGTTTGCAGCCCTCACCATAATGGGCTGCAGTGATAGCCTGAGCATGGTTAATGCCAATAAGTTATTCTTCCTGTGGTGCATGGTGACAGGACAATGATACAGCGCTGGGTATTTCCTATGCAACTACCTGATGAGGATTTCTCACTAGGCTACCAAGTACATCATGTTGGGGGGCCTCATTACTATAATAGCCCTGCATTATGGATTCGTGCCAGCACATGTCACGTTGTGCCGCATCTTCGGTACCACCAGGATAAACCAGACCATCTACATATCCATGGAAATATGCAAAAAAGTTAGGGATGCATGCCTCTTAATTAATGCAGAGGGGAATATCATCCCTAAAAGACAACAAGTAGGAGTAGAACCAGGGGAGTCATCTACAGCACAAGAACAGAGAGAGGAGTAGCGATAAGAAGAGTAAGACCCCCTCCTCCAAGGATCACCAAACAGAGTCTCTCCATACACACTACCACCTGTAGACCCTGTACTTGCATATCTGCAAAGGATGGAGACAACTCTTACTACCAGGATAAGGACTCTGGATACCAACATCACAGACAGGATGCGAGCATTAGAAGACAATCTCCAGGAGGCCTATAACAAGTTATACATGATCCTTGAGAGGCAAGATGCAGATGCACCTTCCTCACCATCAGAGACCTTCTAGATATAAGACAGTATACTAGGACACCTCTTTGATGTACTACACAGGCATATGCCTTAGTCCTAGTCACTACCTACGTAGATAGGCCTATTTTGTTTAAACTATTCTTTCTATGTTTATTTTATCTTGCCTTAATACATAATATGCTTTTCTATATGTCTATTGTCCTATCTTTAATTATCTTTACATATTTTGTTGCCATTGTGGATAATGTCAGATTTGAATTTGGGGGTGCACACATGCATTTCATTCATACATTCTTTACCCTATTATATCTATATTATATTTGTGTATCAAAATCAAAAATTTTTGCAAATTTTGAAAATTTTAAACTTTTTCAAAGACTTTTAACTTAGAATTATAACTAAAACCTTAACAAGCTAATGATTGGACTCTCTAGGAAAGAGGAATCGATGTGACTTGATAGGTAAAAAGACTTCAATATGTTGTTTGTGAAAAATTTAATTACCTAAGTGAAGTCAAACTAGTTAAACCCCTTCATAGTCATTAGTTTGTCACATTAAACTTATAAAATTGGGAGAAAATTTTTGAAATAAAAACAAACCCAAAAATGCCTCACAAATCCTAAAACATGTCTCTTGGATCTATCAAGGTGAAATTCTAGCATATCCTTGATGAAGAGATAATTAAGGCGTTCTTTGTTCATAACCCCATTAAGCCTTAACAACCTTAATTAAAATATATATCCCTTGTAGCCAACTTAAGCCTATATTTTTACCTATATGATTTTCCTTGTTTACCCACACTATTTACCTAGCCTTTAGCCTAAACAGCTATCCTGCCCTTTGAGGAAGCTAAGTGCATAAGTAAAAAGGTAGACTAGGTGCCAAAGTAAATATGAAAAGAGGGTGTAAAACTCAAGAGCAGGTGCAAGTGTGTAATTAAAAGCAAAGGAAAAAAATTTATCTTTCCAACCCATTAAAAACAATGAGTTTAGGGGAGAGGATAAAAATGGATTCAAATATATATATATATATATATATATATATATATATATATATATATATATATATATATATATATATATAAAGAGAAGTCTAAAAGTGAGCATCAAGCAAGCATACTTGGCACTAAAAACTAAAAATCTCTCTGTTCCATACAAAATCTGTAAAATAAACTTAGTATATTTGGTTGCATAATAGCAATCCTCATATTTGTATTCCCTAGAAATCCTTCATTAGCAGCCAAATCACTATCTTTTATCCCCATTACAACCCTTTTAAAGACCTTTTGATCTTTTGAAAAGTATACTATATTAATAGAGATAGGGAATTGAGATATGCCTATGGGGTTGGAATTAACTTGCTTCAATCATCCATAGTAGAAGCAAGTTTAGGAGAGCGAGTGTTTCTCAAATCTATCCTGATAAAGCAGGTTATTTCTGACTTATTAATGGCCTTACAAGTGGAATAATTAGTTAAAACTCCATGAAGGGGATGAGATTCTAGCAAACAACTATTGATATCTTTATACCTTGAAAGTGGGAAATTGGTATAAAGGTTGAAGCATGCTCAATTATATACAAGTTAAGCTTTTGGTTATGTTTCTAAGTACCTAATGAGTTTTTAAAAGTTTTATTTTGCTTCAGGACAAGTAAAAATTTGAGTTTGGGGGTATTTAATACACCTGTATCATATAGGTATTTTTAGGCATAATTTTATTACATTCTATAGCATATAGGTAGTTAATTGCATACATTATAGTTAGTTTCATTAGTTTTTGTTAAAGTGGCTAATCTATATTAAACTTCATATTTTCTATATCTTTTCAGGTGTTCTAAAGGAAGACCAAGGCATAGGAATCAAATAGACAAACTTTGGGGGAAGGAAAAGTAGGGCAAGCTGCTACACCAAAGTACACGGGTCATGTACAAAGCAAGCTAGACCCGTGTAACCCTTTGATAAAAGAAAATTAGAGAGAACCTAAAAAAGCCATAGTACACAATTCATGTAAAGGACCTCGTGTACCCTGTAAAGCCCCGTGTAACTCACTGGACACCTAAAGATTGAGGAACCGAAAGAAGGAAGACAGTACACAGGCCATGTACTTCACCCTATGTAAAACTAAAAGCCTTGTGTAATCTTCTGTCTCCCATCTAAAGGAAGCCATGTGCAATCCAGAAACTTACAGGCCCCTGGGCCGTGTAGTGCCACATGAGTCGTGTACTATACAATAGCTAGGATTCTGATGCTACTCCAACTGCTCTTTTCTCGTGCTGAACAGACTTCTGATGCTCTTGAGACTCTGAAACATAACCCTAAGGCACTTAATATAAATACCAGAAGACCGAAAGTAGGAACAAGGACACATCTTCGGGGGAAGCCCTTTTAATTTAGTTTTAGCTTAGCAAATCTGAAGAGAAACTACATCAGTAATCAAGGAGGAGATCTCTCAGCTGAAGTTCCACAAGTCCAAGGCTGCAGAACCTTTTTCTGGGTTCTTTTGTTTTAATTCTTTAGATTGCTTTTATGTTCTTTTATTTTAAATACAATATGTTTGTTAAACTCACCATAAGTGAGTAGTTTATTTAATTATGGAATTAGGAGAGTAGCACTTTTAATTTCTATTATGGATGTATATTAAGTTTATTTAATGGAATTGAGCCTTGTGCTTTGATTCAATATTCTGTGTTCTCAATGTATGCTATGTGTTAGTACCCACTTACCCATGATATAAGATATTAATTGATGAACCGAAAGGTGAAGATTAGTATTGGAAATCAGGATTTTAAACTTAGGAAATCTGATATAGAGATAGGCTGACATCCTTTGTGAAATTTCACAATTAATCGAAGATCTTAAAGGGTTTTAATTAAGATTAATCACCATGAAAGTATGGTTTAGACTAATTAAAGTATACCTTAAGTGTCTTGAGAGAGGACCTAGGATACCTTAGGATTAATTTCCATAAAAGAAAGAATCCGCAATCTATTGAATAAACAAGGTTAAAAACCATAATAGGGTTAAAGTGTGAAATCTTAATTTTAGAGTTGCTTCCCTCATAGATTCTTTTAAATTAAAATCTCAACTTTATTCTCTCTTGTTTTCCAATATTCTCAACAGTAGTTTAGATTTAATCTCTTTATAAATTTGGTAATTTAAACAGTTAAAATTGTTATCTAGCTTAGTACTTATGCCTATAAATTCCTCATGGGAATGATACTTTACTCACTACTCTATTACTTGTTCGTGATCCATGCACTTGTGGGGTTATAAACCAGCAAAAACTAGGCCACACAGCCATCATGACACTCACAATACCTCATGGTCACATGCACATGATGGACACAAAAAGAGTGGTCACATGAGACCATATGCACACTCTTATGCATATAGACAAAGAACAAGAAGGTTCAATGGTCATTGTTATTATTGTGGCAAGTTTGGTCACACCAATTATATGTGTGCTATTAGGAAAGTTCATCTTGGGTATGGTAGAATGTTTGATTTTCATGATGATGGAACTACTAACCTCCAAGGACCCAAGTACGTTTGGGTACCTAAAGTTGCTTAAATTGTTTTGTGTGGATGTGCTTGAAATCCTCAAGGCTTGAGAGTAAATGGTATTTAGATAGTGGATGTTTAAGGTACATGACCCAAAATGCCAACCTCTTTATTTATCTGGAAAATAAGGATGGAGGTGGGCAAATAACCTTTAGTGACAATGACAGAGGTAAAATTATGGGGATAGGTAAGATTGATAAGGAAAACTCTCCTATTTTTGATAAAGTTCTTTTTATTGATGGTTTGAAGCATAATTTGCTTATCTTGTTTTGTTTCTAAGATGTGTGATAATAAAATATTATTTTTTGGTGAAATAGTTGAGAATATTTAAGTTATTGCTTTGCATATTATGTCCAATAAGGATGTCAAGTGTTTTGTGTCTGTTAGTGATAACTCTTAGACTTGGCATAGAAGGCTTACAGATACTAGCATGAAGCTTCTTGCAAACTTGAACAAGGATGAGCCAGTTGATGGGCTTCCAAAGATCAAGTTTCAAAAGGATAAGGTGTGAGATGCTTGCCAAATAGGTAAGCAAGTCAAAATTTCATTTAAATCAATTCATAAGATATTTACCTCTAGACCTCTTTAATTGTTGCATATGGATTTGTTTGGTCCTACTATAGTAGCTAGCTTTGGTGGCATACATTATGCATTTGTCATAGTTGATGACTACTCTAGGTATGCTTAGGTTGCATTCCTTGCTTATAAGAACGAATGTTTTCATGTATTTGAAAGATTTTCAAAAAAGGTTCAAAATGAAAAAGGTTTTTAAATTTCTTCTATTAGGAGTGATTACGGTAGAGAATTTAAAAATGAAATATTTGAAAAATATTGTGCTTACTAGGGATCACTCCTAACCTATCATCTCCTAAGACTCCCCAATAAAATGGTGTTGTTAAAAGAAAAAATAGCACTGTTTTAGATATCTCCGATTATGTTAAATGTATATAATTTATATACTTATTTTTGGGTGAAAGCCATTAATACAACTTGTTATATTTCAAATAGAGTTTTGATTAGACCTATTTTAAAGAAAACTCCTTATGAGTTATGGAATGGTAAAAAACCTAAAGTAGGCTATTTTAGAGTTTTTGGTTGTAAGTGCTTTATTTTAAATACTAAAGATAATTTGAATAAGTTTGGCTCCAAAACTAATGATGGTATCTTCTTGGGGTACTCTACATCTAGTAAAGCATACAGAGTATTCAATAAAATAACCTTAGTTATTAAGGAGTCCCTGCATGTTGTATTTGATGAAGCTAATCCCTTTAGTCTTAGAAAGGATCTTTCTTATGATGATGATGTTGCAAGTAACCTTCATGAGTTGACCTTTAGAGATCCTCAATCTAATAGAGATCAAGATCAACTTAAGGAAGATCCCTTGAAGGCTTTGGATATGATGAGGTTGAGCTTTAAGAGTAACAAGGTCAAATAGTTCCATATCAAGGAGTTTAATAAGACTTGCCCAAGGATTAGACCTTCAAGAAAGATCATCCCAAAGACCAAATCATTGGTGAAAAATCAACTAGATCCTCTTTTAGACATATTTGTATTAATCTTGCATTCATATCACAAATAGAACCTAAGTCCATAGATGAGGCCATTAATGATGAAGGTTGGGTACTTACTATGCAAGAGGAACTCAACCAATTTGAAAGGAACAAGGTTTGGACCTTAGTTCCTAGGCTTAAGATTCATCCATCCATGGGCACCAAATGGGTGTTTAGAAACAAATTGGATGAATATGGCAACGTAACTGGAATAAAGCTAGGTTAATAGCCAAAGGTTATAACCAAGAGGAGGGCATTGACTTTGTGAGACCTTTTCCCCTATAACTAGATTAGAGGCCATTAGAATCTTAGCTGCATATGCATCATACATGAATTTTAAACTTTTTCAAATTGATGTTAAAAGTACTTTTCTAAATGGTTTTATTAATAAGGAGGTTTATGTTGATATATCTCTCAGTATTGAAAATCATGAGTTTTCAAATCATGTTTTTAAATTAACTAAAGCCTTGTATGGTTTGAAACAAGCTCCTAGAGCTTGGTGTGAAAGGCTTAGTAATTTTCTTTTATAAAATGGTTTTTCAAAAGAAAAAGTTGATACAACTCTTTTTGTCAAAAATCACGAAAATGATATCTTTATAATGCATATATATGTTGATGATATTATATTTTAGTGCTACTACTAAGTGTTTCTGTGAAAAGTTTTCTAACACTAGGAAGAGTGAGTTTAAGATGAGCATGATGGAAGAACTCAAGTTCTTCCTTAGGCTTCAAATTAAGCAAGCTAAGGATGGCATCTTTGTCAATTAAGCCAAGTACACTAAAGAGTTGATCAAGAGCTTTGGGATGGAGAATAGCAAGCCAAGTAGAACTCCAATGAGCACAACCACAAAGTTTAATAAGAATGAAAAAGATGAAAAGCTTTATAAATGTATGATTCGTAGCCTTTATAACTCACGACTAATAGATTGGATATTATATTTTTTATATGTTTGTGTGCACATTTTCAATCTTTTCCAAAAGAGTCTCATTTGTATGTTGTTAAATGCATATTTAAATACTTGAGTGGCACATTACATTTAGGTTTATGGTATCCTAGAAATGCATCTTTTGATTTGTGTTTTCACTCGGATGCCAACTTTGCCGGAAACATCCTTGATAGCAAGAGTACCTCAGGTACTTGTCAACTTCTAGGACATTCTTTAGTTTCTTGGTATAGCAAGAAACAAAAGTCGATTGCAATCTCTACTACCAAATAGAATATGTGGCTACGAGTCTTTATTGTAGCCAAGTTCTTTGGATTACACAATAATGAAGAGACTTCAAAGTGTCTCTTTATCACATTCCTATTAAATGTGACAATACAAGTGCAATAAACTTGACCAAGAACCCAATACAACATTCTAAAACTAAGCATATAGACATAAGACATTATTTTATTCGTGATCAAGTGTTAAATGGTGATGTCGTTCTTAAGTTTGTTGATATAAATAATCAATTAGTTGATATCTTTATTAAACCTTTATGTGAGGATAGGTTTAATTTCATTAAAAAAGAATTAAGAATGCTTGATGGCAATGTTGCTTGAATGGTTAATGTTTTTGATGTCTATATGTAGTTAAAGTCTTGATTTTCTATGTAGCTATGCTTGACTATATATATATGATTGAAAGTGTTTAGATATTTCTTTTTAAATTTTCTTTAGAACATTTTTTTTTTTTTGTTTTTCTCTCAAAACTCTAACTCTGCCTAAGTAGTTTGTGCTTAGCCGGTCCCAAGCCCGGATAAAGGAGGAAGGTTGCGGTAGGTGACAACCAGCGTAAAAATTTCGTCACACCCTATGATATGGATTCAAATTATATAAACGTTGGGGCGTCCTCTACTAACGACGCGCTACATCGGAGCCCGGGTGTAGTGATAAATATGCAAGGGTGTAGGGCGTTCACCGAAAGCGACGCCACATGTCGGCGCCCGGGTGTGGTGTTAAGTGAGCAAGGGTTCCCACATTATGGACGGGTGTGGGTAAAGAAGTTAGTCCATAGGACAGACAGTAGAACAAATAGTGGAACAGAACACAAGATAGACATAGAAAACAATAGAAGATATCATAGAAGGAGACCAATTAGGAAGGAGCAGGATAGGAGAAGGATCAGGATTGGTACTTGGAATATTGGATCACTTACAGGAAAATTAATGGAGCTTGTGGATACCTTGGAAAGGAGAAGGGTGAATATTGCTTGCATTCAGGAGACTAAATGGGTAGGAGAGAAAAGTAAGGAAGTGGGTAATTCAGGGTACAAACTGTGGTTTACCGGAAAGGAGAGAAACAAGAACGGAGTGGGTATAATCATAGACAGAACATTGAAAGACGCAGTAGTAGCTGTGAAAAGAGTAGGAGATAGAATTATACTAGTAAAGCTAGTACTAGAAGGAAAAACAATAAATATAGTTAGTGCTTATGCCCCACAAATAGGACTAGACAGTGAGAGTAAACAAAGGTTTTGGGAAGATATGGATAATTTAATGCAAAGCATACCGAATAAAGAGAATGTTTTCATTGGTGGAGATTTGAATGGACATGTAGGAAGTGATAGGTAAGGTTATGAGAATGTTCATGGAGGTTTTGGTTTTGGCAGCCGAAATGAGGAGGGAAAAAGCATCCTGGATTTTGCTATGGCATACGACCTAATACTAGCAAATACCTACTTTATAAAAAGAGAGTCACATTTAGTGACTTTCAAAAGTGGGCAACATAGAAGCCAAATCGACTTCCTCTTAACCAGGAAGACAAATAGAGCTCTATGCAAGAATTGCAAGGTCATTCCAAGAGAGGCTTTAACAAGTCAACATAGGTTGGTGGTCTTGGATGCCAAGTTTATGAACAATTCATGTAAGGTCAGAAGAAATAGTGTAGCTCGAACAAAGTGGTGGGAGTTCAAAGGAGTAAAGCAAGTGAAGTTCAAAAATGAGCTTATCGAGTCCGAAGTATGGAAGCCAGATATGAAGGCCAATGATATGTGGATACAGATGGCATCAAAGATTAGAGAAGTAGCTAGAAAAGTACTTGGAGAGTCTAAAGGACATGGACCACCCTCAAAAGAGAGATGGTGGTGGAATGAGGAAGTACAAAAGGCAGTGAAGAGAAAAAGGGAATGGTATAAGACATTACCTAAATGTGATAATAATGAGGCATATGAACAGTACAAGATAGCAAAGAAAGAGGCAAAAAAGGCAGTTAGTCAAGCAAGAGCACAGGCCTTTGAAAAGTTATATGAGAAACTTGGAACTAAAGAAGGGGAGAAAGATATTTATAGATTAGTAAGGAGTAGAGAAAGGAAATGTCAAGATCTCAATCAAGTTAGGTGCATTAAGGATAAAGAAGGAAAAGTGTCGGTGAAAGATGAGGACATTAAAAAAAGATGGAGAAATTATTTTAATGATCTCTTTAATAATAGTCAAAATGAAAATAGTGTGAATATAGATTATAGAACAATAGAAAAAAATGTAAATTATACTAGAAGGATTAGATTTTTAGAAGTAAAGGAAGCACTTAAGAGAATGAAAGTGGGTAAAGCCTGTGGACCCGATGAAATACCAATTGAAGTGTGGAAGTATTTGGGAGATATAGGAGTGGCATGGTTAACTAAATTATTTAATAAGATTCTAAACTCAAAGAAAATGCCTGATGAATGGAGGAAGAGTATTTTAGTACCAATTTTTAAAAATAAGGGAGACATACAGAGTTGCTCAAACTATAGGGGAATTAAACTCATGAGCCATACTATGAAGTAGTGGGAGAGAGTTGTGGAGCATCGACTACGTCATGATACTTCTATCTCTCTCAATCAATTTGGTTTCATGCCCGGTCGTTCAACTATGGAAGCGATCTTTCTCATTAGAAGCTTGATGGAGAAATATAGAGATGGGAAGAAAGATCTACACATGGTTTTTATTGATTTGGAGAAGGCTTATGATAGTGTTCCAAGAGAGATCTTATGGAATGTGTTAGAACAAAAGAGGGTATCTATTAGGTACATACAAGTATTGAAAGATATGTATGAAGGAGCAACTACTATTGTGCGCACAGTGGGAGGGGACACAAGAGAATTTCCAATCTCAATTGGATTACACCAAGGATCAGCCATAAGCCCTTACATTTTCACATTAGTTTTAGATGAACTGATGAAACATATACAAGAGAGTATTCCTTGGTGCATGATATTTGCGGATGATATCGCTCTGATAGATGAGACACAAGAAGGAGTCAATACGAAGCTAGAACTTTGGAGAAGTACTCTAGAGTCAAAGGGTTTTAAGTTAAGTAGAACGAAGACAGAATACATGCATTGCAAGTTCAGTGAAGGCCAAACTGGTGATAGGGAAGGAGTTAGTTTGAATGGAGTAGTACTGTCCCAAAGTAATCACTTTAAATATCTAGGCTCAGTCCTTCAAGTAGATGGGGGATGTGAGGAGGATGTTAGTCATAGGATTAAAGCCGGATGGTTGAAGTGGAGACGTGCCACGGGAGTTTTATGTGATCGTAAGATTCCCAATAAATTAAAAGGAAAATTTTACCGTACAGCCATACGACCGGCTATGTTATATGGTAGTGAGTGTTGGGCACTGAAAGAGTCATTTGCATCTAAGATAAGAGTTGCAGAGATGAGAATGTTAAGGTGGATGAGTGGCCATACTAGACTAGATAAAGTTCGTAATGAAAGTATTAGAGAAAAGGTAGGAATGGTGCCAATTGAAGATAAGTTGAGAGAAGGGAGATTAAGGTGGTTTGGTCATGTGAAGCGTAGACATACGGAGGCTCCAGTTAGACAAGTAGAGCACATTAGGTTAGAGGATAGAAAGAAAAAAAGAGGTATACCTAAATTGACTTGGAGGAGAGTACTACAACATGACTTAGAAGCATTACACATTTCTGAGGATTTAACCCAAAATCGTTCAGAGTGGAAAAAGCAAATCCATATAGCCGACCCCAAATTTTTGGGATAAAGGCTTAGTTGAGTTGAGTTGAGTTCTCTCAAAACTCTGCCTTTAAGATCCTATCTATCAAAAAAGGGAGAGAAAAAGAGTGTTTGAAACAAAATTTTTGATTTGGAAAGTTTTTTTTTCAAAATTCTGGTAGTGGTAATTTTGACAACTAAAACTTCCACTTTCAGCAATTAAAAGTTTAATTAACTTTTTGCACTTTTGAGCAAAACCGAAAGCAATTGTCGAAACCTATTAAAACTTTTTTTATACATCAAACAGTTTCAATAGCAACATTCGAAACCTAGTGCTCTAGTAGCTAAAGTTGGATTTTTAAAACTCCCTTTTTCCTCTTTCTTCGATGTTTTAGTAGAACTCTATTTCTCTCTTTCGTGTGCTCCCTCTCCCACTTTTCAAACTCCCTTTCTTTCCCTCTCTTCAACCTAAAATCCCTCAAAAACCATCTAAATCTCACTTCTCGTTCCTCAATCTCACATTTCATCGGTTTTTAAATTGTTTGTTCACTTTTAGGGTTTTATCCTGTTTTTAGGTATATATTTCAATCTTTTTATTTTTGAAGTGTTCCTTCACTTTTAAGATTTTATTTTATTTTTAGGTATGTATTTCAATCTTTTTGTTTTTGGCTCTTTTGTTCAAAATTATTAGTTTCGTTTGTGTTTTTATGCTTATTTGTTATGCTTTATATGTGTTTTTGTTATATTTGGGTTGTGCTTTGCTTTATACTAGTTCTTCCCCATTTCGCATTTTTCTCTTTTCAGGTAAGTTTCTTATTACTCGTTTCTTCTTTTAACATTGTTGTTCTTGTTGTGAAAATAAGTGTTGGTTATAAGTAAAATTAAGGATTACTTGTAAATGTATAACTAGATTAGTTATACTTTTTGAAAATGTTAGAGTTATTAAATTGTCTGTTTTACAACTTGTTGTTTGAACAACCGGAATGTTTGTACAAATTGAATATAATGCTTCTTGTGCAGCTGCATATACTGATTTTTTTTTTTTTAACTTTTCTATGGCTGCTAGTTTTTGCAAACTTCATAAACCTTTTTAAAGTGTATCTCACACTGTCATTATATGACACTTTCAACATCAATATGTTCACACTAGGGTTGCTTATGGTTACTTAATATTACATTATGTCCTGGAACCATATTTATGAATTGAAAAGTGATTAAATATCCTTTTTCATGATCAAGTGCAATCTTTTATATATTGTTGTTACTGGTTATAATCCTAAATATATAAATTTTTCAAACACTTATGATTTGCTACTAAAATTAGGCTTTGTACTGCTGTTTGGTTTTACATTGCTTGAATTTGTTTTAGTTCCTTGCCAAACTCTTGTTTCACAAACCTAATTGACAACATTCCTTATGTTCTTATAAATACTTTGAGAAGTCTTTTGTGGTATGTGCTTATAATTGAGCTATATTCTTTTTGCTACTTAAAATTTCCTTAAGTTTATTCTTTAGATTTGAACTTGATATAAGTATTTGTTTTGCCATTATATGTTTTCATTTTGAGTTTTTAATCAAAATTTCTTTGTGCCTTTTTAAAATGGAAATTGTTTCTCTTAACACAATTCCATTTTTGTTTTTTTGGAGCTTATGTCTATCTTACTATGCTTTTGAAAGGTACCTATATAAGTTGCTTTTAAATCACAATTGCTACACATTAAGATATTGTTTATGAGTTTATTTGTCTTAAAGTGTGTACTTTGTGACTCTGTTTTATCTAAATTATATATTTTTGGTTTCTTTCCACTAAATTTTGGTTATGTTTGCTACAAGATAAAGTGCAATTCTACTGACTTAAGCTATGTGTGGTTGTTCTAAGTTCATGTGCTCTTGGTGATATATTTATGGTATGTTGTTTATGATGTTATTTTTTGGTGCTTGTAGTTTTGTCTCTACCTCTTTTTCTTTGCTCTATGGGTCAAAAGAGGGCGTGTCATAAACGACCTAGGGGAGAGTCTAGTAAAGGTCCTCCACCTACCCAAACCCCTCCAGCTTTTGAGTTTTTTTATAGTCACTAGGAACTCTTAGAAATATGCTCCATTTTCTAGGAGATTAGTACACCTGGGTAGACTATTGACCACCCTTGCTATCTTAGCTGAGCACCTAAGGGTCCCAAACACTAGTGAAGTTGTGACTAATACTCACCAGTGGATTACCGAGCCTTACACTCTCACAAACTAGGTTAGGATTGTCTCTAGGGGTAGTGCCCTAGGTTGTGCACCATATAGTCACACATTAGATTATCCCGAGAGTAGGTCATAGGTCTAATCTTACCTATGTTGACATGTTTGTCATGACCAATCTCCTAGAGAGATGTCCTCTTAATCTTCCAGTTTTGACCATTCATACCACGATCACTGCCCTTAGGCACCCAATTGCTTATTGCCCCTATGGTCATCTAGTCACTAGTTTTCTTAGGGCTCTTAGGGTTAATCCTAATACAGAAGCTGCCATGACCATTCCTAAAGACTATGGTTTTTATACCATGGATACATTTCCACACATAGGGCTTACTACTTACTAGGATAGTTATGAGCATGCTCGGAGGGACCGCCCACATCTTCTTAGAGATTATAGCCTTGGAGTGTAGCAGTAGGAGCATTTTCAGATCAGGGTGGTGTAGCCACAGCAGTAGTCCACCCTAATGGCACAGTTGACTAGGGCAAGCCATCCTTGACTTCTCATGACATTTATGACACCCTAGCTCTCTTGAAGCTTAGATCTATCCAAATGGAGGAAAAACTGTAAGGGATGGAGGATTAACAGCTTCACCATCAGCAGCATATGGAGGAGCAGATGGCTTAGATTTTCTCTCTTCTCCATCACATGGCCTCTAGTGTTCCTCCATCAGGTACAGCCACTCCACCATCTCTAGAGTCCTGACCTTTGTTTTTGCTTGGAGTTTCTTTGTATTCATCTTTCCCTTTGTTTAGTATTTTGATAATACTAAAAGGGGGACATATGTTGCTAATGGATGTATTCTTAACCTCTTAGATGTTTTAATTAACGGATGTATAGTTGTAGGTTTTTATAACTTGTATACATGCTGCTCTTAGCCATTGGCTATATTGGCTTTTTGGATGATGATTATTCTTTTTGGCTATTTTATGATATATTAATTCATATAAAGGCTTGTTATCTCTCTTATTGGATTGTTTTTGATCTAGCAATGCTTTTTGCATTATCATTCATTTAGGACTCATGGCATCATGTCATTGCATTTATTAAGTCAAAACCTCTCTTATGTGCTCTCCTTATTTTTTCTATTAAGACATTAATTGTTTTTAAAAGGGAGAGTTCACTAAGGGGGTGAATTTTTTGAAAAGCACACACTTCAGTTGTGCTTAATTTTTTTCATTCACTAATTAATTGTCATCATCAAAAAGGGGAAGATTATTAGACTTAGGGGCCTTAATCCATATTTTGATGATAATAAATAATTAGTATGCTACTAATCTACCTTGAAAGTGTTTCTGTTAAGATTGTAGGTCCCAAATTCAAAATTGTGAAATTGCTTCAAAATCAAGATTAAATGAGAGCAAGGAATTAAAGCAAAGCTCATGGGAGACTCTACAATGTAATTTTTTTTTTCTTTATACCATGTGAATCTCAAATTAATTAATTGTGTTGGCTCAAGTCATTTACAAAAATTTCTTAGTGTCTTGCTTTTTACCTATTTCTTGACTAAGGGGGAGTTAAATGAAATTTTCATTTTTGAGAAAGTTTTTGAAAATGCTTTAGTTGAAAATTTTATTAAATTAGCTTTCCAACAGCTCAAATAGATCAAAAATCCAGTTTTGGGACAAAAGGTTATGCATTTTTTAAAGCTTTTGCATGTTTTAGTCCAGTAAGGACTTTGGCAGCTGAAGTAGAGAACTTTGGCAGCTAAAGTCATGTTTTCAAACTCGAGTTTTTAGCGTCCCAACCTTTGACAACCGAAGCAAGGGACTTCGGCAGCCGAACTTGGATTTATGCAACTCGAAATAATGGGTTTCTAAATGGTTAAATAGTTATTTTTGCATTTAATGCATTCCAATGGTCATTTTTGTTGCTAAAACTATAAAGAGGGACCATTTATGATTGTAGATAAGTTATAGCTTTTTATTTCAGAATTTATTTAGTTTTAAAGCATTTTTTTACTTTCTATTTCTAGAACTTAAGCTTTTACAATTAATTCATTAGAGCTTATTTATTGTGCTGTATTTGTTGTATTCTGAGAGTGAGTTTGAAGTTGTTGAGAATATTTATTGTAGCAAGAGTGTGCTAGAGCATTAAATTGCTCTTATGGCAAGAGAGATTTATAAAAGAGCAAGGGTTTGCTCTTGTGGATTTGTAAGGGGTTTTGTTCTTCATACAAAGAAGAAATTTTAGTGGAGTTAACTCTCAAGGAGGGCCTTGAGGAGAGGAAGTAGGCTTAGGATAGCCGAACCTTTATAAATCAATTGTGTCATCATTGTTCCTCCACCCTTCTTTGTGTTTATTTTTCCTAATTTTCTTTTAGTCTTCAAATTTGTAATTAGAACCCAATTTAACCACACCAACCCCCCTCCCCCCCCCCCCCCCTCTTAGGTTGCTTAAGGGACAACAACAATAATAACAACAACTACAGGCAATAACAACAATAACAATAACAATAACAATAATAACAGCAATAATAATAATAATTTATGAAGGGGAGAAGATTAAGCTTGACAAAAGTACTTGTATTGATTTATTATAATGACAATAAAGGAAGATTTTATTTTTTAATATTATATTAAATTTTAATTTTTCAGATAACTTATGTAATATTAAATTAGCAAAGTCCTATATGGACTTTAATTATAAGGCTTGATAAATTCTTACAGCACTAGAAAATTTTAGGAATAATATATTTGCAAAGTCCTATATGAAATTTAGTTAGGACTTTAATTATAAGGCTTATTCAAATTCTTAAGGTGCCTCTTCTACATAACCATAGTATATTAACTTTAATTGCATCCTATAATCACATTCAGCTTTACTTTTCTTTCATCATTGAGTCTACCTTTAGTATTAAAATACACAAGAGGGCCTTTGTTTACCCTAGTAGACTTCCATTGCATCTATTTCATGTTTAGTATGATTAATAGGATACTACTTCCTCTCATAATTCATATCATTTATGCAACATAATTCAATTATTTAAGGATATAAATTGACAAGTTCATCTTGTTCTTTTGTCTTTATCATTTCCCTATTTACTTTTATTTACAATTAAGGAACCCAACGTTCCCCCTCTTTTACTTATAAAATTATGCTTTACGCTTTCAAAGTACATTATGCTCTTGTAACACCCTCCCGGTAGCAACTCCATACATTCTACTGTTTCGGTGACCAGTGTCGGTCCGGACAGCTAGAACGTCCCGAAAAATATTTAAACTAAAGTGAGGAACCATAATTAACTCAAATATTAATAAGAAAAATTTAGGAAAAATTTTAGAAATAAAATACAACCAAGTTAAATGAGCCGGTGCCCTAGCGATGGGTAACCTAGTGAGAAGTTGCGGTTCTCCCAACTAGGAGCCCTAGACCGGGGGAAAAATTCATAAAATAATTTTTGAGACTCCAGAGAAGGGTCATTGAGGTTCCTATGGCATTAGAATGCCAAGAAAATATTTAGAAAAATTTTTCAATCAGTCTGCACAATTTTGACTCGTTAAGCCAAACGGGGGGCATTTTGGTCATTTCGCCTTCAGAGGCGATTTTTGGCCGACTTGTCCAGTTAAGTAAATAATTATTATGACATAAAATGTGAATAAATATTGCTAAAAATTGAATTGAAAATGAGTAGCAAAGAAAAGAAAAAAAATGAATTAAAATTACAATTTTGACCTCATGCTTATGTCACTAAGCACTCTCACCCAATCACCTTGTGACACATGTCCATAAACCAATTAAAATGAGTCAAATGGGCAGAAAATTGAAGCGAAAAAAACTGAACCCTTTTCCCTCAATTCCCGTCCACCATAGCCATGGAAGCCTCCATTTCCTTTTTTCCTTCTGGCTTGAATTTCTCTCTATTCTTACCCCAAAACCCTTAGGTCCCTTCACTAAAATTTGTCACCCAACCTTGCTAGAGTGTTTGGCAGCCAAGAAAACAAAAGAAAGTGAGGAATTTACAAGGGAAAATTCTGCCCTACTAAGGTTAGTGCTTATTTATGCATATTTCTCTCTTTATTCCATGTTAGGGACTTAAAATGAGTATGAAATTGTAAATTAAATGAAATAAAACTTATGTGTATGTACACCATGGAATTTGGCAGCCCTAAGGAAGGGATAATGTTGATGGTTTTGATGAATTTAAAATGGCTTAGAAATGGTGTTGATGTGTAGATATAAAGTTGAAATGGATTAGTATGCCTAAATGACATGTATTGTGTGAACCTTGAAATTGAGCTAGGGTTTTGGAGAGAAATTTGGACTTTGCTTATGTAATGGTGAATGAACATTTTAATGGTCAATTAGTGACCATTTGAGGTAAGTTGACCATAATTTGGAGTGAATTATAGCATTACAAACTGATTTGGTATGCTGCCTAGTGAGAGCAGCAGGTGTGGCTGTGAGTCCAGCCTATTTGGACAGCCATAACTTGGGCTGTGTAGGTTCAATTGGTGTTTCGCCAATTGGACATGAAACTAGACACATAATGGCACAATTTTGGTGAAGAAACCATGCCCAAAAGACCAAAGCAAGTAGACCAAAAACTTGCCCCAATCCGAATGTCTTGCAACCAGATTCTGCAGAATGACCAAATGAATAGTAATTATTCATTTGGCCATAACTCATTGTAGAATGGCTCAATTGACCTGAAATATTTACAGCAACAAGTTAAGATATAGACCAACAACTTTCATGAAGAAACCTACCTCAAATTATGACCAGAACCTATCCAACAAGGCAGTTGCAGTCACTGTTCACTGCACTGTAGATATGGTCAGTTCTGAAATTTTTCAATCCGGCCAGTTGTGGTTTCTGGACTATAACTTGAGCTACAAAACTCCAAATGGAGTGATTCAAAAAACGAAATTCAACTAGACAAAATAAGGAACAACTTTCATGTTTATCATTTTCTCAAATTCTCACTGCAACAGTAACTAATAGAACAGTAAATTTAGGGTATAAAAACTGAAAATTCTGCCCTATTAGTTTTAAGCTTAGAAATGGTATTGGTGATTAATGCCAACAAGTTTTGAATGCAAAATGTGGTATGTTGGGAGTGTTAAAACCAATGTACCTATTTTCTATGTAAAAGTCAACATTTTTGTTGACTAATGAAGTGAATAGTAACACCAAAGCTTGAAATTCAAAAATTACAAAATTCAAAAGTATCAAATGCCCTAGTATACCTAACAAGATTGGTTTGGATAGTTTGGCATGCCAATATGGTTCAGTTAACAGTACTGCACATGGCATTATGCCATTCTGTGATTTCATGGCTTTTAGCCATTCTGACATTGTGTTGATATTTGGCTTTGTGCCAATTGTCATTATAGCTTATTAGCTGTTCTGTTGCACACCGGGAGATACATATGTGACCGATGGTGTGACGGCCCGAGGTACTTGATACCCAGTGCCAGTTTACCTGTTTATCCAGTCCAGTTGTCCAGTATAGGTTACTTGGGTAACCAAAAATGAAAGTGGATAAATTTAACGAAAAAATGAATATAACAAGTATATAATAAGTAAGACTACAAATACTCATTGAAAATTTATTTGTAATAAGACATCGATACATTCACTGCATGTTTATTTTTTTGTTATTTCTTTGTATTTTATTATTGGCACCACTAAGCATTATTGCTTAGCGCGTTGCTTTTGCCACGCGTAGGTTCTGGAGATACTGACCGAGAGCCCAGTAGACCACAGACTGGGTGAGACCTCCTGCAGCTCTGCATAGTGTCCGTGTCACCTCACCGTCATCAGTGCATTGGTAGGACACTAAGTTTTATTTTGATATTTTGTAATTAACTTTTACTTCCTCATATGTAATTGAAACTTATGTAATGTATTTTGGCATTAATGTAAATAGTAGATATTGTGTTTGTGAATGAAAAAGTGAATATTTATTTATGACCTTTACATGATTATAATATGAGATGAATGATTGAGAAATGGAAATGTTGTTGAAAAACATATTGAGACTTTGTTGATGAAATGGAGTTGGGATTGATTGGAAATGATTATTGGAAGTGTTTTTCACAAGTTCCGAAGAATTGTTTTCTCCATTTTTAGCCGGTACTCTGTCGGATTTTCTATAAAATTTTCGAAACCTCAAATAAATCATAATTTCAATAAATGACTTAAATGAATTATATTTCATAAATTATATTCAAAACTATGATAAAAATAAATTAAGGAAGAATAAAAATGATTGAGATAGAATGGAGTGTTCCGGTACACCATGTGACATATCTTACTCGGATATACTGTAGACGGGTAAGAGGTATCACATTTAGTGGTATCAGAGCACGGTTTAGGCGTTTCTGGGCTTAAATTGAGTCCATACCATGCATTGCATTTGTAAGAGTCGAGGTGACACTAATGCAGATCTGTTTGTCTTTGTTATTTTGAATAGGATATGGACCCTACATCTCAGAGAGCAGTTGAGGAAGAAGTGGAGAGTCATGCTCCACCTGCAGTAGCTGAGACTGGGGGTAGGGGAGAACCTACTCCGCCCGCTCAAGCAGAGCCTGCTCAGGCTCCACAGGCCATGTACCAGCAAATGGCCGAATTCTTCAAACAAATGGCTGGGGTAATGCCAGCACCACCGCCACCACCACCTCCACAGCAGAAATCACACCTAGAAAGACTAAGAAAATTTGGAGCAGTGGACTTCTTTGGCAAGAGAGAAGATGATTCTGTTGCAGCCGAAAATTGGTTGAACAGAACAGACAGAGTTTTAAAAAAACTCCATTGCACTTCTGAACAAAATTTAGAAGCTGCTGTATCTCTGTTGCAAGATGATGCATATGAATGGTGGGATACGGTGTCCAGTGAAGTGCAGCCAGAAGTAATAACTTGGGACTTCTTCCTCTCCGAATTCAAGAAGAAATATGTGGGTAGTGTATACCTAGAAGAGAGAATAAGAGAGTTCATTAACCTGAGGCAGAGACAGCTAATAGTGGCCGAGTGTGAAAAGGAATTCGTCAGATTGAGCTGCTATGGGAGGGAGATAGTCCCTAATGAGGCTGAAAGGTGTAAGAGATTTGAAGAGGGATTAAATGACAACATAAAGATCATGATCACTGCCTTGGGGATCACCGACTTCACCAAGTTAGTGGAAGCTGCAATAAAAGTTGAAAAAGTAAGAATAAGTGAGCAGACCAGAAGAGAGAGACAGCAGAAGAGGTGCCTGTGTCGCTTTAGTTCATCTCCTGCATCCGAAGAAGTTCAAGGGTCCACCCGCACAAAGTTCAGTCAACCACAAGGTCGTGGTCACCTCGGGGCCCAGAGCCACGCTTTACCCTAGGAGAGGTCACCCACACCATCGTGGGCATCTCTCCGAGGATGGGGTTCGAGGACCAGCCCCAGATCTTCTCGCATGTCCACATTGTCCGAAATGGCATAAGGGAGTGTTGGAGAGTGACGTGCTCGCTAAGGTGTGGGTCGACAGAGCATCAGCTGAGGAACTGTCCACGCAGAACTACTACAGCTGCTCCAACACAAACAAACAGACCTGCTCCTGCACCACAAAAGGGAAGGAAATCTGGCAAATCGAAGGCAGTGGGACCATTACAGAGGCCTGCATCTGAGCCAGTAGAGAGGCCTGAGAGTAGACCACCTGCAAGAGCTTATGCCATTAGAGCTCAGGAGGAGCAAGATGCCCCGGACGTCATCAGGGGTACGTTCTCCCTCTACACTACATCTGTGCATGCATTGGTGGATCCAGGATCCACTCATTCATACATCTGCATCAACCTACCCGTAGAAAGGGGGATCCTAGTAGAGGAGAGTGACCAAGACATTCTGGTCACTAATCCATTGGGCCACAGTGTAGTGGTGAACAAAGTCTACAAGGGTTGCCTGTTAAGGATACAGGGGTATGAATTCTTGGCAGACTTGATTGAGTTGCCTTTCCATGAGTTTCACGTGATTTTGGGAATGGACTGGTTATCACGTCATCAGGCAATAGTTGATTGCAAATTGAAGAGAATTTCTCTGAAAACTTCTGAGGGAAATGAAATCACTGTTGTGGGTGAAAGGACAGATTTCTTGTCCAATGTCATCTCAGCCACAATTGCAAGAAAACAGATGAGAAAAGGCTGTGAAGCCTACCTAGCACATGTGGTGGATACTAGGCAGGCTAAGCCAGATTTGTGTGACATACCCACAGTAAAAGATTTTCCAGATGTGTTCCCTGAAGAATTGCTTGGTTTGCCACCAGAAAGGGAAGTCGAGTTTGCTATTGAGGTAATGCCGGGTACAGCACCCATTTCCATTGCTCCTTATAGGATGGCACCCACTGAATTGAGGGAGTTGAAGACTCAGTTGCAAGAGTTGCTTGATAAGGGGTTTATACGCCCCAGTGTGTCACCATGGGGAGCTCCAGTGCTGTTTGTAAAGAAGAAAGATGGGACTTTGAGGTTATGCATCGATTACCGGCAGTTGAATAAAGTGACTGTGAAGAACAAATATATGTTGCCTAGAATTGATGATCTGTTTGATCAGTTGAAGGGAGCAGGAGTATTTTCTAAGATTGATCTTAGATCAGGGTATCATCAGTTGAGGGTGAAGGATGTAAATGTGCCAAAGATTGCATTCAGGACCCGATATGGGCATTATGAGTTCCTAGTGATGCCCTTTGGCCTAACAAATGCACCAGCAGCATTCATGGACCTTATGAACCATATCTTCCATCCATACCTAGATCGGTTCGTAGTGGTCTTTATTGATGATATTTTGGTGTATTCCAAGACCAGGGAATAACATGATGAGCATTTGAGGATTGTTCTGCAAACCCTGAGAGAAAAGAAGTTGTATGCTAAGATGTCCAAGTGTGACTTTTGGTTGAATGAGATTGCATTCCTTGGACACATAGTGTCAACTGATGGGATTAGAGTGGATCCCAAGAAAATAGAAGCAGTGATGGAATGGAAGCCTCCCAGAAATACAACTGAGGTCAGAAGCTTCTTAGGGCTAGCTGGGTATTACAGGAGATTTGTGAAGGGATTTTCCTTAATAGCTGCTCCAATGACCAAGTTGTTACACAAGAATGTCAGATTTGACTGGAATAACAAGTGTCAGACCAGTTTTGAGAAGTTGAAGGCTATATTGACAGAGGCACCAGTGTTAACACAGCCAATGTCAGGAAAGGACTTTGTGGTCTATAGTGATGCCTCTCATAATGGGTTAGGGTGTGTATTGATGCAAGAGAGGAAGGTGGTCACTTATGCTTCCAGGCAGCTAAGGCCACATGAACAGAATTACCCTACCCATGATCTAGATCGTGCAGCAATTATCTTCGCACTGAATATATGGAGGCATTACTTATATGGTGAAAATTGCTACATTTACATGGACCACAAAAGCCTGAAATACTTGCCAACCCAGAAGAAGCTCAACCTTAGACAGAGACGATGGATTGAGTTCCTGAAGGACTATGATTGTGTAATTGACTGCCATCCTGGGAAAGCAAATGTAGTTGCAGATGCTTTGAGCAGAAAATCCATCACAGCTTTGAGATCATTGAATGCCCGTCTATCTTTGGTTCAAGATGGAGCTATTTTGGCTAAGTTGCAAGTAAAGCCAAACCTGCTACAGCAGATCTTAGATGGGCAAAAGGCAGATGAAAAGTTAATGGCTATTATGAGCAAAATCCTAGAAGGGAAGGCAACTGACTATGAAGTGAAAGCAGATGGGTGTCTATACTACAAAGGAAGAGTATGTGTACCAGATAATGGGGAATTAAAAGCCAGTATTCTGAAAGAGGCACATGCCAGTATTTATGCTATGCACTCAGGAAGTATAAAGATGTATCATGATCTGAAACTTCAGTATTGGTGGCCTGGTATGAAGAAGGACATAGTTGACTATGTGACTAAATGCTTGATATGTCAGCAAGTCAAGGCAGAGTATCAAGTTCCATCGAGTTGCTACAGCCTATATGCATACTTGAATGGAAATGGGATCGAGTCACCATGGATTTTGTAAGTGGTCTACCTCTCACCCAGAAGAAACATGATGCAGTATGGGTGATAGTAGATAGATTGACGAAGTCAGCACACTTTCTGCCAGTTAGGACTGACTACTCACTGGAGAAGTTAGCAGAATTGTATATCAGTGAGATAGTTAGACTGCATGGAATTCCACTTTCCATCATATCTGATCGAGACCCAAGGTTTACATCGAGATTCTGGAAGAAGTTGCATGAATCCTTGGGTACACAACTCCACTTCAGCACAGCTTTCCATCCTCAGACGGATGGGCAATCAGAAAGAGTAATCCAGGTAAACAATTGAACTAATTGAATTAATACAAATATTGAACTAAAATGATAATAATAACATGAAATATATGTCAGGTCCTTGAGGATATGCTGAGGAGTTGTGTCATTGAGTTTGAGGGAAGTTGGGATAGATACCTCCCATCGCGTAATTTGCATACAACAATAGCTACCAAGCTAGTATCCAAATGGCCCCGTATGAAGCACTGTATGGGAGAAAATGTAGAACTCCAGTATGCTGGACTGAATTGGGCGAAGACAAACTGGTAGGCCCAGACTTGGTGAAACAGACTGAAGAGAAGGTAAAATTAATCAAAGCCAATCTGAAGGTTGCCTCAGACAGACAGAAATCCTATGCCGACTTGAAGACAAAAGAAATAGAATATGCGGTTGGCGACAAAGTGTTCCTCAAGGTGTCACCGTGGAAGAAGGTACTGAGGTTTGGAAGAAAAGGTAAGTTAAGCCCTAGGTTCATTGGCCCATATGAAATCATTGAACATGTGGGTCCAGTGGCCTATAGGCTAGCTTTACCACCAGAGCTGGACAAGATCCACAATGTGTTCCACGTATCTATGCTAAGAAGATACCACTCAGATCCTTCACATGTCATCTCCATGGAAGAAATTGAAGTACAACCGGATTTGACATATGAAGAACAACCCATACGGATCCTGGCTCGGGAAGTGAAAGAGTTGAGGAATAAGCAGATTCCACTGGTAAAAGTGCTTTGAAGGCAGTACAACACCGAAGAGGCAACTTGGGAAAGTGAAGAGACGATGAGGCAACAGTTCCCTCAACTGTTTGCATCAGGTAAATTTCGAGGACGAAATTTAAATTAGAGGGGAAGATTTGTAACACCCTCCCCGTAGCAACTCCGTACATTCTACTGTTTCGGTGACCAGTGTCGGTCCGGACAGCTAGAACGTCCCGAAAAATATTTAAACTAAAGTGAGGAACCATAATTAACTCAAATATTAATAAGAAAAATTTAGGAAAAATTTTAGAAATAAAATACAACCAAGTTAAATGAGCCGGTGCCCTAGCGATGGGTAACCTAGTGAGAAGTTGCGGTTCTCCCAACTAGGAGCCCTAGACCGGGGGAAAAATTCATAAAATAATTTTTGAGACTCCAGAGAAGGGTCATTGAGGTTCCTATGGCATTAGAATGCCAAGAAAATATTTAGAAAAATTTTTCAATCGGTACAGACAATTTTGACTCGTTAAGCCAAACGGGGGGCATTTTGGTCATTTCGCCTTCAGAGGCGATTTTTGGCCGACTTGTCCAGTTAAGTAAATAATTATTATGATATAAAATGTGAATAAATATTGCAAAAAATTGAATTGAAAATGAGTAGCAAAGAAAAGAAAAAAAAATGAATTAAAATTACAATTTTGACCTCATGCTTATGTCACTAAGCACTCTCACCCAATCACCTTGTGACACATGTCCATAAACCAATTAAAATGAGTCAAATGGGCAGAAAATTGAAGTGAAAAAAACTGAACCCTTTTCCCTCAATTCCCGTCCACCATAGCCATGGAAGCCTCCATTTCCTTTTTTCCTTCTAGCTTGAATTTCTCTCTATTCTTACCCCAAAACCCTTAGGTCCCTTCACTAAAATTTGTCACCCAACCTTGCTAGAGTGTTTGGCAGCCAAGAAAACAAAAGAAAGTGAGGAATTTACAAGGGAAAATTCTGCCCTTCTAAGGTTAGTGCTTATTTATACATATTTCTCTCTTTATTCCATGTTAGGGACTTAAAATGAGTATGAAATTGTAAATTAAATGAAATAAAACTTATGTGTATGTACACCATGGAATTTGGCAGCCCTGAGGAAGGGATAATGTTGATGGTTTTGATGAATTTAAAATGGCTTAGAAATGGTGTTGATGTGTAGATATAAAGTTGAAATGGATTAGTATGCCTAAATGACATGTGTTGTGTGAACCTTGAAATTGAGCTAGGGTTTTGGAGAGAAATTTGGAATTTGCTTATGTAATAGTGAATGAACATTTTAATGGTCAATTAGTGACCATTTGAGGTAAGTTGACCATAATTTGGAGTGAATTATAGCATTACAAACTAATTTGGTATGCTGCCTAGTGAGAGCAGCAGGTGTGGCTGTGAGTCCAGCCTGTTCGGACAGCCATAACTTGGGCTGTGTAGGTTCAATTGGTGTTTGGCCAATTGGACATGAAACTAGACACATAATGGCACAATTTTGGTGAAGAAACCATGCCCAAAAGACCAAAGCAAGTGGACCAAAAACTTGCCCCAATCTGGATGTCCTGCAACCAGATTCTGCAGAATAACCAAATGAACAGTAATTGTTCATTTGGCCATAACTCATTGTAGAATGGCCCAATTGACCTGAAATTTTTACAGCAACAAGTTAAGATATAGACCAACAACTTTCATGAAGAAACCTACCCCAAATTATGATCATAACCTATCCAACAAGGCAGTTGCAATCACTGTTCACTGCACTGTAGATATGGTCAGTTCTGAAATTTTTCAATGCGGCCAGTTGTGGTTTTTGGACCATAACTTGAGTTACAAAACTCCAAATGAAGTGATTCAAAAAAAGAAATTCAACTAGACAAAATAAGAAACAACTTTCATGTTTATCATTTTCTCAAATTCTCACTGCAACAGTAACTAATGGAACAGTAAATTTAGGGTATAAAAACTGAAAATTCTGCCCCATTAGTTTTAAGCTTAGAAATGGTATTGGTGATTAATGCCAACAAGTTTTGAATGCAAAATGTGGTATGTTGGGAGTGTTAAAACCAATGTACCTATTTTCTATGTAAAAGTCAATATTTTTGTTGACTAATGAAGTGAATAGTAACACCAAAGCTTGAAATTCAAAAATTACAAAATTCAAAAGTATCAAATGCCCTAGTATACCTAACAAGATTGGTTTGGATAGTTTGGCATGCCAATATGGTTCAGTTAACAATACTGCACATGGCATTATGCCATTCTGTGATTTCATGGCTTTTAGCCATTCTGACATTGTGTTGATATTTGGCTTTGTGCCAATTGTCATTACAGCTTATTAGCTGTTCTGTTGCACACCGGGAGATACATATGTGACCGATGGTGTGACGGCCCGAGGTACTTGATACCCAGTGCCAGTTTACCCGTTTATCCAAATCGATGCCCAAAGATAGGTTACTTGGGCAACCAAAAATGAAAGTGGATAAATTTAACGAAATAATGAATATAACAAGTATGCAATAAGTAAGACTACAAATACTCATTGAAAATTTATTTGTAATAAGACATCGATACATTCACTGCATGTTTATTTTTTTGTTATTTCTTTGTATTTTATTATTGGCACCACTAAGCATTATTGCTTAGCACGTTGCTTTTGCCACGCGTAGGTTCTAGAGATACTGACCGAGAGCCCAGTAGGCCACAGACTGGGTGAGACCTCCTGCAGCTCTGCATAGTGTCTGTGTCACCTCACCGTCATCAGTGCATTGATAGGACACTAGGTTTTATTTTGATATTTTGTAATTAACTTTTACTTCCTCATATGTAATTGAAACTTATGTAATGTATTTTGGCATTAATGTAAATAGTAGATATTGTGTTTGTGAATGAAAAAGTGAATATTTATTTATGACTTTTACATGATTATAATATGAGATGAATGATTGAGAAATGGAAATGTTGTTGAAAAACATATTGAGACTTTGTTGATGAAATGGAGTTGGGATTGATTGGAAATGATTATTGGAAGTGTTTTTCACAGGTTCCGAAGAACTGTTTTCTCCATTTTTAGCCGGTACTCTGCCGGATTTTCTATAAAATTTTCGGAACCTCAAATAAATTATAATTTCAATAAATGACTTAAATGAATTATATTTCATAAATTATATTCAAAACTATTATAAAAATAAATTAAGGAAGAATAAAAATGATTAAGATAGAATGGAGTGTTCCGGTACACCGTGTGACATATCTTACTCGGATATACTGTAGACGGGTAAGGGGGGGGTGTCACAGCTCTTCCATTTAGTTTTAAAGGAAACAATGAAGGAGCAGAAGCATGAAAAACACAAGTTTATACCATTGAATTCAAATATTTTCACCTAGGGTCACATGCATCATGCAAGATTTATTTTTATCTATTTGATTTCAATGATAAACAACATATTAAAACTCTTTTAATATGTTTTTGGATCTGTATTTGTCATTTAAGATTTTAGAATTGATCAGATTAATTTTAGAATACTATATTAAATCAAGAACAAATACACTAACCCTTGATGCACTGCAGTGTATTTGTACCTTTGGGATGCGTCTTTAGGACACCAGTTGTTGTCCATCTAGCTTGTCCACACTAAGTTCACCTATGGCAGCCCTTGAACAGCTTCTAAAGCTTTTTCTATTAATTAGAAAATCAATTTTTCCCTTTTAAGAGATTAAAGATGTAAACAGGACACTAGAAACAATTTTTAGTATTTTAATTCAAGAGATTGTTTGCTAATCTCTTGGAATTAATGAGAGATGAAGAAGAAGAGAGAATGGGAGCTTCAAGGGTGGCGGCACAAAAGAGGCAACAGCTGATTGTTATTTTTCTTTTCATAACAACACTTATATAGCTAGGTCACAACTTAACCCTTGCCGCATGTCACCTTCTGATTGGCTCTAGGTTTAATTGACCCAATCACATTGTGCCAAGTGTCAAACCTATATTTAATCTTAATTTTAATCATCTTACATGACTAAAAGACATTTGGCAAGCTTTTGTGTAATGCCATGTGTCACCATCTCATGGTGCCACATGTCACCCTGTGAAATGACCAAAATGCCCCTGTGTCTTAATTTTGAGTTCTCAACCCAAAATAATTATTTCTCTTCTTCTAATCAATTTATATCAAATATAAATAAATTAATTAATCTTTATTAATTAATTTCTCATTAATTAAATTCATATTTAAACACTTTAAATATAAATTTAACTTATACTATACATCCAATAATCTAGATTTGGTTTCAAGTCATGCTAGGGACTTTGCAATCTAATTGCAAACCAAATCTATTTAATTAATCAATTGAACTCTTTAATTAATTAATTAAATAATATTTAATTTGGTGATTACTTGTGTATGTGTGTAACTTACTAGGCTCATCACTAATTGGCAGTGAGATATGATATCAACTTTTAATGTCATCAGAACTCTTTCTTACCATAAGTGATTTCTCTAAATCGTTTTATGCACCTCATAGACCATGGTTAACACCTAACATAGCATGCCATGGCCACCTAATTAGTAATAAGGTTTACCTTAAATGAACCTATAATCATATGTTACCATGCACTAGAATCTCTCTGTTACAAAATCCCAATTCAAGCTGGAGTCATGGTTTATGTCAAACCCCATTTGCTATAAATATTATGTTCTCTTTTAATTCCAGTTCTTGATTAAAAAGATTTTCTCATCAGAAACTCTTTTCAGAATAAATCTATCTGTCCTGGCCAGGAACTTGAAACATCAAGAATAATTAAATGAACATAGGATTTTATCTCTATTTACTTAGAGGAACGGATTCCATCTTGATTAACACTTACCTCCATATATAACTAGTAGGAGCCAACACATGCCCATATACCTATACATAGTACAAATATGAAAGCAGTATCAAACTTAAATCACCTATATACAAGATAACTATGCTATCTCAAGTCTAAAGATTTTATGCACTAATATGATTTATGACAATACATTGATAAGAGTAAACTCCATGTGTTTGTCATAAGTGTCACTGGTTCGGCCTATTTATCATGTATACTTGCCTATCATGTTTGTCATATGGCACGAGACTCACCATTCCATCTTATTTATATCTTATATAAATAACTTAGGAACAAACATGAATACAATCTTTCTGGATAAGTCATGTCCTTATTGTGAAGTATCCTCGATTGTAAACCTATTTATGATACTTTGTACTAGAAATACTGTCACTCATATTCTTAACAACTTAAGAATATAATTTATAACAAAATATCAATGCACCTTTTCTATTACACATAAATATATTATGTAAACGAAAAAGTGGAAATGCCTTTTATTAATAAAAACATGTACAAGATACAGACTAAATGATGTGCTCTAGGGCATACTGCTAACAATCTCCCACTAGAACTAGAGCCATTCATTACAATACCGGCTCATCTTCTCAAGATGTCAGTCTAGCTGAGTCTGTGACATAGGCTTAGTGAATGGATCAGCTGGATTTTCAGCTGATGCTATTTTCTGCATGGCTACATCGCTTCGTCCAACTATTTCTCTGATAATGTGGTAGCACCTTTCTACGTGTTTGGATTTTTTTTGAGACCGGGGTTTCTTAGCCTATATGCTGCTCCATCATTGTCACAGTGTAGTGGAACTACTGACTCAATGGAAGGAACTACTGTAACTTCTGTCACGAACTTCTTTATCCTAACAGCTTCCTTTGCAGCATCTGATGCAGCAATATACTCAGCCTCGGTAGTGGAATCTGTAGTCGTGCTCTGTTTGGAAATCTTCCAACTGACTGCACCTCCATTATAAATGAACACATACCCAGAGGTAGACTTTCTATTATAGATATCTGATTGGAAATTACAATCAGTATAACCATCCAATTGCAAATCTCCACCTCCATAGATCAAAAATAAATCCTTAGTTCTTCTCAAGTGCTTAAGGATATTCTTGACAGCTATCCAGTGTTCCAAACTTAGATTGGATTGATACCTGCTAGTCAAATTAACAGCATATGCGATATCCAGCCTAGTACACAACATTGTGAAGGAACGGAAGCGTGAAAAACACAAGTTTATACCATTGAATTCAAAAATTTTCACCTAGGGTCATATGCATCATGCAAGATTTATTTTTATCTATTTGATTTCAATGATAAACAACATATTAAAACTCTTTTAATATGTTTTTGGATTTGTATTTGCCATTTAAAATTTTAAAATTAATCAGATTAATTTTAGAACCCTAGATTAAATCAAGAATAAGCATACTAACCTCTTGATGCACTGCAGTATATTTACGCCTTTGAGATGCGTCTTCAGGATACCAGATGTTGTCCCTCTAGCTTGTCCACACTAAGAACACCTATGGCAGCCATTGAACAGCTTCTAAAGCTTTTTCTGTTATTTAGAAAATCAAGTTCTGCCTTTTAAGAGATTAAAGATGTAAACAGGACACTATAAACAATTTCTAGTATTTTTAATTCAAGAGATTGTTTGTTAATCTGTCACACCCTACTCCCCCGTAAGATGTAACATGATCCCGTAGTACACCTAATGAATTACCATACTTCGCCTACCGATAACCCATTAGATATACTACAAGGGATTTTAAAATAATTTTCGTGAAATTTAAATCATCGATTAATGTAACACCCCCATTTGTATAGCCTGGTATATTTTACTATTCTGGTGATCGATGTCGGTCCGGACAATTAAGGGGAATAGAACCACACTTAAGACAACTAGAGAAGCTATAAATACAAATAATTAGTAACTGCCAATTAGTTAAGTATAAATAAAAAAAATAGAACATAAGAAGTTAAACGAGCCGAGAGTCAAAGCGATGGGTGACCTTCTCGGGAACGACTGCGAAGTCAATTTAAACTCAACTTTCGAACCGTAAAATGTGACGCTGCGGTCCTTAGGACCCTTACAAACACAGTGAAAAAGAGAAAATCACGAAAAAGAATTGTTAAGCCAGTCAAATAATTAGGTCAGGGAGTCGAAAGAAATATTGAATTATTTACAAACCGGGTTGAACCGGCGAGGCGCAATTTGGTCAATTGACCCCGAGAGCTGACTCCTGACCTAACTGTTAAACAAAATCGGAAAAAAGAAAATCTTGGTATCGAGAATTAAATTAAAGAACTAAAAAAAAAAAGAAGAGAAAATGAAAAAGTTAAAAAGGTGTAGGAAGATGACATCATGTTAGTTTTTAATATAATGTTTAAATTCATAATTAAGTAGTTGAATTACACTAGAAATTGTGGAAAAATGAAATGAAATAAATTGTTGAAGGACCAAACCTAAATTTTAGTCAACTAGGGTTTGAGGATGTGTATGCATGAACTTAGTGAATTTAAAGGTGTATGTGAGCTTATTGGTGTTGAATGATCATGATTAAATGTTTTGAATTAGTTAAATGCAACAAGTTAGTAAGTTAGGGTTTTGGGACACTTAGGGTTAGAGACAAAAAATGTGAAAAACTTGTAAATGATATCTTTGACCTAATGTGAAGTGAAAAATGGTCATTTGTGACCAAATGAGATGTGTTAGAAGTGTTGGAATTAAAAGCCAATTCGGATTGGATGTGCTGGCAGCATGACCAAAATTCCCTTTAAGGGACCAAAAATGAAATTTTACAAATCCAATGGATATGGGACCAATTGGAAATGAAAATAGGCACTAAATGACACAATTTTCATTTAGGAAGCCTGCCCAAAAAGTGACTAAAACCTAGTGAACAAAGTGACCGAAGTTGAGAAATCGCAGGCTACCACTGCACAAACTGACCAAATGAACAGTGTTTGTTCATTTGGTCATAACTCGAGCTAGAAAGGTCTAAATGACCTGAAATTATACCAGTGGTTAGATGAGATATAGACCTAAAACTTTCATGAAGAACACCAACCCAAATTATGCCATTAACCCAATCAAATTACTGAGCAAAGTTGGTGACCTGAATCTGCAGAACTGCAGATTTCCATATGAACAGTAAAGTTTCAATGGCTATAACTCTCTCTAGAAAACTCCGATTTAGGCGATTCTTGAACCGATGGAAATCTAAGACATAGTAGAACATTTTATATGAAGAAAATTAGACCAAATTATGGACCTAACTTGATCAAATTACTGAATGAAGTTGGATCAACAAATCTGCAAAACCAATATTTTGCAGCATGAACAGTAAACGTAATTTGCTTATAACTTGAGCTACAAAACTCCAATTGGAGTGATTCAAAAAGGATAATAAACTTAAGACAATAAGGAACATTTTCTATGAAGAAAGTTTTGCCAAATTCTAATAGTAAACTGATCAATGAAACAGTACAATTAGGGACACCAAAATTAAAAATTTGACAATTTTGCCTAAAAGACCTAAGTTTTGGGAAAGTGACCAAAACCAACAAGTTTGGTGACCAAAATGTGGTATGTGAGTGAAGTTGGAGTTCCCATACCTAGTAAGCCTTAGAAATTCAATAATTTGACTTGAATAGTATAGTGAATAGTAACTCAAAACACAAAATTTCAAGAACGTCGAATTTAGCACGTTAGAGCTAGGTAAAAGTGAAGTTAAATTTATTATTGGATTTATGCTAAGTTATGGTACTGAAACACTATGAAATTGTTTGTTTCAGTGAAAAAGAATACCGGGACAGAACCCGAGGAGTCGAGTCAAGGCCAACAGGCGACTCGTTTGAGGTTTGTGCACAACGTGTACTTTTTATAATCATCTTCTGCATACTGTTTTGAATAATGTGAAATATTGAATTATGGCATTCTTATGATGTTTGATTTAAATTGTGAAAGTTATTGTGTATATTTGAAATGACAATGTTTAGCAAATTGTTAAGATAAGTTTTGAAACCACAGTGTTATGACCATACATTTGAACACCTCACTAGCACGACTAGTGGGGGTAATTAGTTTCGAATTTTGATTCCTTCTCTGGAGAAGTGTTGAGGTGTGCCAGTAGAAGAGGATGTGAATGGATATCCATATATTTGAGCTAGCTAGCCTTGTGATGTGATTTCTCTTTAGTCTCTGGCTATTGTGATTCTATTTGTTTCGAATGGCATGATCTAACTGTGGGTTTTATGAAATGTGATTTGATACTTCAAAATGAAATTGTTTGGGATTAAAACCTCATAAATTATGTTTTGTGTTTAACTTGCATGCTCAGTTCAAATTTTGAATAAATGTTATTTAAGTTTTGCATAAAGATTATTTTAGTATGTTGTGCACCACTGAGTCCTAGTACTTAGCGATAGCTTTTATTGCTGTCGCAGATACATAGACTAGAAGAGCAGTAGACTGAGCTGCTAAGGATTAAAGATCATTCTGCTTGAAGTTATCGGGTATAATTTATACCCTAATTGTAAATATTTATTTTGATGTATATATTGCACATAAATGTATGGACATGTAAAAATGGGTCTTGAGCAGTTTGTATAAAATTTGTATAAAGTTGTAATATATATTATAGTTTGAAATTCTCTTAATGTAAATTTTGTAATGATGTATCTAAATTGTTTTGTTTCTAATAAATTATGAATGGAACTATTTTATTTAATTTGAATGAAATGGATTGCTAGTATTTTGATGATCATTGGATAGTGGATTTGAAATTTGAAAGTTGATAAATGTGTTGAGAAATTGATTGAGATTGAGTATGAAATTGAAGCAGTTGTTGAGGAAAATTTTTAGAAGTGCTTTTTATAGGTATTTGAAGAACTGTTTTCTCAAAATACAGAGGGAACTCTATCAAAATTTTTATAAAATTTGCGTAAAAATAAAATGGGCCAAAAATATTAACTAGTTTTAATTTTAACTAAATATTTTAAGTACTTATTAGAAAATGCTCACCACTTATCAAAAGTAAGAAAATTGTTTTAAAATCCCTTGTAGGGTACTTAATGAATTATCAGTAGGTGAAGTTCGGTAGTTCATTAGGTATTCTACAGGATCATGTTATGCCTTACAGAGGGGTAAGGTGTGACAATTAAAATCTGGTGTTATAAAATTTTTTTCAAAATTTAGGCAAAGTGCCGATTGTATTTTGAGAAAACAGTTCTTTAATCCTGCAAAAGAAAATACTCCCAATATGTTTTCTCAAATACAACTCCAATAACTTCATTTCAATTCACAATTCAAATCTCTATAAACAATCAATTCATTTTCAAACCAATCTCATCATAAAGAAACATTTCATTGATTACAAGACTCAAAATTTATATTTCAAAACTATTCAAGCAAATGAAATCTCAAATTTACATTTACAATAATTTACATTTAATTACATACTAAAATATTTTACAAGAGTTTTTGTACAACTACTCAAATAATTTACGTACATATTATTAGATGCATACATCAAAACCTGTGTACATGGCTAAACCTGGAGCTGATCTGAATGTCTCTTCAAAGAAGCTTACTCAATTGCTCTATGCTCTTTTCACCTGCGATAGCATACAAAGCTATCACTGAGTGGTGAACTCAGTGGTGCACAACTATAATTTAAAACATAGTACAATATACATTGACAAAATTTACAGCAAATAATTTGGAAATCTGAATACTCATCAAATTCCAAAACTCAAAATATTCATTGCCAATAATATAAATCATTTATATAAAATGACTTTGATCACAAAATTCAATTTGTCAAATCATAACTAACTATTTAAGGTAATTCCAACAAAATCGATTATACATAAATCATAATTGAAATCACAATTCTTTACTATTCAAAAACCATTCTTTATCTCAAAAACCATTCTTTATCTCAAAAACCATTCTTGATCTCATTAACTATATAAGCCTAATCCGAAAGGGCTATCTTCGAGGTGATTCTAACTCCCTATGGTCGGGGAGGTCGAATCATCGTGCACAGTACACACCACAATAATAAATCTTCCGAAAGGGCCATAACATAAAAAACTTAGATCTAACCTCTAATAAGAGGAGAATCTAAGCCTGTGCACGTACCATGGTAATCAAAACATAGCTAACTCCATTGTCTTCTCAACAAATGAGAGAGACGGATAATAACCTAGTCAAGGATCTATAGTGAGATATAAAACAATATCACAATCCTTTAAATGAGCATAAATCACAATACAATTCGATTCAAAGTCAATTCCAATATCTAATAAATTTTATGCTCATCACAATTCAAATCATAAATTTGCATTTTTCCATGCAAATTGCCCATCACAATTCAAAACATGTTCTATCACAATTTTCCAAAACATAATTTATTCAATTCATAACAATGCTTAATACTTGTGGAAATACCATTTCACAAAGCTAAATTCATGCATACTATAACAATTTCAATGATCATTGAATTAAATCCAATGCTTTTTAAACATAATACATAAGAAAAATATGTCATTTAATCATATGAAATATTCTGAACAAAATCAGTTAAAAACTAGTTGTGTACAAACCTCTGATAAATGTCTCTTGGTCCTGACTCAGTGTTTCCTTCTCCTCCCCTGAGTCTTTGCTAACTGAAACACATAATTTGAAGTGTTTCAGTACTCATTTAAATTGTCTCTAACAATAAGGCTTAATAATTAATTTATTGAATTGTATTATTTTCCTTAGTCAACCTAAAATGTTGACCCTCGATGCACTCTAGATGAATTAGGCTTAATGTTACCAATATGTCATATTTTATAACCTTTTAGTGTCGGTACATGTTGCCAAATTCACTTTCAACTATATTGCATTTTATTGCAATTTGCTAGATTTCGGTGTACAATTTTGACCTAGCCGGATGACTTAGTTCCCTCAGTTTTTGGATTTTGGTCCAAACTACAAACTTGTAGGTCTATACCTTATTGCACGTGGGGCAAAATTTTAGGTCATTCTGAGTTGTGTAGACCAAGATATGGTCAATTTACCAATGCTGGACAGAATGCACCAAAATGGTAACTTTTAGGTCATTTTTAGGTCACTTTTGGTTCGGCCAGTTTTGGTACCGTAACTTGTTCAAGCTATTTGGCTTGGTTCTGGCCATTTCTGAGCTTTGGTGTCTTCATAAAAATTGTAGATATATGTCTAAAATATTCATGGTAAAAATTTCAGGTCATTTGGACCTATTTTGAGTGAGTTACGGTCAAAACACTAACTACTGCCCAAATGGTCAATTTTTAGGCTTTCAAGTCACTAATCTGGATTTGGTCATTTTTCAAGTCACCTTATAGGCAGAATTTTGGTAAGCTTCCTTCATAAAAGTTGGCACATTTTGTGCCTAGTTTCACCTCCAATTGGTCTCATACCAATTGGAGTCACACACTTAAGGTTCTAAGCTAAAATGTACACTGCCCTATTACACATTGTTTATCCTTACCAGTTACACATCCAACACTTACCAAATTAATTCTTCCATGCCAATGCTGGTTTGAACCATAACATCAACACACTTTACTTCACATTTTTGGTTATTTTGGTAGCTTGTAACAACTCTCAACAAACACATTATAACTTAGAATTTTTCCAAGTCCAATTACAACAATTAACCACATGACATACCTCAGTTACATGTCCAAATTCAAACCATTATACACATATCCATGCTGCCATCAATAACAACATCTTAGACAACCATAAACAAGTAAAAACAAGCTACATATATAGAATTTCCATGGCTGCCAAAATGTACATCTCCATTAAAACATCAAACTTCAAAAATTCTTCCATAAATCAATTACCCACAACCTTGGTTACACTTTTAATGAAACAAGAATTGAAAGCACTCACTTACCACTTTTGAAGTTCTTCAAAACCTCACCAAAACTTAACTTTCTTGCCCCCAATAATTTGCCCAAGAGGTATGCACCACTTTTAATGAAGAATTTTGCAAGAAACCATGGCTTAATCATGGTAGATGGAGCTTGTGGTATGGTGCAGCCATGGAAGAATTTTTTAGAGAATTTGGTTTGGCTTGGAGAAGAATGTAGAAGAAGAAGAAGATGGAGTTAGTGTAGTTGGCTGTCCACTTAAGTGATGTTAGTGGAGCACTAATTGATTAAAAATCTATTTTAATGTTAAACTTTCCAATTTTTGCAATTTGGCCACCACACTTTCACTATTTACATAATATATCTCATTTTAATTTTTTATGGTATTTTCAACATTTAATATCATTTATTTTTAGTGGACATTTAGGTCAAAAGGAAACTAGGGATGTCAATTGACCACAATGCCCCTATTCGGGTTGCATTCCCGATTTTTTGGAAACACCGAGTTTTGTCGTTTTCTCGATTTCTCGTTTTTCTTTGTACTAATTAATTAATTTTTATTTGATATTTCTAATGACATTTATACTTAAATAGATGTTTTTTTAAGTCTTAAAAATATTTTTCAGGGTTCCATGTGGTCAAGGGCTAGTCAACGGTCCACGCCGTAACTTCCCAGTGCGGTCACCCATCGCTATGGTTCTCGGCTCGTTCAACTTGGTTACATTTCATTACTATTATTTTTCCTTTGTTTTTCTTGTATTTTCTTTTCTTGTATTTCATTATTTTATGTCTTCTCACCCATATCTAAGTGTAGTTCTAGGCATCCTAGCTGTCCGGATAACACTGGTCACTGGAAGAGTAGAACGCACTATCAAACATAGGGGTGTTACAATTCTCCCCCCCTTAAAATAAATTTCATCTCGAAATTTTACCTGGCATCAGTCTCTGAATAGCTGTGGGTGTTGTCTCCTCATATCCTATTCGCGTTCCCAAGTAGCTTCCTGGCCTTTATGATGGTTCCACAGCACTTTAACCAGGTGTATCTGTTTATTCCTCAGCTACTTCACCTCATATGCCAAAATTTCTATGGGTTCTTCCTCATATAAGAGGTCTGGATTTATCTCAATCTCTTCAACTGATAGAACATGAGATGAGTCAGATATGTACCTCCTTAACATGGACACATGGAAGACACTATGTATCCTTTCTAGCTCTAGAGGTAATGTTAATTGGTATGCCAAAGAACCCACTCTCTCCAGAACCTAGTATGGTCTGATAAAATGAGGACTCAGTTTCCCCTTTCTGCCAAATCTCATAATCCTCTTCCAATGAGAAACTTTAAGGAATACCTTATCACCCACTGCATATTCAATATCTCTCCTTTTCAGATCAATATAGGACTTCTTATAGTCTGATGCAGCCTTGAGTCGATCTCTGATCAATCTGATCTTTTCCTCTGTCTGTTGAACAATTTCTAGCCCAATCATCTTCCTTTTACCTACTTCATCCCAACATAGGGGAATTCTGCACTTTCTGCCATATAAAGCTTCATATGGAGGCATCCCAATGCTTGATTGGTAGCTGTTGTTATAAACAAACTCAATCAAAGGCAAGTGTATATCCCAACTACCTGCAAACTCAATTGTACAAGCCCGTAGCATATCCTCCAATATCTGAATTACCCTCTCAAACTGGCCATCTGTCTGTGGGTGGAATGTTGTGCTGAAGTTCAATCTAGTTCCTAGGGCTCTCTGAAGACTACCCCAGAATTTAGAAGTGAACCTAGGATCTCTGTCAAATAAAATCGATCTGGCACTCCATGCAGTTTTATAATCTCATTTATGTACAATCTAGCCAATCTCTCCAACTATAGTCCATCCGGACTGGCAAAAAGTCAGCAAACTTGGTTAGTCTATCAACTATGACCCATACTTCATCATGACTATTCTGTGTCCTCGGAAGTCTCATCACAAAATCCATAGTTATTCGTTCCCTTACAATGTTTCATAGGGTGCCATTTGTATGCTAGCTTGACACTTATTATTGTATACAAATTCTGTTAGTGGGAGGTATTTGTCCCATCTCCCCTTGGATTCAAGGACACAAGTTCTCAGTATATTCTCAAGGGCTTATTACATTTTACAGGTTATTATTATCATTTCATTTCATTATTTACAAAAACTCAATGAGTTTCAGAATTTACCTGAATCACTTGTTTCGACTGTCCATCCGTCTGAGGATGATAAGTCATACTAATATCTCTAAACTTATAACAATCACTATGGTACAGGTAGTTCACATTATTGTAACTGAGTTACTCACTCCAGCTACCTTACAAGTGTAGTCTTTCGATAGGCTAGTTCTGAAGTTTTAAATTTCCGACTAAAATTTTCACATTTATTTCTCGTAATAGTACTCTATTCGGGCATAACTGTATCAATTTATAGATTACTTACAAATATTCTTATTTTATTGTACCACGAGGAAGCACGTAGCTCTACACAATAATCCCATGTCGGTACTGTAATCTGCAGCTTACAATACAAATATCGAGAATATTACATAGTCACTACGTTATAACCTCATGGACTAGGTTTTCTAACATCTTATATTTCTCGAATCCACTGATATCCTAAATCGATTCTGATTACATTATCCCTTGACAATTCCTAACAGTAACATCTTTGCCCTCATCTAAAGCAATTCTATTACTGTAACTTACTTTTAGGTCCTCTTACCTTACATTAAGTAGGCTCGCCAATTAGCTTTATAATTTATGGTGTGTTAGAAAATACTTTTAGCTAACAATTCTTCCAAAATTAATGTCAATCATACTTGTTATTATAGATTTTATCCTAAAGGACTAGTTACTAATACATCAAAATTCATTCTCATGTAAAGGAATAGCAACAGAACATATAGTTCTAACACTAGCACATAACTAATTAGTGCTGGGATAAAATAATAATTAATTATTTCTTTGAAAAATTAAGAACTTACCAGCAGCTACATCTGAAGTTTTTGTTCTTTCCCCTGGGCGCATAGTGGACGCTCTGACTGGTGCGCTACTATATTCGGGTTGATTCACTGTGTTATGGTGGTGAGGAGTACCAACTCTATTTCTATCTTGACTCTGACTGACTGTCTGTGAACTCCGGAGAGCATATCGAGGTGCTCTAGTACAATCTCTAACAAAGTGTCCAAGCTTTCCACAATTGTAGCAAGCTCCAGTGGCCTTACGACAAATACCTCCATGTAGCTTACCACAAACAAGGCAGAAACGGGCAGAATAGGAACTTTTGATTGTTCGACAACTAGATATTGGTGTTCTCTGCCCTGATGATCCGCCTTTGTCATATCCCTGAGCTCAGGGCTCCTTAAATTCTTTTCTCTTCCCCAAATTACTGCTCGAGCTCTGACCCATATGTTTCTCCCTCTTCTCTATTTCACACTGCCTTTGTGGGGGTTAGGTTTGTGCTTGAGCTTGAGCTGACAGAGTATCAGCCATTTGTTGAAAGAAAGTGGCCATTTGTTGGGTCATTTGTGCAGTAATTTGTACCGGTAAAATTGGTACAGTCGAGCCTTCGACACTTTGTGGGGCTAGGGCCTCAACTTGTACTTCTGCCATCACAGATGTTCTATTGTCTCATTCTTCTCTTCCATATCTTTTCACAAGATTTTCTATTACTGTACAACCAACACAAGGAGATTCCTTTCCTTTAGTTCATATTTATGATGCAAATGTACTATATGTATCAAACATTTAAGCAGTTGTAGTTACCGACAAAAAGATTTCAAATTCAAAGTTCGAAATTTACTTTAAAACCATTGCTCTGATACCACAAAACATGTCACACCCTACTCCCTCGTAAGATGTAATATGATCACGTAGTACACCTAATGAATTACCATACTTCGCCTACCGATAACCCATTAGATATACTATTAGGGATTTTAAAACAATTTTCATGAAATTTAAATCATTGATTAAAATCTGGTGTTATAAAATTTTTTCAAAATTTTGGTAAAGTGTCGGCTGTATTTTGAGAAAACAGTTCTTCAATCCTGTAAAAGAAAATACTCCCAATATGTTTTCTCAAATACAACTCCAATAACTTCATATCAATTCACAATTCAAATCTCAATAAGCAATCAATTCATTTTCAAACCAATCTCATCATAAAGAAACATTTCATTGATTACAAGACTCAAAATTTATATTACAAAACTATTCAAATAAATGAAATCTCAAATTTACATTTACAATAATTTACATTTAATTACATACCAAAATATTTTACAAGAGTTTTTATACAACTGCTCAAATAATTTGCATACATAATATTACATGTATACATCAAAACCTGTGTACATGGGTAAACCTGGAGCTGATCTGAATGTCTCTTCAAAGGAGCTTACTCAATTACTCTATGCTCTTTTCACCTACAACAGCATACAAAGCTATCGCTGAGTGGTGAACTCAGTGGTGTACTACTATAATTTAAAACATAGTACAATATACATTGACAAAATTTACAGCAAATAATTTGGAAATCTGAATACTCATCAAATTCCACAACGCAAAATATTTATTGCTAATAATGTAAATCATTTGTGTTAAATGACTTTGATCACAAAATTCAATTTATCAAATCATAACTAACCATTTAAGGTAATTCCAACAAAATCGATTATACATAAATCATAATTGAAATCACAATTCTTTACTATTCAAAAACCATTCTTTATCTCACTAACTATGCAAGACTAATCCGAAAGGGCTATCTTCGGGGTGATTCTAACCCCTATGGTCGAGGAGGTCGAATCATCGTGCACAGTACACACTACAATAATGAATCTTCCAAAAGGGCCATAACATAAAAAACTTAGATCTAACCTCTAATAAGAGGAGAATCTAAGCCTATGCACTTACCATGGTAATCAAAACACAACTAACTCCATTGTCTTCTCAACAAATGAGAGAGACGGGTAATAACCTAGTCAAGCATCTATAGTGAGATATAAAACAATATCACAATCCTTTTAGTGAGTATAAATTACAATACAATTTGATTCAAAGTCAATTTCAATATCCAATAATTTTTATGCTCATCACAATTCAAATCATAAATTTGCACTTTTCCATGCAAATTGCCCATCACAATTCAAAATATGTTCTATCACAATTTTCCAAAACATAATTTATTCAATTCACAACAATGCTTAATACTTGTGGAAATACTATTTCACTAAGCTAAATTCATACATACTATAACAATTTCAATAATCATTGAATTAAATCCAATGCTTGTTAAACATAATACATAAGAAAAATATGTCATTTAATCATGTGAAATATTTAGAATAAAATCAGTTAAAAACTAGTAAGCACAAACCTCTGATAAATGTCTCTTCGTCCTGACTCAGTGTTTCCTTCCCCTCCTCTGAGTCTTTGCTAACTGAAACACACAATTTGAAGTGTTTCAGTACTCATTTAAACTGTCTCTAACAATAAGGCTTAATAATTAATTTATTGAATTGTATTATTTTCCTTAGTCAACCTAAAATGTTGACCCTCAATGCACTCTAGATGAATTAGGTTTAATGTTACCAATATGTCACATTTTATAGCCTTTTAGTGTTGATACATGTTACCAAATTCACTTTCAAGTATATTGCATTTTATTGCAATTTGCCGGATTTCGGTGTACTATTTTGACCTAACCGGACGACCTAGTTCCCTCAGTTTTTGGGTTTTGGTCCAAACTAAAAACTTGTAGGTCTATGTCTTATTGCACGTGGGGCAAAATTTCAGGTCATTCTGAGTTGTGTAGACCAAGATATGGTCAATTTACCAATGCTGGACAGAATGCACCAAAATGGTAACTTTAGGTCATTTTTAGGTCACTTTTGGTTCGGCCAGTTTTGGTAGCTAAAATTGTGCAAGCTATTTGGCTTAGTTCTGGCAATTTCTTGGCTTTGGTGTCTCCATAAGAATTGTAGATATATGTCTAGACTATTCATGGTAAAAATTTCAGGTCATTTGGACCTATTTTGAGTGAGTTATGCTTAAAACACTAACTACTGCCCAAATGGTCAATTTTCAGGCTTTCAAGTCACTAATCCGGATTTGGTCATTTTTCAAGTCACCTTCTAGGCAGAATTTTGGTAAGCTTCCTTCATGAAAGTTGGCACATTTTGTGCCTAGTTTTACCTTCAATTGGTCTCATACCAATTGGAGTCACACACTTAAGGTTCTAAGCTAAAATATACACTGCCCTATTACACATTATTTATCCTTGCCAATTACACATCCAACACTTATCAAATTAATTCTTCTATGCCAATTCTGGTTTGAACCATAACATTAACACACTTTACTTCACATTTTTGGTTATTTTGGAAGCTTGTAACAACTCTCAACAAACACATTATAACTCAGAATTTTTCCAAGTCTAATTACAATAATTAACCACATGACATACCTAATTTACATGTCCAAATTCAAACCATTATACACATATCCATGCTGCCATCAATAACAACATCTTAGAAAACTATAAACAAGTAAAAACAAGCTACATATACAGAATTTCCATGGCTGCCAAAATGTACATCTCCATTAAAACATCAAACTTCAAAAATTCTTCTATAAATCAATTACCCACAACCTTGGTTACACTTTTAATGAAACAAGAATTGAAAACACTCACTTACCACTTTTGAAGTTCTTCAAAACCTCACCAAAACTTAACTTTCTTGCTCCCAATAATCTGCCCAAGAGGTATACACCACTTTTAATGAAGAAATTTGCAAGAAACCATGGCTTAATCATGGTAGATGGAGCTTGTGGTATTGTGCGGCCATGGAAGAATTTTTGAGAGAATTTGGTTTGGCTTAGAGAAGAATGTAGAAAAAGAAGAAGATGGATTTAGTGGAGTTGGCTGTCCACTTAAGTGATGTTAGTGGAGCACTAATTGATTAAAAATCTATTTTAATGTTAAACTTTCCAATTTTTACAATTTGGCCACCACACTTTCACTATTTACATAATATATCTCATTTTAATTTTTCATGGTATTTTCAAAGTTTAATATCATTTATTTTTAATGGAAATTTAGATCAAAAGGAAACTAGGGATGTCAATTGACCACAATGCCCCTATTCGGGTTGCATTCCCGATTTTTTGGTAACACCGAGTTTTGTCATTTTCTCGATTTCTCATTCTTCTTTGTACTAGTTAATTAATTTTTATTTGATATTTCTAATGATATTTATACTTCAATAGATGTTTATTTAAGTCTTAAAAATATTTTCCAGGGTTTCTCGCGGTCCAGGGCTAGTCAACGGTCCACGCTGCAACTTCTTTGCGGTCACCCATCGCAATGGTTCTCGGCTCGTTTAACTTGGTTACATTTCGTTACTATTATTTTTCCTTTGTTTTTCTTGTATTTTATTTTCTTATATTTCATTATTTTATGTCTCCTCACCCATATCTAAGTGTAGTTCTAGGCATCCTAGCTATCCGAATAACACTGGTCACTGGAACAGTAAAACGCACTATCGAACATAGGGGTGTTACATAATCTCTTGGAAAGATGAGAGAAGAAGATGAAGAAGAGAGAAACCTTCTCGGGTGGCGGCACTAAAGAAAGAGGCTGCTGGTTGGGTTATTTTGTTTTCATAACAACACTTATATAGCTAGGTCAACACATTAAACCCTTGCCACATGTCACCCTCTGATTGGTTCTAGGTTTAATTCACCTAATCACATTGTGCCAGGTGTCAAACCTATATTTAATCTTAATTTTAATCATCTTACATGATTAAAAGACATTTGGCAAGTTTATGTGTAATGTCGTGTGTCACCATCTCATGGTGTCACATGTCACCCTGTGAAATGACCAAAATGCCCCTATGTCTTAATTTTGAGTTCTTAACCCAAAATAATTATTTCTCTTCTTCTAATCAATTTATATCAAATATAAATTAATTAATTAATCTCTATTAATTAATTTCTCATTAATTAAATTCATATTTAAACACTTTAAATATAAATTTAACTTATACTATACATCTAATAATCTAGATTTGGTTTCAAGTCATGCTAGGGACTTTGCAATCTAATTGCAAACCAAACCTATTTAATTAATCAATTAAACTCTTTAATTAATTAATTAAATCATATTTAATTAGGTGATAACTTGTGTATGTGTGTGACTTACTAGGCTTATCACTAATTGGCAATGAGACATGATATCAACTCTTAATATCATCAGAACTCTTTCTTACCATAAATGATTTCTCTAAATCATTTTATGCACCTCATAGACCATGGTTAACACCTAGCATAGCATGCCATAGCCACCCAATCAGTAATAAGGCTTACCTTAAATGAACCTATAATCATATGTTACCATGCACTAGAATCTCTCTGTTACAAAATCCCAACTCAAGCTGGAGTCATGGTTTATGTCAAACTCTATTTGCTATGAATATTATGTTCTCTTTCAATTCCAGTTCTTGATTAAAAAGATTTTCTCATCAGAAACTCTTTTCTGATTAAATCTATTTGTCCTGGCCAGGAACTTGAAATTCTTTTCTGATTAATTAGGTGATAACTTGTATATGTGTGTGACTTACTAGGCTCATCACTAATTGGCAATGAGACATGATATCAACTCTTAATATCATCAGAACTCTTTCTTACCATAAATGATTTCTCTAAATCATTTTATGCACCTCATAAACCATGGCTAACACCTAGCATAGCATGCCACGGCCACACAATCAGTAATAAGGTTTACTTTAAATGAACCTATAATCATATGTTACCATGCACTAGAATCTCTCTGTTACAAAATCCCAACTCAAGCTGGAGTCATGGTTTATGTCAAACTCCATTTGCTATGAATATTATGTTCTCTTTTAATTCCAGTTCTTGATTAAAAAGATTTTATCATCAGAAATTCTTTTCTGATTAAATCTATATGTCCTGGCCAGGAACTTGAAACATCAGAACAATTAAATGAACATAGGATTTTATCTCTATTTACTTAGAGGAACAGATTCCATCTTGATCAACACCTACCTCCATATATAACTAGGAGGAGCCAACACATGCCCATATACCCATACACAGTACAAGTATGAAAGCAGTATCAAACTCAAACTACCTATATACAAGATAATTGTGCTATCTCAAGTCTAAAGATTATATGCACTGATATGATTTATGATAAAACATTGACAAGAGTAAACTCCATGTGCTTGTCATAAGTGTCACTGGTTCGGCCTACTTATCATTTATAAGTGCCTATTATGTTTGTCATATGGCATGAGACTCACCATTCCATCTTATTTATACTCATATAAATAACTTGGGAACAAACATGAATACAATCTTTCTGGATAAGTCATGTCCTTATTATGAAGTATCCTCAATTGTGAACCTATTTATGATACTTTGTGCTAGAAATGTTGTCACTCATATTCTTAACAACTTAAGAATAGAATTTCTAATAAAATATCAATGGGCCTTTTCTATTACACATAAATATCTTATGTAAATGGAAAAGTAGAAATGCCTTTAATTAATAAAAACATGTACAAGATATATACTAAATGATATGCTATAGGGCATACTACTAACACATTGCATACATTAAAATTCCAATAGCTGAAGCATATGGAATCTTATCCATTTTGTTTCTTTCTTCAGGTGTCTTTAGAGACATCTCTTTAGAAAGGTAGATACCATGTCTCACTGGTAACAATCCTCTCTTGGAATTAGGCATGTTAAACCTCTTTAACACCTTTTCCAAGTGTAGACTTTGGGATAAACCAATTATTCTTTTCACTCTATCTTTATAGATGCGAATCCCAAGAATATAGGTTACCTCCCCTAAGTCTTTCATGGAGAATGTATTTGACAATCATACCTTTACAGTTGTCAACATACCTGTGTCATTACCCATTAACAGCATGTCATCCACATATAAGACAAGGAAAGTGATAGCACTGTCACTAACCTTCTTATATACACATGGCTCATCCTCATTTTTGATAAAACCAAATGACTTAATGGCTTTATCAAAAACGGATGTTCCAACTCCTCGAAGCTTTCTTCAATCCATAAATGGATCACTTTAGCTTGCATACTTTAGAACCATCTTGGGATTCAAAACTCCTAGGTTGTTCCATGAAAATGTTTTCTTCAATGTATCCATTGAGAAAAGCTATTTTGACATCCATCTGCTAAATCTTATAATCATAGTATGCAGCTATTGCTAATAGAATCCTAATTGATTTAAGCATGGCAACAGGCGAGAAAGTCTCCTCATAGTCGATTCCTTGCCTTTGGTGAAACCCTTTCGCTACTAGCCTTGCCTTATAGGTCTCTACCTTTCCATCATATCCAATTTTCTTCTTGAAAACCCATTTGTTCCCTATAGGTACAATACCTTCAGGTGGGTCAATAAGATCCCAAATTTGATTCTTATACATGGAATCAATCTCGAATTTCATAGCATTTATCTATTTTGAAGAGTCTATATTTGATATAGCTTCTTCATAGGTAAGTGGATCATCTCCACTATCTACTTCTTCATGAGTAGATAACTCTTATTCTTCTTCATAAAGGAAACCATATCTCACTGGTAGGTGAGATACCCTAGTTGTTCTACAAGGAATAGCTGTAGATGTTTCATCAATGGGTGTAGGTTGACTAGATGGATCTATATCCATCTCATGTGTTGGTTAGTTAGAATTCTCTAATTCTAACTCTATTTGCCTTCCTTTGCCTCCTTCTTAAACAAACTGTTGTTCAAGAAATGTGGTATCTCTACTTACCACAACCTTTTGTGAAGTAGGCAAATAAAAATAATATCCAAAACTATCTTTTGGATATCCAACAAATCGACCCTTTTCTGATCTGATTTCCAATTTATCAGTGTTCAGCTTTTTTATATAAGCTAGACAATCCCAAAACTTAACATGCTTAAGATTTGGTTTTCTTCCATGCCATGTCTCATAAGGTGTGGAAGAAACTGATTTTGATGGAATCCTATTCAGAATATACAAAGCTGATTCTAATGTAAATCCCCAAAAGGAGATTGGCATATCAGTATAGCTCATCATACTACGTGCCATATCCAATAGAGTACGATTTCTCCTTTCAGATACACCATTCAGCTGTGGCGTTCCTGGAGGAGTCAGCTGGGAAATAATGTCGTGCTCTCTCAAGTATTCATCAAATTCAGTACTCAAATATTCACCTCCACGATCTGATCGAAGAGCTTTAATACTCTTTCCTGTTTGATTTTCTACTTCAGATTTAAATTCTTTGAACTTTTCAAAGGATTCATGTTTGTATTTCATCAAATACAAATACCCAAACCTTGATTTATCATCAGTAAAGGTAATAAAATAATGAAAACTGCCTCTAGCCATTTCCTTAAATGGACTACATACATCACTATGTATTAGCTCCAAAATATTTTCAGCCCTTAGTCCTTGTCCAAAAAAGGGTGATCTAGTCATTTTGCAGGCAAGATTTGTGACACCCCTTACCCGTCTATAGTATATCTGAGTAAGTTATGTCACACGGTGTACCGGAACACTCTATTTTATCTTAATTAATTTTTATCATAGTTTTGAATATAACTTGTGAAATATAATTTATTTAAGTCATTTATTGAAATTATAATTTATTTGAGGTTCCGAAAATTTTATAGAAAATCCGGCAGAGTACCGGCTAAAAATGGAGAAAACAGTTCTTCGGAACCTGTGAAAAACACTTCCAAAATCATTTCCAAACAATCCCAACTCCATTTCATCAACAAGGTCTCAATATGATTTTCAACAACCTTTCCATTACTCAAACATTCATTTCTCATGGTACTCATATACAAACAATAAATAAATACTCAAATTTTCTATTCATAACCATAATTTTTCATTATTTACATGAACATCAAAATACATTACATAAGTTTCATTTACACAAAGGAAAATAAAAGTTAGTTACAAAATACCAAAATGAAGCCTAGTGTCCTACCAATGCACTGTAGATGGTGAGGTGACACGGATACTATGCAGAGCTGCAGGAGGTCTCACCCAGTCTGTGGTCTACTGGACTCTCGTTCAGTATCTCCAGAACCTACGTGTGAAAAAAATAACGCACTAAGCAATAATGCTTAGTGGTGCCAATAATAAAATAAAAAGAAATAACAGGAAGTAAACATGCAGTGCATGTATCGATGACTTATTTTTTTTGTACTTGTTATATTCATTATTTCGTTAAATTTATCCACTTTCATTTTTTTTTTGGTTGCCCAAGTAACCTATACTGGACGACTGGACTGGATAAACGGGTAAATTGGCACTGGGTATCTAGTACCTCGGGCGTCACTCGGGCCGTCACATATGCATCTCCTGGTGTGCAACAGAACAGCTAATAAGCTGTAATGACAATAGGCACAAGGCCAAATATCAACACAATGTCAGAATGGCTAAAAGCCATGAAATCACATAATGGCATAATGCCATGTGCAGTACTGCTAACTGAACCCTATTGGCATGCCAAACTATCCAAACCAATCTTGTTAGGTATACTAGGGCATTTGATACTTTTGAATTCTTCAATTTTTTAATTTCAAGTTTTGGTGTCACTATTCACTTCACTAGTCAACAAAAATGTTGACTTTTGCATAGAAAATAGGTACATTGGTTTTAACACTCCCAATATACCATATTTTGCATTCAAAACTTGTTGGAATTAATCACCAATACCATTTCTAAGCTTAAAACTAAGGGAGCAGAATTTTCAGTTTTTGTACCCTAACTTTACTATTCCATTAGTTACTGTTGCAAAGGGAATTTGAGAAAGTGATAAACATGAAAGTTGTTCCTTATTTTGTCTAGTTGAATTTATTTTTTTGAATAACTTCATTTGGAGTTTTTTAGCTCCAGTTATGATCCAAAAACCACAGCTGGCCGGATTGAAAAATTGCAGAACTGACCATATCTACAGTGCAGTAAACAGTGACTTCAACTGCCTTGTTGGATAGGTTCTGGTCATAATTTGGGGTAGGTTTCTTCATGAAAGTTGTTTTTCTATATCTTAACTTGTTTCTGTAAAAATTTCAGGTCAATTGGGCCATTCTACAATGAGTTATGGCCAAATGAACAATTACTGTTCATTTAGTCATTCTGCAGAATCTGGTTGCAGGACATCCGAATTGGGGCCAGTTTTTGGTCCACTTGCTTTGGTCTTTTGGGCATGGTTTCTTCACCAAAATTGTGCCATTATATGTCTAGTTTCATGTCCAATTGGCCAAACACCAATTGAACCAACACAGCCAAAGTTATGGCTGTCCAAGTGGGCTGGAATCACAGCCACCCTACTGGTTACACTAGGCAGCCTACCAAATCAATTTGTAACACTATACTTCACTCCAAATTATGGTCAACTTACCTCAAATGATCACTAATTGACCCTTAAAATGTTCATTCACCATTACATAAGTGAAACTCAAATTTCCCTCAAAACCCTAATTCCTAAGTTTTCAAATCTTACAATATACATGCCATTAAGGTTTTTTTTTTTCCTTTTTATTCACTTATACACATCAAGGGACATCCCTAGATTTTAATTCCATTCAAGCCATCAAACTCAAGAAAGTTCATGGCTGCTAAAAATTGAAGATACTCTAACATGTACAATTTACTTCAAATTTTTACAATTTCTTAACTTAAATTAATGCTCTAACAAAAATTAAAAAGAGTGAGAGAGAATTATAGCACTAACCTCTTTTGCTAACTTTTCCAAGTCTCCAAAAATCCCTTCTTCCTTCTTCTTTTTGGCTGGCTAGAGGTTGTTCAAGTTGCAAAATCAATTTTTAGTGAAGCAAGGTTGTGGTTTCAAGGTGATTTGGTGGGTTGTCTCAAGCTTCCATTAAGCTTCCATGGAGGAATGGGTTTGGGAGAGAGTGTAACGTTTTTGGGTGAGGAAGAGCAGATGGTATTTTGATTTCTTTTGTCTCAATTATCTCTTTTTATTAGTTAATTAAGTGGTTGTTTAAATGTGATTGGTGGGAACTTGTAAATGACATCATAATGATGCCATAATTTGCATTATATTGATTTTTCTTTTCTTTTCTTTTCTACTAACTTTAAATTAATTTTTCATCAATATTAATTCATATTTTATGTCATAATAATTATTTACTCAACTGGACAAGTCGGCCAAAAATCGGCTCTGAAGGCGAAATGACCAAAATGCCCTCCGTTTGGCTTAACGGGTCAAAATTGTCTGTACCGATTGAAAAATTTTTCTAAATATTTTCTTGGCATTCTAATGCCATAGGGAGCTCAATGACCCTTCTCTGGTGTCCCAAAAATTATTTTATGAATTTTTCCCCGGGTCTAGGGCTCCTAGTTGCAAGAACCGCAACTTCCCTCTGGGTTACCCATCGCTTGGGCACCGGCTCATTTGACTTAGTTGTATTTTATTTCTAAAATTTTTACTAAATTTTTCTTATTAATATTTGAGTTAATTATGGTTCCTCACTTTAGTTTAAATATTTTTTCGAACGTTCTAGCTGTCCGGACTGACACCGGTCACCAGAACAGTAGAATGTACGGAGTTGCTACCGGGAGGGTGTTACAAGATTCACAAGTTAAAGTAGGCTCAGAGCCCAATAAGGATAGAATCCCCATTTTCTCCAGTTTTGCAATCCTATCTTCTGCAACATGACATAACCTTAAGTGCCATATATATTTTGAACTTGAGTTAGTTTTCACCATGGCATTGCATTCATTTAGATCACTTGCATTCATTTTGTATTTGTCATTATTATCCAAATAATAAAAACCATCATTCATATAACCTGAACCAACATATTTATTTCCAAAATAATAAAAACATCATCTATGAACTGAAATTAATAGCCATTTCTATTCAATCTAGATATAGAAATGATCTTAAAAGCATCAGGTACATATAAAATATTATCCAAACACAAAACATGTTCAAACATGTAAAAAGATTTAGATCCTATGGCTAAAGCTTCAACAGTTGAGCCATTGCCAATCCGGACTCTAACATCTTGAAAATACAAGCTGCTACTATTTGCTAGTTCCTACATATCATGAGAAATGTGAGAACTAGCACCAGTATCTAAAACTCAAGCTGTAGATGAACTATAAGTATCATCAGAATCTAAATAACAAGATATGAACATACCTTCAGAAGGTCTATCCTTCTTGTCCTTCAGAGAAGCAAGACACTCTGGGCAGTTCCTTTTCCAGTGCCCATCCTTCTGGCAGTGGAAACACTTTCCTTTGCCTCCATCAGCTTTAGTCTTCCCTTTCTGTTTAGCTATTTTCATGGAAGGACTAGGAATCTGAGATTTCTTTTTCTTATTGGCCTTCTTCTTGTTGGACTTTCTAGTAGAAGAAGATGTAATCAAAGCTACCTCTTTTCCTTTATTGCCCGGCATATTCTTTTGGGCAATAACTAGCATGTTGAGTAAACTAGCCAAGGTGCATTCCTGTTTAGTTATATGGAAATTTGTCACAAAATTCCTAAAAGACTTAAGAAGGGACTGAAGGATCAAATCCGTCTGTAGTTGGAAATCCATGTTGAAGTCAAGATGTTCCAGCTGCTTAATTAGCCGAATCATCTTGTTGACATGATCCTCAACATTCTGTCCCTCAGACATCCTTATGCGGAATAGCTGTCTAGATATCTCATACCTAGCATTCCTATTGTGCTCACCATACAACTCTTGTAGGTGAAGGAGGATCTCACTCGCACTCTGCATGTTCTCATGGTGCTTCTATAACTCATTACTCATGGAAGCAAGCATGTAACACTTAGCTCTCATATCATGCTCCTTTCACTTGTCCAAAGTTTCATGTTCCTCTTGAGTGGCCTCTGGAGGTAAGAGACCAGGAACATTTGAGTCTAGAACATATCCTATATGTTCAAGGTTCAGGACAAGTTTCAAATTTCTTAGCCAATCAGACCGATTAGGTCCTATCAACCTATTGCGATCAAGTATGCTTGCAAGGATATTGGATGGTGGTGGTTGTTCTGTGCTCATTATTATCAGAAAATTAACTTCAGAAAACAACCAGATTAATTAGTAAATGTATCATTTAATTAACTAAAATGATTATGGTCTTTTAATCAAATTGGTCCTCCCACTAACTTAGCAAATCCTACACTTCCAAAGTAGAAAATGAAAATTCTAGCTGGATCGATTTCTAGTGGGTGATTAAATTCTTATAATTCTATTGATCATCCTCAGGTACATCCAATATTGGAATATAATAAACTATAAGTGAGCAACTCCTTGCCCATCACATCTCATGTGAGGTTCAATCCTTTACCTACTCCCTAATGCTCAAAATCTCAGGTACATCCATTATTGACTTATCTTGCATTAGTTAAGTTGATCCCATTGAGCCAGTAATTATGCAAATAATTTTAATGTCCTCAGGTACATCCAATATTGGCCACCAAACCATTTACATATTTACAACATCTCAAGCTTAACAATTATTCTTAAGAAAACCTCTTAAATTAATTGCATCATATGCAACTATTTAAAATTTCTTAAAATTATTACCCTAATGGAGGGCCCATGTTATAATTACTTTAATTATAACATATCCAACTTAATCATTTGTTTGGAAGATTTTATGGTCATCCTAATTACTATTATGGTCTCACTTTGCATATTATCCAATTAGCATGCATATATCATATACTTGCATACATTCCCATACATCTCATGCATTCATGGACAATAAATAAATATGGTATGATCATGGACTTTCTAAAGGATTCAATTCCGAGCCGCCAAGAATTGAATCAGGGTATTTCTAGGTGCATTTCATTCATTCATATTACAAAAGTTGCTGAAGTAGTATATAATCAACACTTGATCTTGAATTCCTCCCATTGGTCCCACCAATGCTCTTGACCTCCTTGATCTTCTTGCAATCCAATTACATAGTAATCCTTGGCATACCAAGGAGAATTTACAAGAACTTAAATAAATGAAATTACAACCCAAAAATTATTACAACCTTAATAATACATGCCCAAAATAAATTAATTAATTTACAATCCCAAAGAAACATAAAAGAAATAAATCCAATCACATTGGTCTTTTATAGTCCATGATCATCTATCATACATATCACTATTTAACAATTAAATAAAACATACATACTTAAATTAAATTGAATATCTCATATTCAACTTAAAAATCCAGATTTGAATATGATTCAAACAAATTTAAAAATTCAGATTTGAATCACATTCAAACAAATTTAAAAATTCATATTTGAATCACATTCAAATAATTTTAAAAATTCAAATTTGAATCACATTCAAACAATTTTTTAAAAGTTCATATTTTAATATCATTCAAACAACTTTAAAAATTCAAATTTGAATATGATTCAAACAACTTTAAAAATTAATATTTGAATCACATTCAAACAACTTTTAAAATTCAGATTTGAATCACATTCAAACAATTTTTAAAATTCTGATTTGAATCAAAATTTAATTGTGTGATTAAAACTCCTAATTAAACATTTTAATTAGTCATATGATAAACCTTTGATCATGCAACAATTGCAGAATTTAATAACAACCATGCACACCATGATCTTCCCAAACCATGCGCACCATGTTGGAGTTCATCAAGCATGCCGCCACACATCCATTGCAACCAGCAATGGATAAATCATCTCATGATCAAAACACACAATTAAATCATATAATAAACAATCTAAATGGCAAATATAGTGGCTCTGATACAAATTGAAGGAGCGGAAGCATGAAAAACATAAGTTTATATCATTGAATTCAAAATTTTTAACCTAGGGTCACATGCATCATGCAAGATTCATTTTTATCTATTTGATTTCAATAATAAACAGCATATTAAAACTCTTTTCATATGTTTTTGGATCTGTATTTTCCATTTAAAATTTTAGAATTAATTAGATTAATTTTAGAACCCTAGATTAAATCAAGAATAAATACACTAACTCTTGATGCACTACAGCGTATTTGTACCTTTGGGATGTGTCTTTAGGACACCAGATGTTGTCCCTCTAGCTTGTCCACACTAAGTTCACCTATGGTAACCCTTGAACAGCTTCTAAAGCTTTTTCTATTAATTAGAAAATCAAGTTTTGCCTTTTAAGAGATTAAAGATGTAAACAGGACATTAGAAACAATTTCTAGTATTTTTAATTCAAGAGATTGTTTGCTAATCTCTTGGAATTGATGAGAGATGAAGAAAAAGAGAGAATGGGAGCTTCAAGGGTGGAGGCACAAAGGAGGCAGCAGCTGATTGTTATTTTTCTTTTCATAACAACACTTATATAGCTAGGTCACAACTTAAAACCCTTGCCACATGTCACCTTCTGATTGGCTATAGGTTTAATTGACCCAATCACATTGTGCCAAGTGTCAAACCTATATTTAATCTTAATTTTAATCATCTTACATGATTAAAAGACATTTGGCAAGCTTATGTGTAATGCCATGTGTCACCATCTCATGGTGCCACATGTCACCCTGTGAAATGACCAAAATGCCCCTGTGTCTTAATTTTGAGTTCTCAACTCAAAATAATTATTTCTCTTCTTCTAATCAATTTATATCAAATATAAATCAATTAATTAATCTTTATTAATTAATTTCTCATTAATTAAATTCGTATTTAAACACTTTAAATATAAATTTAACTTATACTATACATCCAATAATCTAGATTTGATTTCAAGTCATGCTAGGGACTTTGCAATTTAATTGCAAACCAAACCTATTTAATTAATCAATTAAACTCTTTAATTAATTAATTAAATTATATTTAATTTGGTGATTACTTGTGTATGTGTGTGACTTACTAGGCTCATCACTAATTGGCAATGAGATATGATATCAACTCTTAATATCATCAGAACTCTTTCTTACCATAAATGATTTCTCTAAATCATTCTATGCACCTCATAGACCATGGTTAACACCTAGAATAACATGCCATAGCCACCCAATTAGTAATAAGGTTTACTTTAAATGAACCTATAATCATATGTTACCATGCACTAGAATCTCTCTGTTACAAAATCCCAATTCAAGTTGGAGTCATGGTTTATGTCAAACCCCATTTGCTAGGAATATTATGTTCTCTTTTAATTCCAGTTCTTGATTAAAAGATTTTCTCATCAAAAACTCTTCTCTGAATAAATCTATCTGTCCTGGCCAGGAACTTGAAACATCAAGAACAATTAAATGAACATAGGATTTTATCCCTATTTACTTAGAGGAACAGATTCCATCTTGATCAACACCTACCTCAATATATAACTAGTAGGAGCCAACACATGCCCATATACCCATACATAGTACAAGTATGAAAGCAGTATCAAACTCAAACCACCTATATACAAGATAACTGTGCTATCTCAGGTCTAAAGATTATATACACTAATATGATTTATAACAATACATTGACAAGAGTAAACTCCATGTGTTTGTCATAAGTGTCACTGATTCGGCCTACTTATCATGTATAAGTGCCTATCATGTTTGTCATATGGCATAAGACTCACCATTCCATCTTATTTATATCTCATATAAATAACTTGGGAACAAGCATGAATACAATCTTTCTAGATAAGTCATGTCCTTATTGTGAAGTATCCTCGATTGTGAACCTATTTATGATACTTTGTACTAGAAATACTGTCACTCATATTCTTAACAACTTAAGAATAGAATTTCTAACAAAATATTAATGGACCTTTTCTATTACACATAAATATATTATATAAACGGAAAAGTGGAAATGCCTTTTATTAATAAAAACATGTATGAGATACATACTAAATGATATGCTCTAGGGCATACTACTAACAAACAACTCACTTACTCATATAATCATACAATCCTACTGGCAAGCACATTCACATTCTAACATGCATTAAATATACATGCCCACACTAAACTTAAACAGATACATATTTCACTAGGCTATCTCATACCTTGACATTACATAAATACAAAACATGACATAAATATATACAAAGAACATAGACATACTTGATCATACTCTTACTTATGACATGAATATAATTACATAAACATCTATGAGTCTACCACCATTATATGAGTTATCTTTTTAACATGCTAAAGTCCTAGATTTTTATGCATCTGCTGCCCACAAAACCTGTATTGTTTTTTTTTTTTTTTTTTTGGGAGTGAGCTAGGAAGCCCAATAAGCATAAACTATTTAAATTAATTATATTTTCCTTTTCATCATATACACATGAATGTGTCAATCACATGAATGCCGTAAATCTCAAACATTTATAAACATGGCAGTCATGCCACCAGTGAATCCCTCATAATTCAATGTGCTCAGCTCATATAGAAGCTCTTTTTCTCTTTTTATATCCAATATGCCCGACTTATAAAGAAGCTCCTCAAGACTTCCTCTTTAAACACGACACGTGTCATTTGCCAGGGGCCTCATAGGGTTCTCACCTGGCCTTCGTATTCAAAGCATATATAGCATAACATCACATTATCTCATATACTATTTGGGAGTCAATGGGTCATCCATAATCTACCTCACATCATAATTATTATGCAATTATAACAAAGTATGGTTCTAATGCACTACACCCTAATATCAATGCATTTCATAATGTATGTTTATGCTTAAAGTAAAAAATTCAATTAACAAAGGCATTTGAAATTCAATTAAGTAGTTTATACTTATCTCTTGTAGAACTTATCAATAATTCTTAGCACCTTTGATTTGGCAAGTAGATTTTTACTTTATTGTGTGTTTTTTAGGGTGCTCTGACACCAAACTGACTCAAGGCCTAACTTCCTTAGATCTTGATCACCAACTCTAAATAAGTGGTGAATCAACAAAACATATCAATTCTATATACAAGACTCTCTAGAAACATGATAAGAACTTTATCCCTTGATTTTATACTTTCTAGACACATAAAATTGGGATTTAGAGCTAAGAAACTCAAAAGAAAAGAAAAGTAGACAAAAGCCACTTTGGCTGCCAAAGTGGGGAACTACGAGAACTAAAGCCTTAAACTTCAAATGCCCTTAGGAGGAAGTAGCCATTTTAGTTAGCGAAATAATAGTTTTTGGTGACTAAACTTGGGAATTTCCAATTCAATTCTTCAGCATCCCAACTTGCAAAACAAACAACCAACTTACTCAATAGTCCCGACATAGAATCGAACCTCACAAAAAACATATTCAAAACTCAAAAATAGAAAATTTACTTTCAAACCATACATGCATTTACAATTCTAACTAAACCTTAAACCAAAAGCATGAGTTCATAAGAAAGCCTACATAATCACACTAATCATGTACATGTAACCATGAAACGCTCTTTTAAGATCCTTATAACAATTCCATCCTCTACTTTTAAGAATTAAAACACATTATTTAAGCATTTTTATCAAAATGCACATACAATATAAGATCTATAAGGGATGGCATTTTTCATTTGGAAAACATATTCCCATAACATTCAAAAACTAATACATTCAAGACTTCAATTACATGAAATCAAAGTTTTCTTTAAATTTCAAAACTCCAAATGCACGAATTAAAGAGGGAAATAATAGGGAAAAAAGAAACAAAAGAATAAAGGCTCCCTTCAAGCCTCGACCGAACTCTTTTAACAAGATGAGTTCATCCAAATAACTTCCAAAAGAAAGCACCCATTTCATCCATGCAAGCTTAAAGAAGAAGAGATTAGTTAAAATCTTAGCTTAAAATCTTAAAACTTGATATTAGAGAGAAATAAGGAAAAAAGGAGAAATGGAGAGAAAATTTTACCTTCTTTCCTACTAAATTTGGCCAAAATGACCTTAAATACTCCTTGCTGGGAAAGGGACTTTCGGCTGCCTAAAGTGACTTTCGATTGCCTAAAGTCCTATTCATAGCATACTTAGATTTTTGCCCCTTTTTAAATTTCAACCCATCTATTACACATCTAAAATTTCAAACAACTTTAAAACAATACGTACACATTAATATTCATAACCAAAGGGTCCTTTCTTAATCCTCATCCCTTTTGATTCCTCATTAGAATGTCCAGACTTGATCAAGACATCCATTATGGGTTAATTTTCGACGTTAGAATTTGAAGGGTGTTACAATAATGATTTAAGATTATGTATCTCTAAAATATATATATATATATATATATATATATATATATATATATATAAAATTTATTCACATAACTAATAAATTATTTTTAATAATAACTGATAAATTATTTTTAATAATCATATGGAAATAAAGTTGAAGATGTAACATGAATTTAATATTTAAAATGGCCACTTAATATATCAAATATTTAGTTATTAATTATTATAACAAGCCTAATAGAAATTAAATTCATAATTAAAAATTAAATTAAAATAAAATTTTCAAACTCATTTTTAGATAAAATTTTTAAGTTAAGCATTATCTAATGCTAATAAATAAATTTATAAATTAAAAAGATAAGTTAACATGAAATTTCAAACTTAGTTAAGACAAAATTATTAAGTTAAGCATTATTTAATATATATATATATATATATTGTAATTAGAAAAAGGTAAGTTAAAAGGATTTTTTAAATAAAATTATTATTTGTTTAATTATGCCAAGTGTCAATTAATGGTAGGCATAAGTGTTAAATTTTGATTGGTGGTTTTTTATTCTCTCTCTCTCTCTCTCTCTCTCTCTCTCTCTCTCTCTCTCTCTCTCTCTCTCTCTCTCTCTCTCTCTCTCTCTCTCTCTCTCTCTCTGTGTGTGTATATATATATTAGATGACCAATCTTTTAATGTTATTAATATTAATTATACATTTATATCTTTTACATAAATGTTCATTATAAACACATTTTTTTTTTTTTGAAGAGGAAGAAGAAGAAGAAAAGTAAAATTTAGAAGTCTATATGTGGTATGTGTATATTTAAGTGTCAAGAATTATGAAGCACTCATCTTTTACTTTTGGTGAAGTGTTTGTGTCAGACATTTTGACATATAATATTTATTTGATATTACATTAACACATGTTTTATATGTTTTTGTATATGTTAAAAAAATATCACAATTCGAAAAATTTTGAAATATGTAATAGGCAAAAGCCTATTTAGACCCTTAAAGTTATGATAAATAGTCACATAAGTTCTTAAAGTGTTTTGGGGTCTAATTAAGCCCTTCAAATTTTAAAAAAAATGAAATAAGTCTTTCAAATTTTAAAAATTGATCAAATAAGCCCTTTTACTATTTTGTGGACAAATAAGCCATTTAACTGTTAAAAATAGATAAAAAAGACAACTACAATCTCTAATATAAATCCAGCCAAGGTCATGCATGAAAATCTTCTAGTACACGGATCCTCATTAACAATCATGCATATCTAATTTATAATATCCTAATTGAAATCTACTGCATCCTGGAGCAGATTGATAATTTGTTATTTGTAAAGTGGTTTAAGAAACTTATCTACAAAAGTTTTTTGAATCCATAGAGAAGTTTTTTGAACCCATAAAGAAGTTTCTTTAATCATTTAGCACAAAAGAATTTATCAATACACTTCTGGATGTTGCAAATTGATACACAGGATTGCTGATAAGAACTCCGTAAACTAAAAGGTATTTGTGCGCGGCCTTGGTTGGATTTATATTAAAAACAAATTATAGTTAAGTCTTCTTTTTTATTTATTTTTAAAAGTTAAAAGGCTTATTTGTCCCCAAAATAGTTAAAAGACTTATTTGATCTACTTTTAAAATTTGAAGGACTTATTTGATCCTTTTTAAAACTTGAAAGGTTTTTTTAGACTCTGAAACACTATAATGACTTATATGACTATTAGCCCATAATTTAATGGTCAAAATAGGCCTTTTGCCTATGTAATAAAAATAATTTTTAATTCATATTAATTATATCTTATATATGCCATCTATAAATAAATTAATAATTTATTTGTAAAATATATAATTCTTAAATTTTAATATACAAACACAATTGAAATAAATCGAAATTAAATGTGCATTAAGTATATTTCCTTTTATTTTATCTTATATTTCAAATTAAAATAATTATATATTTTAAGATAAATTATTAAATTAAATATTATCTAATAACAATAATTAAATTTATAATTAAAAAAATAAAATGAAAATTTTTAAAAAATTATTAATTTTTAAATATGTCAAGTGTCAAATAATGTGTGTTGATGCACATACACACACATATGTATGCATAAACTAAAATTATACGTAAATACATTTTGAGCCAATTGTGATCTTTTTAGGTAAGAAAATTACTTTTGAAGTTAGTTTAATGGAGAATGTGTCCTAGCATTTTGATGTGAAAGTTTTTCAAAGGCTATAGCTCTGAAACGCAAAAAAGAATATGAGGTTGCTTTTGAGTATGTCCACTCATGTTGTGTCCTCACAAAAAATGAGAAGTTTAAGGTCATCGACCAATTGTTCACAAGGATAGACTAAAAAAATTTTCACGATCTAGTCAGTGTATGTATATCTTTTATATTAAAGCACCTTTTTTTTTTTTTTTCAAAATTAACACACAACAAGAACTAGCATCAATAAATTAAGGAGTGCAAAGAGTATTGGTAAGCAAGTTGGAAGATCTTCAAGTTCAAATATTTTTACACTTCTTGAAGCAGCCTACAAAATCACCTAAATTTACCCATATTTCAGGTTCATTTTGGGCAAACATTGAATAGTGCCTCTTTGAATGGTAAGGCATTTAGATTAAAGAAACTTCGTCTAACAAATCCACATACCTTAGTAGTTCTAAAGAAGTCTAGACTTCAGATTGTTTAGTTCTATTTGATTTAGATAGTGAAGAATATGCATCAGCTTTATGTTCCAACAAGAATTAGATACATATCAATTGTATATTTATAGCATAATGATCTCTTTTCTACATTAAACTTTTAAGTACGGCGTGCAGTAAGCTATTCTCAATATATTAGGATATTAGAGCTAATTTAGTTCGCGGTAGAGGATAAAATAGAATGTGAACAGAATTGTAGTTCTCAATTTTGGTTTAAATTCTAATTGCAGAATAATCATTTCATGGAATAGCTTCATTGAAAAAACCATTATGTGGTTGTTAAATATATGTTCCATTCCCATTCTTTTATATCCTATGAGCATTGAAATATATTATGATTTATTCTTTTTTTCTTATCATAACTTTTTATTTATTAGTGATGCTTTTTTTGTCAAACATTAGGCTGAGAATACCTGCAAGCTTTGTCAAGTAGCATATGAAATGTGCAACACATTGTGAAGCTCAAGGTTGCAGAAAAATCATGGTTGGTGAATTTGAATTTTAATTTACATAATAGCCAAGGTAGATTTTGTGATGGTTGGGCTTTATTTCTAAGGGAAAATTGTTTGAAGAGAGGAGATATTTGCATCTTTGAGCTTATTGAAAGGAGAATGAAGAATGTACACATTTTCAGGCATGGTTATGGTGCTTAAATTGGTGTTGCTATTGCCCCTCTTTTGGCAAATTTTTTTTTCTTTTTTTTTTATGGTGCTTATACATTGACATTATTAATTTCTATAAGAAGTTTCTTTCTTTTCATCCTGAAATATATTAGAAAATGTAAGTTTGAGTTGTAAATCAATGGGTGCAATGACCCATTTTTGGGACTCCATCATGAGTCATTAATACTTGGGAAAACTTTCTTGAGTTTTTTAAATCTCAAGTCTATGCACTGATGTTTTTCAATTCAAAAGAAAAGGAAACCAAAAATTTATTGTAAATCAAGAAATTTAGAAAATTAATTTCTAATTTATTATTTACAAAAATTTTAATAACTAAAATTGAAATTTCATTTTTTAGTTTTTTGAAAATAATTTTATAGAAATAAGCATTATTTTCCACAACTAAAGCAGTCCAAAACCAATTATCTTCATAAAAAACTTAATTGGAAAACAAAATAAAGTTTCAAATAAAAATCAGTAATATGTATAAATCAACCTACTAACAAAACATAAATAGTTTTTTTTTTTTAATTTTTTTTAGGTTCAACCTTAAATAGGTACTAGGTTTCCCTTCTAAGAGAGAATTAAAGTTTTGATTTGATGTAGATGTTATCAGTTGTATAAGTGTAGATACTTTGGTTTTTCATGTTTTATTACAACAACATTAAGATGTTAGCTAATAAGTTTTTCCATTTCAAACAATGTTTAATTTGGTCACATCTTACTCTTAGAAATTCTATAAAAAGTGTAATACATTAAAGATGCTTGTATTTCCTATATATTAATGTTGGCGGAACATATTTAAGTGTCTTTCTTAAGGATAATGTAGTTGGGACAATGCCATATCAAGTTGTATTGAGTTTGTGTTTGTTGAGGAAAGATCTAGTCGCTGGAAAATAAATGAATTAAATTAGAATGAAAATATCACCCATGCAAAATGTTACAATCCCCTAATTTGGAATCTAGAATTTTACAAGAATTTAATTCCATTGATTTTTTTTTAGTTAATTCTCATTTTTTGAATGAAAGAATTCAATTCATTTAAACATAAAAAAAAGGTTCATTTCCAAACAAATAGAAATCAAAGCATGACTGTGTAAAAATTCAATTGAAATTGATTTTCTTACAAATGATTTATTCCAAACAAAGCCAATATGAATATAGGGGACCTAAGCCATAATAAGGTTAGTAGGTAAAAATATAAAAAACACATGTATTATAAAATTTTACTATCCTTTAATTCATCACTTGTATAGGTTTATATATTTTGAACAAATGATGATATTAATTGTTTAACCTTTATAAAAGTGGGAAGCCAGGAATAATAGAATGAATGAAAAAAATGAAAATGAAGACTAAATTCAATTGATTATTGAAAATTAATATATTTTAAATAAAATGAGAATAGAAAAATTATTAGCTCTAAAATTCTTATTGCATAAGAATAAAGTTAAGTAATAAAACATATTTGTTTTACCTTCAATCTCTACTCTAAATAGACTATAATAACTTTTATTAAAAATAATTAAAAAAATTGAAGCTATTTGACAACAACTTTGATTAAATAATAAATCTCAATTTACAAAATCAAAATATTTGTATTCTCATACTATATTTATTAACAACTTGAATTTTTAAAATATAGAAAATTTTTAATTTTAGCATTATTTTATTGATATTAGTTTACTACATTTTATTTATTATAAATTATAGTATTTTTAACATTGAAAGTGTTTAATGTAAACTTAAAAGGCTGTCTAAATAATAAGATGTGATACATTTTATGCTATTATTTCTTTCATATTTTATGTTTATTAAAGATTATTTAAGAACTTATTTTAAATAAGTATTATTATTATTATTATTATTATTATAATTTTGGTATTTACAAAAAAATAATATTGACGTAACTGATTTAATTGAAACAAATTTGGGACTTGATTGAAAAGCTCAGAGGTTTATAATGTAAATAAAAGTTAAAAAAAAAAAAGACCAATAAAAAATAGAACCCATAAAGCCCCCCTAGCGCAACTCTCTTTTCCTCGCCTCGTCTCTCCTATTCTCTCTGGGCCCTTTTCTAGTGATCAGAGAGTCCAACACTGTCAGGGTCCCATCCCTTTCCTCCAGGCAATGCCAGTGTGTAGCGAGATCAGTGGTGAACAGCAACGAGGGACCTCATTTTTTGGTCAAGATCACATGCAAGGGTAGGAACTTTCAGCGTGATTTTGACGTCGTCTGGTGTTGGATGGACGCAATTCTCGTGTTGTTGGAATCCTTGTTCCATAAGCTTTCTTTTGGGACCAACCATATATCCAATGTTGGTTGGATGAGTAAGATTAAAGGGAGAGAAGTTTTGGTATTTTTATGGCTTTCCAGTCAAATTCCTACACATCGATGGCTGGAATTGATAATTAGGCTTGGTAATCTTCATTTACTCTTTGTAAGTTTTGATTTGATACTAACCATGCCTTGATTAGCGATCATACAGAGAAGATGCTCATTGGAATACCTAAAATAAATCGGTCGATATCTAGCAATCAGATTGGAGTTTCAATGAATTGTCTGCGTATCCATCACCAGCAGCTCATGGGTATCGTGAATGTACACTTGGATCAACAATCGCTCATCGGCATCTGAGATTGACTTTCGACTCGATTCGAACACCCAACAGTGCATCTCAAAACATGGTCAATATTACAGTTGATTCAAATATTTTTTAGATGTTTCAGATGTGTTCTAAGTAGTAGCATTTGCAAAGGTAAATCCGAACTCAACTCTTATAGTTTTTATATTGGTTTAAGCTAGTTGATTAATCTGTAAAATATTAATGGGTTAGTGAAATCAAGTAAGATGAATTTAATTAATAAAAGGATGATGTAGAGGACCTCCAGGAATATTTTTATAATTTTTGAAGCACTAGAAATAATTAATTGGACTATAGAGAAGTTAGGAACTTAAGCTATAAATTAGAGATCTGGATTTAGATTAGGATTATTATAGGCTCTGGATGCGCATTATAATTATTATTGTGGGCCTAAGGCCCTATTTGTTACTACCATAGAGTTTTCTCGTAGGGAGATTAGATCTAGTTATAGAGGCGATTTTGCCGAAATTTCAGCTAGATCTTAAGATTTATTCTTGCTTCTCTAATTTAAATTAAGTAATAATTTTAGTTAGTCATTTGATAGATGTCAGTATGTTTGTATAAGTGAAAGTTCGACTTAAGAGGTATCTCACTAGCAACATTTGGATTAAGAGAGCTATTATAGGGGATTAGCTCCCATAGCTATGTATTGATATGATATACTGGGTGCGTGCATAACTCTAAAATATCTTCCCATGCAAATTTTAAGTGAGTTATTTTAGATAGTTATATAAATTGCATCTATAATCAATATCTAAAATCTCTGAGTCTAATGCTTATTCTTGTTTAATATTTTTCCCTTTGTTACAGGAGTAGTATTTTCTTTTAGAGTCTAACCTACAAATTTTTCCTCACAAGGTATTAAATTGTGTAATTAGTAATTCTTTAAGTTTACTTATATATTATTTAATTATTTTATGCCTTTCATAGAACTTTGTTGTGATACTTATATGTGAAAATATATTATATTAATTAAAAGAGATTAATTGATTAAATGTATTAGATATCAAGGTTGAGCTGGGCTTCCCAAATTATTGTGCTATGGATTGAGTTGGGGTGATAAAGAGTTATTGGCTCAGTTATGCTATGAAGGGTATAAGTTCCATAATAGGAATCATAAGTGCTTAATTCATGACAACTATAGAGCCTACAAGCTTAATAACATAGGGTATCCAGTACCCTAAGTTTTGATTGATTGAGTAGCAATGGAAAAAGGGAACCCCCTATAGATCCCCTTCTCAAGGCAGTTGAGGGTAGTTTATAGTTGGATAAGAAGGAAGAAGATTATGTAATAAATGCATGGTTGCTATTCCCTGAGTTCCTTCTCAGCTTCCTATTATCCAAGACAATAGTATCCTCTAATTAGAGAGAAGAACAAAGATGATAAGTTAGCGAAGACATGTCATAGAGTACTAGTAGATAAAAGAAGTGTAGAGATGAGACTTAGGACAATTGGTTTCACATACAGTAGGAGAGATAACCCAAATGCTAGTGGAAGTGCTAACCAAAGTGGTTAAAGGACTAATTCTGAGTAACGCAAAGGTATAGGTGACTTAGAAGAGGAAAGTTAGATGAATAATGCTATCATAGTGAATAAAAGCTAGAGTGTGCGTAACGATGTCCTGAACTGTTCTATCAGGCAAAGAAGTGAAACTAGTAAGTAAAAAGTTGAATAGTGTAAATTTAATGGTTCAAATAGGCATAGTAATAGAAAAGAATGTTGAATACTGGTACCTAGGCTTTATGCTAGATTGCAAAGATGGTAAAATGATAGTATGGGGTTTATTATGGAAAATTAGACAGATGTCCTGAATGTTACCAATGGAGTCACTTATGTAGAAGTGTTAGTGACAGGATAACTGTAAGGAAAAGGTAAGTATAACTAGCAAAAAAAAGACACTAGAAAGTACAAAGATCAGAGTAATGGCTATAGGTAAGATTGGAATTAATCTTAGAAGAATTTATTAGTGAGACATATCTTTCAGAATATAATAGAAAAGCATGGCAAGGGACAAATGATGATAATAGCTATGGAATACAAATAGAGTATAAGCGAAGATGGTAAATTATAAAATGATATGTCAAGTGGGACATTAGTACACTAGAGGGATGGTGTGGTTGATATCTTATAGAAAGAGCACAATAACAATAAAGAGATGATGAAATTTAAAGAGGAAAATTAAGAGGTATGGGTAAATTTAAGGCTAAAAAGGAAGATTAAGAGGTATGGATAAATTTGAGGTTGAAGTGCATAAAATTATAGGCAGCAGATGTGGGTATATCAAGGAAAATGAACACATAAAGTACCTTATCTGGAATTGTGGCACAACACACATTTACCGCTGCCATGTTCATTCAGGTGGAACTTATAAGTTTAGGGGCCCCTATCTAACTATGATGAGCAATTTCCTACAAAGGTTATTAGGGAATCATATTGTTCTAATGGTCAAGTTAGGGAGCGAGGTACAAGAAGAACCTTCCATGGTGAATTACATGTGTTGCGTAATATGAATAATAGGTTAACACTATAGTGTGATATAATATGAAGGGTGTGTTGGTAAGAGCCAATTGTAGACTTAGAATTCCAGAAATAATGGAGCTAGCAATCAATTTAGAACTAAGAAATAAAAAAAAAGGTTAAAATTGATGATAATGGGATGGACATCTTTAAAGGAAAAGGCATAAAGGTGAGAAAGGACAAGGTTGAAGATAGATAATAAGGACAGCTATGCACTACTAGTATAAGCTCAAAACTTGAGACAAAAGTTAAAAAGCAAGTACAGAAAGTAGAGAAGATATCAAAAGTAGCAGAAATAAGAAAGAGGAAGCAAATAAGACTTAAAGGACAAAAGAGAAGATTGGGAAGAGTTGGTTACAAGGAGAAGAACAAGAAGGAATCAGTATGCTAAGAGCACACTAAGGGATGTTTGGGGCAAGTTATAATGACATGGCAGGAAAATAGACATAGTGGACTGTCGACAACATATTTTGGCCGATCCCCAGAATTAATAAACTTTGAAACCAATCCCCAGTACTAAGTCTCCCTTTGATAGCTAACCATATTTCTGATCTCTCCTCACAAGGAATTGAATCAATGCTAAGTCCTCACATCAGTCAAAGCCTTACCGGTCTATTAAATCATTCACCGATCTCTCAAACCCATTGTCGAATCTCCTGACCAGTCAAGTATATTCCTGATCTCTGTTGACAAACGAAATTGAACTGACACTAGATCTTTGTTACCATTTTTGTTGCCGATCTCCCTTTCAAAAGTTTAAGAATAATCAAAGGTTCCATTCCGGTTTAATGATGATCCCGATCTTAAATGTTCAAGCCAAATTTCTAATTTTAATCAAGTCCCATTTAGCGTTGGTTCCCTACCGATCTCATGCTCATTGTGTTTTCTGATCTCTCACACTTAGGTTAATAATCACTTTCAGTTATTTCAACATACTCAGACAATCAAGTGTTTAAATAATTTAGAAATTTTTTGATCACAACTATTCATAGAACAAAAGAGGCATTCCATTTCATTTCATTTCAAGAATTTGTACAAGTTATTCAGCTGGAGGATCACCCCCAGCCTGATCTACATTTTGTCCGTCCCCTCTCTCACCCTCAGCCTCCTCCTCACTCTCCTCCCCTTCATCCTCGGGGGCCAGGTTGGCCATCCAGGAGAAGTCCTCCTCAGGGTATCACTTCTTGAGCTCAGCCAGGAGATCTCTGTGAGCATTCACATAAGCGCCGGCCACTCCAGTCACTATCTCTTCTTCTTTCACCTTGAGCTCCTCAGCAAGGTGAGCGAGTTGAGCAGCTTCATCGGCCCGGAGCGCTTGCACTTCTTCAAAAGCGTGAGCTTGCTCGGCCAGCTTGTCCTCATAGAACTTCATTCGCCCCTCAATTTGAGATATGTAGCCCTAAGCAGATGTAAGTTGAGATCGGAGGGAAGCTGCCTCATGACCTATCCTCTCGACCTCTTTACCCAGGCGATGCGCCTTCTCCCGTATGATGTGCTAGTTCACCAGGCACTCCACGTTCAGGCTCATGGATCGGGTCAGGATATCATCAAGGTTATCCGGAGACAGCCTATCCTGATCTTCTCGAAGACAGATAGAGGACGCCAAGACCTTGGCGAAACCAGGGTTTTCACGAACCGTACGATTCTTCTCCAGTGAGTGGACTAAGACTTGGGCATCGCGGGAGATAGTTCTCACGTTAGGTTGAGAAGGACCCTTTTCTGCGTTCGGAGCAACTGGAGGAGGTAGAGGCGGCTCTTCCCGGCGAGGAGGGGATCGGACCACTTCTGCGATTACCGGTCCCGAAGGTTGAGATGAGCCTTCCTGTATTTCCCCGGGCTCATGCCTGGGTGTCTGCATTTCCTCGACTCGTTTCATCTCCCGTACCTTCCGGGAGATCTCCCTCTTTCGCTTCCGGCTCTCCTTGGAGGCTTCGCCGCTTGCCATACCTGCACAAAGAAGAGGTCAGTGAGATCGCTAAGGTCCTGAGATCTGAGATGTAGAAAATACCGATGCCGAGGTCAGAGAGCTGAAGCCCGCGATCTTTGCCGGTGATCAATTCCATAGTCCAATGGTGCAGTTCGGCGGTCACTGCATCCAAGCAAGAGAACTTCTCTCTGGATGCCTGCTCCTTCAACTCCATCACCATTGCGCCCTCTTCCCTATTCAACACGAAACTCTTCGGAATTAAGGGGCCTTGGTGTAGCCAGCTACGAGGGAAACCCTCAAAGCCGTTCAGAATTTTGCTCCTTAGAATGAAGAAACGGTCCTTCTAGTTTTTCATGGAGGAGGGCAGATCGACGAAGAGCCCACAATGTGGCTTCGCCTAGAAAAACCAGTACTCGTCGTCCTTTCGATGAGTTAACCTATGCAATTCGGCGAACACTTTAGACGTAGGGCAGAATCCCTTAGCTCGGCAGACGCCTCGGAAGGCTACTAAGATCCGCCACGAGTTCGGGTGAACTTGAGCTATGCACACTTGGAAAAATTTTAAGACTTCCTTAAAGAAGTCGTCAAGAGGGAACCGCAGCCCGGCTTTCAACTGTTCTTCGTATACCATAATCATGTCGTTCTCTTCGAAGAAATGATCGGCCCTTACAGGTCAGTATTCATGTTGCCATTTTATTAAGTTTAGTTCTTGTTTTACGCATTTCCATTCTTCTTTCTTTATGTATGTTATTTTCTTTTAAGTTCATATCACGCTGGAAAGATACAGAGAAAGGTTGTGCTCTAGTTTATTTCCGTGTCGATACCTTTGTTAATCTTTATTATTTCTGAGTGTAAGTCATCTAGTTCCAAGCAATACATAAGCAGTGGGATGAGATGTAGGTAACGACAACTTAAGAGTCCTTTTGAAAAAAATGAAAGGTTTGAATAATAAGCCTGGAAAATGGTAAAGCTAAGTCACTAGAATAACTCAATAGGTCATAGGGCAAGACGTCATAACACAAGAGTAAAACCAAACCCCGGATAACTAAATGGAATAGATCGGTTACCAAAAATGCTGGTAAGGCGACCATATTGGAAGGTCGGAGGATTCGGTTTGGCATCCCCTGCCCAGTCCTAAGGTACCAATAAGTTAAAGAGGTCTTGCGCAGACCCCCTGACACCTTTGAATGTCAGAACCCTTAGCCTTAGGCCCTCTCGATAGGTAAAATTTAGAGAGATCGGAAAAATCCTCATCCGACTACCGTTTAATTAAAAGAGGTCGGAGGAGAGTTCTTATCCGATTCTCAATCTAAAATTTTAACAAATATTTTAAAGGAGATCGGAGGAGAGTTCTTATCCGGTTCTCAAGCTTAAAAATTTTAATGAATATTAAAAAAGGTCGGAGGAGAGTTCTTATCCGATTCTCAATCTAAAATTTTAACAAATATTTTAAAAGAGATCGGAGGAGAGTTTTTATCCGGTTCTCAAGCTTAAAAATTTTAATATTAAAAGAGATCGGAGGAGAGTTCTTATCCGGTTCTCAATCTAAAACTTAAATAAATATTCAAAAGAAATCGAAGGAGAGTTCTCATCCAATTCCAAAAATTGAATTCTAATAAAATAGCCCTTCAAACAAAACTAATATACAACAGTAACTCACTAAGGTTATCTCATTTACTTATGTATCTGGGTAATCCAAACTTAGTGAAAAATTAAATATTCCTTTTTGTTAAAAGGACTAACATTTTCATTCAAGCCCTCCTAACTAATTTATAAAAATGCGAAGTTAAATCTACTTACCCTTATTAAGGGACGAGGTGGGGTGCCTAACACCTTCCCCACCCGTTTACGGACCCCGAACTTAGAATCTCTGTTTTGAAGTAGTTTTATTTCAATTTGTCTTCACAAATGGTTTTCTTTAGTTTCCCTCAAAACTAAGGTGGCGACTCCTCATTCTTTTCCACTTCGGTGAGGGTTCGTTCAGGCGACCGCAAAATCCCTTGTGACATGGAGTTTCAACCTAAGTGCCAAATGTGTTTAAAGGTATGTTAAACAGTAAGACGCTTCAAGTATAAGTCATGTTAACTGGGTTGTTGGGGATTGTCATGTTAGAGGCCTAGTTCACTTTTCAATGTCAATAGACGTTGTAAGAGGCATTTGGAACTTGGATGGAGATCTACACAATTGGTGACTTAAGAGGCATAAGAGTTGGTATAAAACCCTATTAGTGGCACATAGTAGGCTTGGAAGCTCATAGTATCATGAAATTAAATAGGTATGGGTACTTTAAGCATGGAAAGGTTCTCATTAAAGCTTCAATGGCTAATAAAACCGAGAATTTAGAGAAATAGAGAAGAAGAGAGGAAAAATTAGCTTGATAATTTCTCAAGCTATGATTGTACATATATATACACAATTACATCCTCCTATTAGGGAAGGAATACACAATTTTAATAATCAAGGGATTCCTTGATTATTGAGATTAATCTCTTGACTATAGGGATTTACATTAATCTAATCTATACATTTCTATTCTAACACTCCCCCTTAAGCTGGAGCATACATAATATATGCTCTTAGCTTGTTACAGATATACTCAATTCTAGTCCCTCAAAGAGATTTAGTGAGAATGTTAGGTAACTGATCATTTGAATTGACAAAACTTGTAATAATACATCCAGACTCGATCTTTTGTCTGATAAAGTGACAATCTACCTCTATGTGCTTTATTCTTTCATAAAACACAAGATTAGAAGCAATATGTAATACAACTTGATTATCACAAATCAGTTTTATTTGTTCATCACTTTTACATTTTAACTCATGAATAAGTTGTTTTAACCATATAAGCTCACATGTAGCCAAAGACAAAGCCCGATACTCTGCTTTCGCACTTGACCTAGCCACCACATCTTACTTCTTACTTTTCCAGGATATTAGATTCCCTCTAATTAGAATGCAATACCCTAAAGTTTACCTTCTATTTGAAAGAGATCCTACCCAGTATGCATCAAAATACCCCATAATCTATGCTTGTCCCCTATCTTTATATAGCAGACCCTATCCCGGGGTTCCTATAATACACCTAAGAATCCGAACTACTACACTCCAGTGACTATCATAAGGGGTTTGTAGGAACTGGCTAACCAAACTTACTGCGAAAGAGATACCTGGTCGCATGAATGTGAGGTAATTTAACTTACCAACATGTCTTCAATACTGGCTAGGATCTTTTAGAGGCTCCCCCTATCCAAGAACAAGGTTAATATTTCGGTCCATGGGATTATCAATAGGTTTACAATCTAGCATGCCAATTTCTTTCAATATATCCAAAGCATATTTCCTTTTGAAATAGCAATACAATTGCTAGATTGGGCAACCTCAATGCTTAGGAAATATTTTAGATTTCCTAAATCTTTGGTTTGGAAATGACTGGTAAGATGCTATTAGAGTTGGGCAATACCTTCATGATCATCTTCTGTTATGACAGTATCATCAATATAAACTATCGAATAAATACACTTGAGATGTGATAAACATCGGTAGAAAACTGAATGGTCTACTTCACTTTGATGCATCCCAAATTATTGAATAACAGCACTGAACTAACCAAACCATGCTCTCGAGGATAATTTCAAACCATAAAGAGACCGTCACAGTTGACACACCAATCTAGACTCCCTTTAAGTAGCAAACCCTGGTGGTTACTCCATATATACTTCTTCAGTAAGTTTGCCATGTAAGAAGGCATTTTTAATATCTAAATGATGAACTGGCCAATGAAACATGGCTGCCATAGAGATAAGAAGATGAATAGAAGAAATCTTCACTACAGGAGAAAAGTTATCACCCTAATCAAGACCAAATATCTTAGCATAGCCTTTGGCAACCAGTCAAGCTTTGAGACGATTAATTTTTTGATCTAGTCCTACCTTAACTCTAAATACCCAACAATATCCAACTATAGTTTTGCCTTGTGGTAAGAGAACTATCTTCCTAGTATCATTATTATGAAGAGCAGTCATTTCCTTAATCGTAGCCTACTACTAGCCATCATGAGACATTGCTTTTACCACAGTTTTAGGTATTGGGACAATGGATAAATTGGCAATAAAAGCATGATAAGAAGGTGACAAATGATAATAACTCAAGAAATTATAAACAGAATGAGGATTGCTAGAGGATCAAGTGCCTTTCCGAAGGACAATAGGAAGGGTAGCATCATCTATTAAGGGCTCCATCGGTGTTGGAGTAGGCAATGAGTCACTATAAGCAGTCTGTGGATCTGTATCAGAAGAAAAAACATTAATTGGGTTAATAGGCAGAGGATTTGATTAAGGTCGTCTTGAGTAAACCTAAAGTGGAGGAGGAGACTTTTAGTTAGGAAGAATAAGAATAGGAAGAATTGTGGAAATAGAAGTTTAGTTAACTATATTTGGTGAAAAATATGGAGAAGTCTTGAAAGATATTACATAGACTAAAACATAAAATTTATTTATAGTTAGATAACTATATTTATAGCCTTTTTGAAGATAAGAGTACCCTAAGAAAATGCATTAGATAGATTTTGATTGAAGTTTGTCTTTTCCTGGGGGTTAGATTGTGAACAAAACTGGTACAACTAAATATATGCAATGGAATAGGAAATGGATTTTGATATGGATAGAGAACTGAACGAGGACTCTGATGCTGTAAAATAGAAAAAGGCAAACGATTAATCAAATAGCAAGTAGTAAGGATAGCATCCCCCTAAAAATGAAGAGCTAAATAATGATGAAGGAGTAAAGTACGAGTTGTTTCAATTAGATGTCTATTCTTACACTCAGTTACTCCATTTCATCGAGGAGTATGGGTGTAAGAAGACTGATGAATGATACCCTTATAATAAATAAAGGTTTAAAAGGGAAGAGAAAAATACTATTGCGCATTATCACTATGCAACACTTTAGTAGAAATACCAAATCTAGTATGTATCTTGGCATAGAATTTTTGAAAGATAGGAAATAACTCAGAACAATTCTTCATTAAAATAACCAAGTGCAATGAGAGTCATCAATAAAGGTGAAAAAATAATGAAAACCCAAAGTTGAATTGACTCGACTTAGATCCCACATGTCTGAATGAATAGTATCAAACATGGAAACAGCTCGATTATTAATTCTCTTTAGAAAAGAAAAACGAGTTTGTTTGCCAAGTTGACTAGACTCACAATTTAAAGAGGATAAATGGGAAAGAGAAGGAATCAGTTTTTAGAGTTTGGAGATATTTGGGTGGCCCAAATGATTATGAAGAAGATTAGGAGTGGTATCAGAAGTAAAGGCAATTGGAGACTTTAAGTTGGAGAGATGATACAGTCCTTGTGACTTATGGCCTACACCAATCACTTTTCTCGTACTAATCTTGTAGAAAAACAGAATCAACAAAAAGGTTACAGAATAGCTTAGTTTTTCAGTTAACTTGCTAATGGATATCAAATTATATGGATATTCAGGCACAAATAAAACTGAATTTAAAGGTAAGAAAGGAAGAGGGTGAGCCTTACCTATTCCATAACTACAATTTTTAATCCATTAGCTAGGGTAACATTAGTAAAGTTTGAAGAAGAATTAAGAATAGAGAAAAGAGTCTGGTTACCAGAAATGTGATCTGAGTCACCAAAATAAAAATTTCATGACTCATTAGATGAAGACTATATCAAATAAGCGAATGTATTACCATGTTCGACTGCAAAGAAAGTAAATGAGGATGATGCTGGCTGCTTTGTTGCTTAGTACTGTAGATACTCATCATAAGCAGCCCCAGTCAGAGTAACATAATATAAGGAAGTAATACTGTCACACCCTACTCCCTAGTAAGATGTAACATGATCCCGTAGTACACCTAATGAATTATCGTACTTCGCCTACCGATAACCCATTAGATATACTACAAGGGATTTTAAAATAGTGCCAGCTGTGTTTTGAGAAAACAGTTCTTCAAAACTGAAAAGAAAAACACTCCTAATATGTTTTCTCAAATACAACTCCAATAACTTCATTTCAACTCACAATTCAATCTCAATAATCAAATCAATTTATTTTCAAACCAACCTCATCATAAAAGAAATATTTCATTAATTACAAGACTCAAAATTAATATTACAAAACTATTCAGGTAAATGAAATTTCAAATTTACATTTACAATAATTTACATTTAATTACATACCAAAATATTTTACAAGAGTTTTTATGCAACTGCTCAAATAATTTACATACATATTATTACATGCATACATCAAAACCGATGTACGTGGGTATACCTATGATATACTTGGAGCTGATCTGAATGTATCTTCAAAGAAGCTTACTCAATTGCTCTATGCTCTTTTCACCAGCGAGACCATACAAAGCTATCGCTGAGTGGTGAACTTAGTGGTGCACAACTATAACTTAAAACATAGTACAATATACCTTAGCAAAATTTCAGTAAATAATTTGGAAATCAGGATACTCATCAAATTCCAAAAATCAAATTATTCATTGCCAATAACATAAATCATTTGTATGAAATGACTTTGATCACGAAATTCAATTTATCAAATCACAACCAAACATTTAAGGTAATTCCAACAAAATCAATTATACATAAATCATAATTGAAATCACAATTCTTTACTATTCAAAAACCATTCTTTATCTCAAAAGCCATTCTTTATCTCAAAAACCATTCTTTATCTCACTAACTATGCAAGACTAATCCGAAAGGGCCATCTTCGGGGTGATTCTAACTCCCTATGGTCGGAGAGGTCGAATCAGATTCTAACTCCCTATGGTCGGAGAGGTCGAATCATCATGCACAGTACACACCACAATAATGAATCTGTCGAAAGGGCCATAACATAAAAAAAAACTTAGATCTAACCTCTAATAAGAAGAGAATCTAAGCCTGTGCACGTACCATGGTAATCAAAACACAACTAACTCCATTGTCTTCTCAACAAATGAGAGAGACGGGTAATAACCTAGTTATGCATCTATAGTGTGATATAAAACAATATCACAATCCTTTTAGTGAGCATAAATCACAATACAATTCGATTCAAAGTCAATTCCAATATCCAATAATTTTTATGCTTATCACAATTCAAATAATAAATTTGCATTTTTTCATGCAAATTGCCTATCACAATTCAAAACATGTTCAATCACAAATTTTCAAAACATAAATTATTCAATTCGCAACAATGCTTAACACTTGTTGAAATACCATTTCACAAAGCTAAAATCATACATACTATAATAATTTCAATAATCATTGAATTAAATCCAATGCTTGTTAAACATAATACATAAGAAAAATATGTCATTTAATCGTATGAAATATTCAGAACAAAATCAATTAAAAACTAGTTGTGCACAAACCTGATTTGAGTCACTCCTAGGCTTTGACTCAATGTTCTTTATTCTTCTCAATATCCTTATCAACTGAAACACACAATTTAAAGTATTTCAATACTCAATGAATTTGTTTCCAACCATAAAATCCAATATCTAAATTTTCTTGGTACTATTCCCTTCAATTCATTTCCTTAGTCAACCTATAATTTTGACCCTTGATGCACTCTACTTGAGTCAATTCTAATGTTACCAATCTGTCACATTTTATAGTCCTTTAGAGTTAGTATATGTTACCAATTCCATTTCCAAGTGTATTGCATTTTATTGCAATTTATTGGATTTCTGTATACTATTTTGACCTAGCTGGATGACCTAGTTCCCTTAGTTTTCGAGTTCCGGTCCAAACTACAAACTTGTAGGTCTATGTCTTATTGCACGCGGGGCAAAATTTCAGGTCATTCTGAGTTGTGTAGACCAAGATATGGTCAATTTACCAATGTTGGAAAGAATGCACTAAAATGGTAGGCTTAGGTCATTTTTTGGTCACTTTTGGTTCGGCCAATTTTAGTACCTGAATTTATCCAAGCCATTTGGCTTGGTTCTGGCCATTTCTGGGCTTTGGTGTCTTCATAAGAATTGTAGATCTATGTCTAAACTATTCATGGTGAAAATTTTAGGTCAATTGGACCTGTTTTGAGTAAGTTATGGTCAAAACACTAAATGCTGCCCAAATGGTCAATTTTCAGGCTTTCAAGTCACTAATCCGGATTTGGTCATTTTTCAAGTCACCTTCTAGGCAGAATTTAGGTAAGCTTCCTGCATGAAAGTTGACACTTTTTTATGCCTAGTTTCACCTCCAATTGGTCTCATACCAATTGGAGTCACACACTTAAGGTTCTATGCTAAAACATACACTGCCCTGTTCCACATTATTCAACACTTACCAATTACACATTCTATACTTACTAAGCTAACTCTTTCATGCTAATTCTGGTTTGTACCATACCATTAACACACTTAACAACACATTTTGGTCATTTTGGACAGCTTGTAACCATTCTCAACATACACATTAAAATTCAGAATTTTTCAAAGTCCATTTACATAATTTAACCACATGAACATACCCCATTTACATATCCAAATCCAAACAAGTATTCACATACACATGCTGCCACCATAAGCAACATAATTCAATAATATTTCATGAACTTAAACACTTCAACAATATTTCATGAACTTAAACACTTCAATCTTCTTCATGAGGCTGCCACAAGTTTACATATACCCATCAACTTCCATATTCACCTTTTAAGCTTACAAATCAAACTTACACATGGAATTCAACTTCAATACAATTAAACATTTAAATCAACATCCAAACAACCATTTACATGCAAGTACAAGCTATTCATGGTGAGGTTTCATGGCTGCCAAAATGGTGTACCACCATTACTCCATCAAACTTCAAAATTTCTTCCACAAAACAACTCCCTACAACATCCACTCAAAGTTTAATGAAGCAAGATTGAAAAATACACACTTACCTCTTATGGACTTCTTCAAAACTCCACCAAAACTTTCCTTTCTTGCTCCCAAAATGTTGCCCAAGCTGTATAGAACAATTTTAGTGAAGAAACCTAGAAGAACTAATGGTTTGATGATGGTGGATTAACCCTTGCATGGTGAACGGCCATGGAAGTTTTGGGAAGAGCTTGATTTGGCAATGGAGAGAGTTTGAGGAAGAAGATAGTTTGCAGAAGTTAGTGGAAGATGACAGGATTTTTATTGATTTTCAAAGTTCTTAGTATTCCACTAATGTAAGAATATCAGTAATTTAATTCAACTTTCAATTATTCAACATTGTACCCCTTTTTTTCACTATTTAAATTAAGGACCACCATTTTAATTTTCATGGTATTTTCAAAGTTTAATATCATTTTTTTTAATGTACATTTAGGTCAAAAGGCAGCTTGGGGTGTCAATTGACCACAATGCCCCTATTCGGGTTGCTTTTCAGCTTTTTCGGTAACACCGATTTTTGTTGGTTTCTCGATTTTTCGTTTTTCTTTGTACTAATTATTTAATTTTTCTTTGAAATTTTTAATACCATTTATTTTTCAATAAATGTTTATTTAAGTCCCAAAAATATTTTCTAGGGTTCCCCGCAGTCCAAAGCTAGTCAACGGCCCACGTCGTAACTTCCCGGTACGGTCACGCATCGGTACGATTTTGTCCATTTAGCTTAGTTCTATTTTCTCTCTTTTATTTTTCCTTTATTTTTTTCTTGTATTTTCCTCTATTGTATTTCACTACCTTATACCTCCACACTAATATTTAAATATAATTCCAAGCATCCTAGCTGTCCGGACAGACACTGTCACCGGAACAGTAGAACGCACTACCGAACATAGGGGTGTTACAATTCTCCCCCTCGTAAAATAAATTTCGTTTGCGAAATTTTATCCAATAGCCATCTTACAATATTCACACGCTTATTTCCTCCTTTCTATATGATCGTCTAATCTTTTTTCCTCTGAATTTGTGTAAGACTTTTAACAGTCTAATATAACATTTACTTTGTTTATATAGCACTAATCTTTTCTTACCATCGTTCTATCTAATATTTCGATTTATGTTCCTTTTTGAAAGACCATTGAGGTCATGTTAAAATTATTTATCAATTCATGGGTCTTTTGACCATTCTAGTCAACAATCTTACTCACATTCGTAACATTTCTTTGTTATATCTGAATCAACTGTTCAAATTTTTACTTCCACAACTCTTTTTATCTATTAATATTCTATAACTTACTTCCTTTTGTACTAAACTATAACCTTTCGATATTCTAACTTTTGAGTTTTAAATCCCTAAATAGGATTTCCAAACTCATTTCTAACAATAAAATTTTGTCCTAATATAACTATACTAATACAGATGCCATTGGCAACTATTCTCATCTTGGTGCACTATCAATAGTACGTAGCTCTACACAATAATCTCAAGTCAGTACTGTAATCTGCAGCTTACAGTATAAACATCAAGAACATTGCATAGTTACTACGATACATTCCAATAGATCAAACTTTCCTATATTTTATCCTTTTCGAATTTACTGATATTCGAAACTTATTCTGATTACAATATCCACTGACAATTACTAACTGTAACATCTTTGCCCTTATCTAGAGCAATTCTATTACTGCAATTTACTTTTATGTCCTCTTGCCTTACATTAAGTGGGCTTGCCATTTAGCTTTGTAATTTATGGTGTGTTAGAAAATACCTTTCACTGATAAACTCTTCCAAAACTAATTCCACTTATTATCACATTCCTTATCTTGAAAGACTAATCACTATTACATTAAAATTTATTCCCCTGTAAACGAATAACAACAGAACATATAGTTCTAACACTAACATACAACTAAGTAGTGCTGGGATCAAACAAAAATAATTAATTATTTCTTTTAAAAATTAAGAACTTATCAGCAGCTACATCCAAAGTTTATGTTCTTTCCCCTTGGCACATAGTGGACGCTCTAACTGATGCGCTACTATGTTCGGGTTGATTCGCTATGTTATGGTTGTGAGGAGTACCAACTCTATTTTTATCTCAACCTTTACTGACTGTCTGTGAACTTTGGAGAGTAAATCGAGGTGCTCTAGTATAATCTTTAACAAAGTGTCCAAGTTTTCCACAATTGTAGCAGGCTCTAGAGGCCTTACGACAAATACCTCCATGTAGCTTACCACAAACATGGCAGAAACGGGCAGAATGGGCACTTCTGGTTGTTCGACGACTAGATCTTGGTGCTCTCTGCCCTGATGATTCGCCTCTGTCATATTCCTGAGCTTAGGGCTCCTCAAATTCTTTTCTCTTCCCCAAATTACTGTTCGAGCTCTGACCCATAGGTCTCTCCCTCTTCTCTATTTCATGTTGCCCTTGTGGGGGTTGGGTCTGTACTTAAGTTTGAGCTGACAGAGTATCAGCAATTTTTTGAAAGAAAATGGCCATTTTGCTAGGCCATTTGTACAGTAATTTGTACTAGTCAAACTGGTACAGTCAGGCCTTCGACACTTTATGGAGCTGGGGCCTCAACTTGTACTTCTGCAACCACAAACTGTTCTATTGTCTCATTCTTCTCTTTCATATCTTTTCACAGGATTTTCTATTCCAGTACAACTAACACAAGGAGATTTCTCTCCATTAGTTCATATTTATGATGTAAATGTACTATATGTATCAAACATTTGAGCAGTTATAGTTACCGATAAAAAGATTTCAAATTCACAGTTCGAAATTTACTTTAAAACCATTGCTCTGATACCACAAAACATGTCACCCTACTCCCCAGTAAGATGTAACATAATTCCGCACTACATCTAATGAATTACCGTACCTCGCCTACTGATAACCCATTAGATATACTACAAGGGATTTTAAAACAATTTTCGTGAAATTTAAATCATCGATTAAAATCTGGTGTTATAAAATTTTTTTCAAAATTTCGGCACAGTGCCGGCTGTGTTTTGAGAAAACAGTTCTTCAAACCTGAAAAGGAAAACACTCCCAATATGTTTTCTCAAATACAACTCCAATAACTTCATTTCAATTCATAATTCAATCTCAATAATCAAATCAATTTATTTTCAAACCAACCTCATCATAAAAAAAACATTTCATTGATTACAAGACTCAAAATTAATATTACAAAACTATTCAGGTAAATGAAATTTCAAATTTACATTTACAATAATTTACATTTAATTACATACCAAAATATTTTGAAAGAGTTTTTATACAACTGCTCAAATAATTTACATACATATTATTACATGCATACATCAAAACCTATTTACATGGGTATACCTATGATATACCTGGAGCTGATCTGAATGTCTCTTCAAAGAAGCTTACTCAATTGCTCTATGCTCTTTTCACCTGCGACAACATACAAAGCTATCGCTAAGTGGTGAACTCAGTGGTGCACAACTATAACTTAAAACATAGTACAATATACCTTAGCAAAATTTCAGTAAATAATTTGGAAATCAGGATATTCATTGCCAATAACATAAATCATTTGTATGAAATGACTTTGATCACAAAATTCAATTTATCAAATCAAAACCAAACATTTAAGGTAATTCCAACAAAATCAATTATACATAAATCATAATTAAAATCACAATTCTTTACTATTCAAAAATCATTCTTTATCTCAAAAGCCATTCTTTATCTCAAAAGTCATTCTTTATCTCAAAAACCATTTTTTTATCTCACTAACTATGCAAGACTAATCTGAAAGGGCCATCTTCGAGGTGATTCTAACTCCCTATGGTCGGGGAGGTCGAATCATCGTGCACAGTACACACCATAATAATGAATCTTCTGAAAGGGCCATAACATAAAAAAAAAACTTAAATCTAACCTCTAATAAGAGGAGAATCTAAGCCTGTGCACGTACCATGGTAATCAAAACACAACTAGCTCCATTGTCTTCTTAACAAATGAGAGAGAAGGGTAATAACCTAGTCAAGCATCTATAGTGAGATGTAAAACAATACCACAAACCTTTTAGTGAGCATAAATCACAATACAATTCAATTCAAAGTCAATTCCAATATCCAATAATTTTTATGCTCATCACAATTCAAATCATAAATTTGCATTTTTCCATGCAAATTGCCCATCACAATTCAAAACATGTTCTATCACAAATTTCCAAAACATAATTTATTCAATTCGCAACAATGCTTAACACTTGTTGAAATACCATTTCACAAAGCTAAAATCATACATACTATAACAATTTCAATAATCATTGAATTAAATCCAATGCTTGTTAAACATTATACATAAGAAAAATATGTCATTTAATCATATGAAATATTCAGAACAAAATTAGTTAAAAACTAGTTGTGCACAAACCTGATTTGAGTCACTCCTAGGCCTTGACTCAATGTTCTTTATGCTTCTCAATATCCTTATCAACTGAAACACACAATTTAAAGTGTTTTAGTACTCAATGAATTTGTTTCCAACCATAAAATCCAATATCTAAATTTTCTTGGTACTATTCCGTTCAGTTCATTTCCTTAGTCAACCTATAATGTTGACCCTTGATGCACTCTACATGAGTCAATTCTAATGTTACCAATATGTCACATTTTATAGTCCTTTAGTGTTGGTATATGTTACCAATTTCATTTCCAAGTGTATTGCATTTTATTGCAATTTATCGGATTTCAGTACACTATTATGACCTAGCCAGATGACCTAGTTCCCTCAGTTTTCGGGTTCTAGTCCAAACTACAAACTTGTAGGCCTATGTCTTATTGCACGCGGGGCAAAATTTCAGGTTATTCTGAGTTGTGTAGACCAAGATATGGTCAATTTACCAATGCTGGACAGAATGCACTAAAATGGTAGGCTTAGGTGATTTTTAGGTCACTTTTGGTTCGGCCAGTTTTAGTACCTGAACTTGTGCCAGCTATTTGGCTTGGTTCTGGCCATTTCTGGGCTTTGGTGTCTTCATAAGAATTGTAGATCTATGTCTAAAATATTCATGGTAAAAATTTTAGGTCAATTGGACCTGTTTTGTGTAAGTTATGGCCAAAACACTAACTATTGCCCAAATAGTCAATTTTTAGGCTTTCAAGTCACTAATCCGGATTTGGTCATTTTTCAAGTCACCGTCTAGGCAGAATTTAGGTAAGCTTCCTTCATGAAAGCTGACACTTTTTGTGCCTAGTTTCACCTCCAATTGGTCTCATACCAATTGGAGTCACACACTTAAGGTTCTAAGCTAAAACATACACTGCCCTGTTACACATTATTCAACACTTACCAATTACACATTCTATACTTACCAAGCTAACTCTTTCATGCCAATTCTTGTTTGTACCATACCATTAACACACTTAACAACACATTGTGGTCATTTTGGACAGCTTATAACCATTCTCAACATACACATTATAACTCAGAATTTTCCAAAGTCCATTTACACAATTTAACCACATGAACATACCCATTTACATATCCAAATCCAAACAAGTATTCACATACACATGCTGCCACCATAAGCAACATAATTCAACAATATTTCATGAACTTAAACACTTCAATCTTCTTTATGAGGCTGCCATAAGTTTACACATATCCATCAACTTCCATAGTTACTTTTTAAGCTTACAAATCAAACTTACAAATGGAATTCAACTTCAATACAATTAAACATTTAAATCAACATCCAAACAACCATTTACATGCAAGGACAAGCTGTTCATGGTGAGGTTTCGTGGCTACCAAAAAGGTGTACCACCATTAGTCCATCAAACTTCAAAATTTCTTCCACAAATCAACTCCCTACAACATCCACTCAAAGTTTAATGAAGCAAGATTGAAAAATACACACTTACCTCTTATGGACTTCTTCAAAACTCCACCAAAACTTTCCTTTCTTGCTCCCAAAATGTTGCCCAAGCTATATAGAACAATTTTAGTGAAGAAACCTAGAAGAACTAATGGTTTGATGATGGTGGATTAACCCTTGCATGGTGAACGGCCTTGGAAGTTTTGGGAAGAGCTTGATTTGGCAATGGAGAGAGTTTGAGGAAGAAGATGGTTTGCAAAAGTTAGTGGAAGATGACAGGATTTTTATTGATTTTCTAAGTTCTTAGTGGTCCACTTATGTAAGAATATCATTAATTTAATTCAACTTTCAATTATTCAACATTGTACCCCTTTTTTTCACAATTTAAATTAAGGACCACCATTTTAATTTTCATGGTATTTTGAAAGTTTAATATCATTTTTTTTAATGTACATTTAGGTCAAAAGGCAACTTGGGGTGTCAATTGGCCACAATGCCCCTATTCGGGTTACTTTTCAACTTTTTCAGTAACACCGATTTTTGTCGGTTTCTCGATTTTTCGTTTTTCTTTGTACTAACTATTTAATTTTTCTTTGACATTTCTAATACCATTTATTTTTCAATAAATGTTTATTTAAGTCCCAAAAATATTTTCTAGGGTTCCTCGCGGTCTAAGGCTAGTCAACGACCCACACCGCAACTTCCCGGTACGGTCACCCATCGGTACGATTTTGTCCATTTAGCTTAGTTCCATTTTCTCTCTTTTATTTTTCCTTTATTTTTTTCTTGTATTTTCCTCTATTGTATTTTCACTACCTTATACCTCCACACTAATATTTAAATATAATTCCAAGCATCCTAGCTATCCCATGCATAATCGCCACTGAACGAAGAGAACGCACTACCGAACATAGGGGTGTTACAATTCTCCCCCCCTTAAAATAAATTTCGTTCGCGTAATTTTACCCAATAGCCGTCTTACAATATTCACACGTTTATTTCCTCCTTTTTATATTATCATCTAATTTTCTTTCCTCTGAATTTGTGTAAGACTTTTAACAGTCTAATATAACATTTACTTCGTTTATACAGCACTAATCTTTTCTTACCATCGTTCTATCTAATATTTCGATTCATGTTCCCTTTTTGAAAGAACATTGAGGTCATGTTAAAATTATTTATCTAATCATGGGTCTTTTGACCATTCTAGTCAACAATCTTACTCACATTCGTAACATTTCTTTATTATATCTGAATCAACTGTTCAAATTTTTACTTCCATAACTCTTTTTATCTATTAATATTCTATAACTTACTTCCTTTTGTACTAAACTATAACCTTTCAATATTCTAACTTTTGAGTTTTAAATCCCTAAATAGGATTTCCAAACTCATTTCTAACAATAAAATTTTGTCCTAACATAACTATACCAATACAAATGCCATTCGCAACTATTCTCATCTTGGTGCACTATCAATAGTACGTAGCTCTACACAATAATCTCAAGTCAGTACTATAATCTACAGCTTACAGTATAAACATCAAGAACATTGCATAGTTACTATGATACATTCCAATAGATCAAACTTTCCTATATTTTATCCTTTTCGAATTTACTGATATTCGAAACTTATTCTGATTACAATATCCACTGACAATTACTAATTGTAACATCTTTGCCCTCATCTAGAGCAATTCTATTACTGCAATTTACTTTTACGTCCTCTTGCCTTACATTAAGTAGGCTTGCCGTTTAGCTTTATAATTTATGGTGTGTTAGAAAATACCTTTCGCTGATAAACTCTTCCAAAACTAATTTCACTTATTATCACATTCCTTATCTTAAATGACTAATCAGTACTGCATTAAAATTTATTCCCCGGTAAAGGAATAACAACAGAACATATCGTTCTAACACTAACATACAACTAATTTTGTAGGGTTGGGCTTTGTAGAGGTTGAGGCTTCTGCCTTGGTATTTTTTTTCTAGGCATTGGCCTGTTTTGAAGAAATTCTATGGTTAGAAAGTCTGGGATGGAATTTGTATCTCCTTTTATAAATTCAATTTCAAAATCAAAAATACTTAAAATTGCTTGCCATCGTGCAAAAATTTGTTTTGATGCAAGATTTTGAACATCTTTTTGCAAAACTTTTTTGGCTGACTTGCAATCAATTCTAAGCAAAAATTTTTGATTTAATAAATCACTTTGAAATTTTTGTATGCACATGACAATTACAAGAATCTCTTTTTTGATGGTAGAGTATTTCTTTTGACAATCATTCCAATGTGCAGAATGGAATTGAACTATTTGTTAATTTCCATTTTGAACTTCTTTTAAAATTCCACCATAACCTAACTCTGAGGCATCTGTCTCGACTACCTTAAGGGCTAATGGATCTGCTAAATGCAGACAAGGAATGGTTTGGACCTATGTTTTAATATGACGGATCACTTCAGTGTGATGATCTGTCCATGGAACAGGGTTTTTCTTTAACCTATCATACAAGGGTTTTGCTAGACGGTTAATATTTGGACAAAAATCTAAAACATAATTTAAGCTACCTAAGAATCTCTATAGCTGGTTTTTATTCAAGATTTTGTTAGGAAATTTGTTTGAAAATTCTAGACTTCTCTCTATTAGAGTAATGGTTCCTTGGGATATGTAATGACCTAGAAACCTAACTCTGGTTTGGAAAAGAGAAATCTTTGATTTTGAAACAGCAAGGCCATTTCGTTTTGTAATAGAGAAGAATGTTCTTAAGTGTTTGAAGTGTTGTTCAATAGACTTCGAGAACACAAGAACATCATCTATATAGACTATGCAAAATTTTGAATATGGATTAAAGATTTCATTCATAATTCTCTAGAATTCTAATGGGGCATTTTTCAGGCCAAAAGGCATGACTTTCCACTCATATTGTCCAAAGGGAACTGTGAATGTGGTTTTGTATCTATCTTTTATATCAATTTGTATTTGCCAAAATCCTGATTTCATATCAAATTTGGAAAATACAAATGCAGAATGAAGTTTTTGCAAAAGATCTTTTTTGTTTGGAAATGGATACCTGATCCATTTCAAAGCTTTATTCAAAGGTTTGTAATTAATTACTAATCTAGGAGTGCCTCTTTCTATTTCTGAATTTTTGTTTACATAAAAAGCTGCACAACTCCAAGGAGATCTAGATTCTGTAATTAATCCTTTTTTCTTTAAATCCAAAATTTTTGAACGATAATGTTGTTGTAGTTCAGCATTCATTTGGATTGGTCTGGCTTTTGTAGGTATCTATTTTTTATTGAAATCATTTTCATATGGTAAATCTACCATATGTTGTTTTCGATTCCAAAAGGCGTTTGGTAAATCAGAACAAATTTCTCTTTCAATTTGGGTTTTGAAATCTGATATTTTTTTTTTCACCAAATCATTTTGTAATTGTTTTTCAATTTTTGTTAAAGAAACATCTTGCTGTAAATACAACAAGTGTTGCTTTTTTCCCTCTATTAAAACATTAATCTCATTATTATAAATGGAACAAGCTTTTATAATATTGAGATTTCTTATTTTTGGTTTTGTAACGAAAGGGAAAACAAGAGTTTGTTTTGTAGTTTTGAAGGAGATATTATCATCGTTAACCTTGTAGGGAGTTATCAAGTTAATGAAAGGAGTCCCTAAGATTACACTATGATGAATATCTTGAACAATTAAGAATGAGGTTTTGAAAAGAAAATCACCATTAGCTATGGAGGCTTTTGTCTTATAGCTAATAGCCATTTTTGAATTATTTGCAGCTGAAAGTTTTTCTGTGATTTTTTTGTAAAATTTCTTTGGAACAATTCCTTCTTTAATACAGTTCAAATCTGCTCCTCTATCAAATAAGGCAATTGTATTGATTTTGAAATCTTTTGAAAAAACAATGGTAATTTGTGTTAAATATTTTCTGGAGGTAATCTGATTGAGGATGAAAAGAAAATCTTCTAGAGGTTTTTGAGTTTCCAAACTATTTTCTTTATTTTTCTCAGATTCTTCCTGGGGTTTTGAAAACAAAAGTTGGATTGCTTTTGAGTCCTGTACCTTTTTCTCTTTAAGCTGTTTAAGCTCATTCTTAGTTATTTTTATTTCTCTTTGGAGGCATTGGACTGGAAGGTTTTGTAGTTTTTTCTGATCTTTAGGATTTTCTTCATGCTTTAAAACATCTAAGACTAATTCTTGATTTTTTAAAATCATGTTGACTTTTTTTGCATTTTCTTCAGATTTAATTTTAGAGTCTGAATTGGATGAATTACTAACTAATCCATCTTTTTGTAAAGGCGTGTTTTCTTCAGACTCCTGGTTGGAGTTTGAAGAGGAAGTTGAAAAATTAGTACTCAAATTTTGAATGACCAATTCTTCTTTTTGTAATGATTTATGATTGTCATTGGATTCAGAGATTTTGAATTTACTTTCTGTTTGTAATTCTGAGATTGATTTTGGAAGAGGTTTGTTTTGTAATTCAAAGGTTTCTTGAGGGTTTTGTTCCTTTAAAACCTATTGTTTTGAATTCTTTTTCTGAGGAGTTTTATTTTTAACAGTAACAGGGTTAACAGACAGTTTTTCTTCTGCTTTCTTTAGAAGATCTTTCAGAGCCGCAATGAACTCTGATTGATTATCTTCTGTCTCCTATTGTTTAGGTTTTGAAATCTGAGAAGGTTTTGAAATTGGGACTGTTGATTTTGTAGATTTTTTGGACTTTTTGGAAATTTTTTAAAACGGATATGGAATGTCATGATAATCAACATACATTTCAAACCATTCAAAGAAAAGAATATGAACTTTATATTCATATAGAAAATCATAATATTCTTTTTGAATTTCTTTCCTTCGATCATTGAAATGTTTGAAAAACCACATTTTCTTTTTATAATTTTTAGGAGAATAAAAATCATTATGCAAATATTGTTTGCCTACTTCAAACTCTTTTTTAAGCACATTAAGTTCATGGTTTACATTTTCTGTAATGGCTGAAAAGGTAGGAGAAGTAGGTTCTGACTCTGTTTGGGTTTCATCTTGAACAGACTCATTTTGTAAATTTGTATAAACTGGATGTGGAATATTTGTAGAGTAATCTACGTTTTGTAAAGTGGATCTAGGTATTTCTGAAGTAGAAAACCTAGAAGAGCTAGGTAAATCTGCGGTAGAATACCTAGGCTAAATATTTTGTATTCCAATTAGTTTTGTAACAGGCAAACTAATGACAGAAGGTATACAAGACACTTTTCCTATGTCTACAGTACTGGATATTGAGGAATCATCTGAAAACCTAAGGCTTCTATTAAAGCTAAGGCTGACTCTTCCATTATCATACTGGGTTATTTGCCTAAGTTGAACATTTGGCTCAACTATTTTTGAAGATTTTGGTTTTACTGCACCTTCTAAAATCCATTCTTCTGGTAGGGTTATGTCCTTCCATTGGATAGATTTAGGGATTACAGTGTTGAATTTTGTAAGATCAGTTTGTAAAAGCAAAGTTTCTCCTCTTTTACTTTGAAACTTATGTTTTGTAGCAAAAGCAAAAACCATAGCTTTGTAATGGATTTTGCAAATCAGTGCAAGAGGAACAGATCCTTCAAGCATTTTGTAACTGTGAATTTTGATTTGTAAAACAAGAGATTTTGTAATATTACTGTCGTTTAACGAAACAGTAAAATTTGGATAGCAATCAAAAGATATTGGTCCACTGCACAAACTAAACTATACTGAACTAAGCAAGGAGTCCTGGAAGTTTATGAACCTAGTATCTCTAAGAACTGCTAGGATTGAGGTGTTTAACCCTTCTTTTGTAAGCAATTTAATTCCAACTTGGACTAAACCTATATGGATATATTTTTATTGTTTTTCAAGGTGTTTTTGTAAGGATTTTTGAGACCGAAGAGAAATCGTCTCAAATGGTTTTGTAATCTGAAGATCTCTTTCTTCAATTTTGATTGTGAAATCAGTTTTGAAAAAATTGAGTTTTGTAGTCTAATAGATCTGATCCTTTTGTACTTTTGGAATTTCCTAATTATCTATACATTTTTCAAAATTTTCGATTATTATTTTTTCACTATTAACTATCTTTCTCAACTCGGAGGACAAGATAGAAGAGTTTGAAGAAGAAACTGTCCTATAGAAAATTGGATTCATACTTAAAGAATTTTTCTAGGTTGATCTTTTGAGTTAAGTGAGGTAATAGCCAAAGGAATCACTGCCCTAAACACGCCCTCTCGGCTACAAAGACAGCACTTACAACCCAGGCCTGTTTACACCTCTAAAGAAGCTGTCTTATCACCTTAAGATCATCTTACCAACCTCTAAAAAATGTTTAAATGTGAATCCGAACCTTAAATAGAACCTTCCCCCCCCCCCCCAAGACTCTAATACTAACGACGCATCGGGATCGAAAGGGGGATGAGCTAACAGGGAAGAAGCAACAATCTAGATCTTGAACAATATATAAATAATTAAAGAAATAAAAAAAATGCACAAGAAAAGGAAATCTTTAGAAATGAAAATTAAATTTGTGAATTAAAGATTAAATATATATATATATATATATATATATATCTTATAGGCAGTAGAGCCAGTCCATTAAGAATATATATACTTAACAAAAATAAAAATTAAACTTGAAATTTAAATATGAATATACATGTATTTATTCAATAGGTGGCAGAGCCAGTCCATTACAAATATATATACGTATATTTATGCAGATTAGGCGGTTGAACTGACCATATGCATACAAAAGAAAGATAAATTTTTGTAAAAGAAATTGAAGAAAACTTACTTCAAAATCTTATAAATTTTGTAAGGTTTGTACAAAGGTTTTGGAGATGTAATTCTGGGTAGGACTTACAAAGGTTGCTCAACACATGAGCTTCCTAAGATCTACTACAAAGAAGTTACAGGGTTTGTAGGATTGTAGGTGAGGTAGAGGTAGGGCAGGATGGAAGATGACCTTCTTGCTCCTTTCTTCACCTCAGGGTGAAACTCCTTCAGGACCTTCTTTGGATTCTCTCGGCTTCAGAAGCTTGAAGGGGAGAAGCTTGGGCTCAAGAGGCTTGAAGAATGGTTTGAAGTGGCCTCCCTTTGCCTTGGATAGGTGCCTCCTTATATAGAAGTGTCCAGGGGCAATTTTGTAATTTTGTAGGTTTTGAACAATGTCTGCCACTTGATGCCTCCACGTGTGAACAGTGCTTTTTGTCTTCTTCACATGCGAACAGTAAAAAGTGAACAGTACAAGATATGACAGGTGAACAGTGTCCTGTCTGGTTTTGAAATAAAGGAAGAGGAAAAAGAGAATATTACAAAAGTAAAAATAATTAAAAAAGAAAATGAAGAGAAAATGGATAATTTTGCCGCCATAAGTTTCTTTTGCCGGTCTTAAATTTTTTCTTTTTCTTTCTTTCTTTCTTACTCTTTTTTTTTTTTTAATGGAGTGGAGCTGGGACCACTCTTTTATCCTTCCATCATGTTTTGTAAGTTGTGCCATGTCTCCTCGTCGTCACTTGTTTCGTCATCCGATGAGACAGAAGATAAGTCATAGTAATTTTTATATTGAACCATGTAATTTTCATACTGTGTTTCAATATGAAAGGGTTTTGGACTTGGCAAATGTTCATAGTGGACATATATCCGAGAATATGTACCTGTATGGACTAGCACATACCGATATATGGTGCTACTTTGCTGACGATCGCCTTTGCTCGCCATTTGTTGAGTTGGACGAAATGGTCTTCGTGATTGCATGGCCAATCCGGAAGTTGATAAAGAGGAGGAAGTTTTGTATCCAGGTAAAAGTAATGGATCGCTTGTTGTAGCTCTCCATTTGCTAATACTTCTGGAGGTGTTGAAATGATTTGTATGTTGACTGGTTTTTGGCAGAATAATAGTCTCCTGACTTCTTAAAGGACTCTATTTCCCAAAAACCTTGTCATTTCACAATCAGATCTTGTGACTCAGACTCCAGCTAACATACCCCATTTCAATAATTCTCTGGCATCTAGATATCGAGTTCCAGACATCTGAGTGGTTTTGAAGCGGGGGATGCTGAAATCTAAGCTGTGTTCACAATCTGGATAGCACAAAGGATATCAGTTAGGATGTTCCTGAGTGCAATGAAAACAGGGTTTTGAATGGTACTCCCATTCCCATGACCATCCATTGTGACCTTGCTGATTGCTTTTTGTAAAATTGAGACATTTTTAGAGAACATCCAGCTATTCTTTGGTTCTAGACTGGATGATGTTTTGTAGAATCTGCTCACAGATCTCTTGAGGAAGACCGTTGAGAACTTGTTACCTGAATTTCTTTGAAAGACAATGGGTTTGGAAATGTTCTAAGGACCTATTGGCACCAGTGAAGCAAAAAGGACTTCACTGTGGTGATAATTTTTCACATTGACCAGTGGGGCTAATGGTAATTTTACACTATAATCTAGTAGGGATCCTAGGCCTTCTGTCCTTCGCTTTTGAATTCTTACACTAGAATCCAGTGGGGATCCTAGGCCTTCAAAGTTCTATTTTTGTAATTCAAGGTGATGATTTTGGTTAGAAGTGGATGGATCTGATGGACTAATTCTAGATGTAATGGATTTGTATAAAATTTGGTTTTGTAAGAACTCAATGAATGATTGAGCTACCATGATATGATCTTCATGATATTTAATTCTACTAAGGAGGTTAGCCACATATTTATTAGCTTCCTCAAACTCAATACAAAGTGTATTGAGAGCTGTTACTCCTAACCTTTTGTTTTGTATTAAAGTCCAAAGATTTTCTAATAAACATTGGTGCCTTTCCGTGGGAACATATGCAGTTCTGGCTACATTATTTCTGAATTTTTGAGCAGGAGTTTTGGAGAGGACTATTGGTCCAAAGTGGACTAAATCACCATTGTTAGATGATTCTTCCATCTGCAAAAACTCACAAGGGTTAGTTTGTAATAAGCAGTAATCAAAAAATTGATTTTTGAAAACAAGCTCATTTAAAGAAATTTCTTTTTGTAAATGCTGTCTTGTTTCCTGTTGCAAAACATTTATTTGATTATCAAAAATGGAATAAGCCTTTATGATATTCAAATTCTTTGTTTTGGGTTTTTCAACAAAAGGAAACACAAGGTTTTGATTTTTTGTTTTAAAAGAAATACTATCATAGTTGACTCTGTAGGGAGTAATTAAATTGATGAATGACGTCCCTAAAATGACACTATGACTGATATCTTTTATTAAAACAAATGAAGTTTTTAGAAAAAGATTTAAATTGGCTATTAAAGCCTCTATTTTGTAATTAATTTTGATTTTGGAATTATTTACAACTGAAAGGTTCTCAGTAGTTTTTTCTTGGAATTTCTCTGGAACAATGCCTTCTTTAATACAATTTAAATCTGCGCCTATATCAAATAAGGCAATTGTATCAATCTTGAAATCTTTTGAAAAAACTATCGAAATTCTAATCAAATATTTTCTGGACGAAATCTCATTAAGAATGAAGAGAAAATCCTTTGTAGGTTTTTCAAGATTTTGAATTTCTAAAGTATTTTCTTCATCTTCTTCTTCGACTTCTTCATTGATTTGTTTTGAAAGTAATTTTTGATTTGTTTCTGAGTCCTGTGCCTGTTTTTCTTTAAGCTCATCTCAATCTTAACAGCTTTTATTTCTTCCTGGAGGCTTTGGACTGAAACAGTTAATTGTTTTGAAGTCTTCTTTCTACCCAACATGGCCGTAAGGTCATATTTGTTTTTTGCAATAGATGGCAGAATATAAGGTTTTTGTATTGGTTGTTCTTCAAAGGTTTTTAAAAGTTTTCCTAAAAATTCCTTTTGTAGTTGAGAATCTTCAACCTGTGTAAGGATTTCTAAGAGTAACTTCTGGTCTTTTGAAAGAACATTGATTTTCAATTTTAATTTTATAAACAGTTCATTTTCTGTTTTACAATCAGAACTGGATGATGAACTTGTGATTAATTCATCATTTTGTAATCCTTCTTCATTTTTTGTGGGTTCAGAATTACTGGACTCACCTTCGGTTTTAATTAAAATAGCAGTTATCTTATTAATAACTTCTTCTTCTAATTGCAACTCATGAAGTTTTTTGTTTAACTTGCAAAAATTTGCAGTGTGGCCTTTGTTACCACATTTGTAGCAAGTTAAATTTTTTATCTTTGATTTGGGTTGAGGACTAGGTTTACTAGTCATTTTTGGAAGTTTTTTGTAATAGGAATATTTTTTTGGTTTTGAAGAGGTTTTGTATTTTTGGGATGATTTTTTGTAAGGTTTTCTGCTACAACTTCCTCCACAATCTGGAGTAGGGGTTTTGGTTCCTATTTCAAATTGTTTGTAGAAAGATCCTAACTCTTGACGAGTTTTTCTCATTTCCCATTTCAGATGTTTTTGTAATTTCAAATCCTGATAAATCTTTAAACCTTCTTTTTGAGTGAGACTGACTAGTTCACCATAGGTTAATTTATCATACAGGATTTGATTTCCAAATGCTTCCTTGATTTTATTCCTAACTTTTTCTCCTAAAAAGGTCAGAAGTCCAGCAAGGAATTTTTCTTTCCAAAAGGGCTGATTAGAATCTTCTCTAAGCATTACCCTAGTAAGAAAAGTGTTTTTGTAATACTGAAAATCACTCAGTTTTTTGCATATAAGGTTTGAAAGAAGTTCGGCATTCTTATCCTTAAGATGGGATGGGTCACCTACGAAATGTAAGGAAATTATTACAATCAAGGTGGCTACTGCATCTGGGATTGGTTGGCCGAGCACATCAAGAATTGGCACTCCATCTTCTTGAGTTTGTATGGATTCTAGAATCTCAGATTTTTGTAAGTTCGTGAGATGATAATACCACCATCCTTTGAGCTGTCCTGAGAATCCTGCAATAAGGAGTTCAGCAATAGCTCTGTCTGGGGTTCCAGTTTGGGTTTTGTAAGCATTTGCTGCCATGGTCATTTGCTGGAGCAAATTCAAGATGTTGTATTCAGACATACCATCTATGTTCCATTCATAGACAGAAGAGGCATTGAATTTAGACTGGGTCAGGATTTCATATCTATTTTCTATGCCTAAGTCTGAAGCTGTTATTGGGAGGGGTGTTGCTACCCGCGGCCAATAAAGTCTATTAATTTGTAAAGGTTTTGAAGACTGAATTTCTTCAGCTTGGATAGGCTGGTTTTCTTCGCTTTGGACATTTGAATCTAAATCTTCCTCAATTATATTGACACTCCTTTGGGAAGTTTGAGGTGTTTCAAGTGCTACTGGAGTAGAAGTTGAAGCTTCTAGCCTAGTCTTCATGTCTCTCAAAGCCTGAATGAATTCAGAATTGCTGTTGTTTTTGTAAATCTTTTTTACTATTTTTGGAAACTTGGAATGGTTTGAAGATTGGGTTTTTTAATTTTGTATCCGGCTTAGTTTCAATTTGGGAAACTGTAGCCTGTTGGTTTTGTTCCATTTTTTGTAATTGCTTACCTATGGTATGCAAATGGGCATTTGCAAAATTATTCTGTAGAACAATGTTTTTTATATTCACAGATTCATTTTCATTTGGAATTTTGTAAGGGGCTGCTTCTACTATTTATTCTAAGTGGGGAATTTTTACTTTCCTAAGAGGAGGATGTTCAGATTTTATTTTTCTACCATCTGAAATTTCCCATTCAGGAACTTTATTTCTAACAAGAATGTGATTAATGCATGCTTTTTCTTCTGTTTTCTTTAGAAGAGTTTTTAGAGCAGCAATGAACTCTGATTGATTATCTTCTAACTCCTGTTGTTTGGGTTTTGAAATTTGAGAAGGTTTTAAAACTGGATCTGATTTTTTGAAAGTCTTTGGAGTTTTGGAAAACGGATATGAAATGTTATGCTGTTTAGCATACATCTCAAACCAATCAAAGAAAAGAATATGAACTTTGTGTCGGTATATAAAGTCATAGTATTCCTTTTGAATTTCTTTCCTTTGATCATTGAAATTTTTGAAAAACCACATTTGCTTTTTATGATTTTTAAGAGAATAAAAGTCATCATGCAAATATTATTTGTCTACTTCAAAATCTTTTTCAAGCACATTAAGTTCATGGTTTACCTTTTCTGCAATGGCTGAAAAGGTAGGAGAAGTAGTTTCTAACTCTGTTTGAGTTTCATCCTAAACAGACTCATTTTGTAAATTTGTATAAACTGGATGTGGAACAATTGTAGAGTAATCTACGTTTTGTAAAGTGGATCTAGGTATTTCTGAAGTAGAAAACCTAGAAGAGCTAGGTAAATCTGAGGTAGAATACCTAGGCTGAATATTTTGTATTCCAATTGGTTTTGTAATAGGAAAGCTAATGACAGAAGGTATACAAGACACTCTTCCTATGTCTACAGTACTGGATGTTGAGGAATCATCTGAAAACCTAAGGCTTCTGTTAAAGCTAAGGCTGACTCTTTCATCGTTATACTGGGTTATTTGCCTAAGTTGAACGTTTGGCTCAACTATTTTTGAAGATTCTGGTTCTATTGCACCTTCTAAAATCCATTCTTCTGGTAGGGTTATGTCCTTCCATTGGATAGATCTAGGGATTACAAAAGAAGTTGGAATTAAACTTCCAGGACAGTTTCTTCTTCAAACTCTTCTACCTCATCCTCCGAGTCGAGAAAGATAGTTAATAGTGAAGAAATAATAATCGAAAATTTTGAAAAATGTATAGATAATTGGGAAATTCCAAAAGTACAAAAGGATCAGATCTATCAAACTACAAAACTCAATTTTTTCAAAACTGATTTCACAATCAGAACTGAAGAAAGAGATCTTCAAATTACAAAACCCTTTGAGACGATTTCTCTTCTGTCTCAAAAATCTTTACAAAAACTCCGAGAAAAACAATACAAATACATTCACATAGGTTTAGTCCAAGTTGGAATTACACTGCTTACAAAAGAAGGATTGAACACCTCAATCCTAGCAATTCTTAGAGATACTAGGTTCATAAACTTCCAGGACTCCTTGCTTAGTTCAGTCGAGTCTAGTTTGTGCAGTGGACCAATATCTTTTGATTGCTATCCAAATTTTACTATTTCGTTAAATGACAGTAATATTACAAAATCCCTTGTTTTACAAATCAAAACTCACAATTACAAAATGCTTGAAGGATCTATTCCTCTTGCACTGATTTACAAAATCCATTACAAAGCTATGGTTTCTGCTTTTGCTACAAAACATAAGTTTCAAAGTAAAAGAGGAGAAACTTTGCTTTTACAAACTGATCTTGCAAAATCCAACACTATAATCCCTAGATCTATCCAATGGAAGGACATAACCCTACCAGAAGAATGGATTTTAGAAGGTGCAGTAGAACCAGAATCTTCAAAAATAGTTGAGCCAAACGTTTAACTTAGGCAAATAACCCAGTATGACGATGGAAGAGTCAGCCTTAGCTTTAACAGAAGCCTTAGGTTTTCAAATGATTCCTCAACATCTAGTACTGTAGACATAGGAAGAGTGTCTTGTATACCTTCTGTTATTAGTTTGCCTGTTACAAAACTAATTGGAATACAAAATATTCAGCCTAGGTATTCTACCTCAAATTTACCTAGCTCTTCTAGGTTTTCTACTTCAGAAATACCTAGATCCACTTTACAAAACGTAGATTACTCTACAAATGTTCCACATCTAGTTTATACAAATTTACAAAATGAGTCTGTTCAGGATAAAACCCAAACAGAGTCAGAACCTACTTCTCCTACCTTTTCAGCCATTACAGAAAATGTAAACCATGAACTTAATGTGCTTGAAAAAGAGTTTGAAGTAGACAAACAATATTTGCATGATAATTTTTATTCTCCTAAAAATCATAAAAAGAAAATGTGGTTTTTCAAACATTTCAATGATCGAAGGAAAGAAATTCAAAAAGAATATTATGATTTTCTATATGAATATAAAGTTCATATTCTTTTCTTTGAATGGTTTGAAATGTATGCTGATTATCATGACATTCCATATCCATTTTCAAAAATTTCCAAAAAGTCCAAAAAATCTACAAAATCAATAGTCCCAATTTCAAAACCTTCTCAGATTTCAAAACCTAAACAACAGGAGACAGAAGATAATCAATCAGAGTTCATTGCTGCTCTGAAAGATCTTCTAAAGAAAGCAGAAGAAAAAGCATCATAACCTCATTCTTGTTAAAAATAAAACTCCTCGAAAAAAGAATTCAAAACAACAGGTTTTAAAGGAACAAAACCCTCAAGAAACCTTTGAATTACAAAACAAACCTCTTCCAAAATCAATCTCAAAATTACAAACAGAAAGTGAATTCAAAATCTCTGAATCCACTGACAATCATAAATCATTACAAAAAGAAGAATTAGTCATTCAAAATTTGAGTACTAATTTTTCAACTTCCTCTTCAAACTCCAACCAGGAGTCTGAAGAAAACGCGCCTTTACAAAAAGATGGATTAGTTAATAATTCATCCAATTCAGACTCTAAAATTAAATCTGAAGAAAATGCAAAAAATGTCAACATGCTTTTAAAAAATCAAGAATTAGTCTTAGATGTTTTAAAGCATGAAGAAAATCCTAAAGATCAGAAAAAACTACAAAACCCTCCAGTCCAATGCCTCCAAAGAGAGATAAAAATCACTAAGAATGAGCTTAAACAGCTTAAAGAGAAAAAGGCACAGGACTCAAAAGCAATCCAGCTTTTGTTTTCAAAACCCTAGGAAGAATTTGATAAAAATAAAGAAAATAGTTTGGAAACTCAAAAACCTCTAGAAGATTTTCTTTTCATCCTCAATCAGATCACCTCTAGAAAATATTTGATACAAATTACCATTGTTTTTTCAAAAGATTTCAAAATCAATACAATTGCCTTATTTGAAACAGGAGCAGATTTGAACTGTATTAAAGAAGGAATTGTTCCAAAGAAATTTTATTAAAAAACCACATAAAAACTTTCAGCTGCAAATAATTCAAAAATGGCTATTAGCTATAAGACAAAGGCCTCGATAGCTAATGGTGATTTTCTTTTCAAAACCTCATTCGTAATTGTTCAAGATATTCATCATAGTGTAATCTTAGGGACTCCTTTCATTAACTTGATAACTCCCTACAAGGTTAACGATGATAATATCTCCTTCAAAACTACAAAACAAACTCTTGTTTTCCCTTTCGTTACAAAACCAAAAACAAGAAATCTTAATATTATAAAAGCTTGTTCCATTTATAATAATGAGATTAATGTTTTAATAGAGGGAAAAAAAGCAACACTTGTTGTATTTACAGCAAGATGTTTCTTTAACAAGAATTGAAAAACAATTACAAAATGATTTGGTGAAAAAGAAAATTTCGGATTTCAAAACCCAAATTGAAAGAGAAATTTGTTCAGATTTACCAAACACTTTTTGGAATCGAAAACAACATATGGTAGATTTACCATATGAAAATGATTAGATTTACCATATGAAAATGATTTCAATGAAAAATAGAAACCTACAAAAGCCAGACCAATCCAAATGAATGCTGAACTAGAACAACACTGTCGTTTAGAAATTTTGGATTTAAAGAAAAAAGGATTAATTACAGAATCTAGATCTCCTTGGAGTTGTGCAGCTTTTTATGTAAACAAAAATTTAGAAATAGAAAGAGGCACTCCTAGATTAGTAATTAATTACAAACCTTTGAATAAAGCTTTGAAATGGATCAGGTATCCAATTCCAAACAAAAAAGATCTTTTGCAAAAACTTCATTCTGCATTTGTATTTTCCAAATTTGATATGAAATCAGGATTTTGGCAAATACAAATTGATTCAAAAGATAGATACAAAATCGCATTCACAGTTCCCTTTGGACAATATGAGTGGAAAGTCATGTCTTTTGGCCTGAAAAATGCCCCATCAGAATTTCAGAGAATTATGAATGAAATCTTTAATCCATATTCAAAATTTTGCATAGTCTATATAGATGATGTTCTTGTGTTCTCGGAGTCAATTGAACAACACTTCAAACACTTAAGAACATTCTTCTCTGTTACAAAACGAAATGGCCTTGCCGTTTCAAAATTAAAGATTTCTCTTTTCCAAACCAGAGTTAGGTTTCTTGGTCATTACATATCCCAAGGAACCATTACTCCAATAGAGAGAAGTCTAGAATTTTCAAACAAATTTCCTGACAAAATCTTGGATAAAACCCAGCTACAGAGATTCTTAGGTAGCTTGAATTATGTAACACCCCTATTTGCATAGCCTGGTATATGTTACTATTTCGGTAACCAGTATCGATCCGGACAATTAAGAGAATTAGAACTATGTTTAAGACACCTAGAAAAGCCTTGATTGAAAATAAATAGTGGTTACCAGATAGAAAAGTAAAAACAAGAAAAACAGAACATAAGAAGTTAAACGAGCTGAGTGTCACAGCGATGGGTGACCTTCTCGGGAAGGACTACGAAGTCAATTTAAACTCAAATTTTGAACCGTAAAATATGACACCGCGGTCCTTAAGACTATTACAAACACAGTGAAAAAGAAAAAATCACGAAAAAAGGTTGTTAAGCCAGTCAAATAATTAGGTCAGGGAGCCAGAAGAAATATTGAATTATTTGCAAACCGGGTTGAACTGGCAAGGGGCAATTTGGTCAATTGGCCCCGAGAGCTGACTCCTGGCCTAACTGTCAAATAAAATTAGAGAAAAGAAAATTTCAGAGTCGGGAATTAAATTAAAGAACTAATACAAAAATAAATAAAAAAAAAGAAAATGAAAAAGTGAAGGGAGATGACATCATGCATGACGTCATGCATGATGCCATAAATATTATAATTAATAAATTTAATTAAATTGATTTATGGTCTTCCTAAGACATAAAAAAAAGAAAAGAAAAAAAAAAGAAAAAAAAATAATAGTCTTTTTCTTCTTTCCCTAAGTTGCCGCCCTCACCCTCTCTCTCCCTCTCCATTTCTAAAACTCCATTAAAGCTTGCTTCAAGCTTTTAAATCCCTACTAAACTCCAATTTCTCCTATAATTACTTCATAAAACCTTATCACCCTCACTTTAGAAGGAGATTTAGCAAAGAAAGAAGGAAGAAAAAGAGGAAATTGAAGAAGGGAACATCCAAATTAAGGTTAGTGATTTAAGTTTAAAAAATTCAGTTTATACTTTGTGTGTTTAGCTCAACTAACTTAGGAATAAACTTAAAATGAAATAAAAACATTTGTGGAGGACCAAACTGAAAATTCAGCCAGCTAGGGTTACTATGCATATGCTTATGTTTTGATTGAATTTAATATGTTAGGCAAGTTTGTATGAATGTGGTAGTGAGATTGATATGCTTAGATATGGTTAAATGCAACAATTTAGTGAGTTAGGGTTTTGGACACTTAGGGTTTGGGAGACAAAATGTGGAGAAATGGTGAAATGATGTGGTTGACCTAGTTTGAGGTGAGAAATGGTCATTTTTGACCAAATGAAGTGTGTTGGAAGTGTTGGAGTTGAGGTTAAATTCGGATTCAATGTGGTCATGCTGCAGGCAGTAGGACCAAGGTCCCTTTGAGGGACCAAAACTGAAAATTTACAAGTCCAATTGGTATGAGACCACTTGGGAATGAAAATAGACACAAAATGACACAATTTTCATTTAGGAACCATGCCCAAAAAGTAGCCAAAACCTAGTGAACAAATTGACCAAATCCGGAAATTCTTAGTCTACCCTGTACAAACTAACCAAATGAACAGTGTTTATTCATTTGGCCATAACGTGAGCTAGGCAGGTCTAAATGACCTGAAATTTTACCAGTAGACAGATGGGATATAGAACTAAAACTTTCATGAAGAACACAAACCCAAATTATGCCCTTAACTAAGTCATTTGGCCACCCAAATTTGGTGACCTAAAACTGCCAGAATAGAATTTGCCCAGAAATCTGGGTTAAGTCTAATCCGGCAGCCATGGTTCAAATGGCTATAACTTGAGCTAAAAAACTCCAATTGGAGTGATTCAAAAAGGAGAATAAATTTAAGACAATAGGGAACATTTTCTATGAAGAAAGTTTTGCCAAATTCTAACAGAAAAATGACCAATGGAATAGTGCAACTTAAGACACCAAAAATGAAAATTTGCAAATTTGCCTAAAAGACTTAGAATTTGAGTAAACAACCAAAACCAACAAATTTAGTTACCAAAATATGGTATGTGGGTGAAGTTGGAATTCCCATATCTATTAAGCCTTAGAAAGTCAACAAATTGACTTGAATAGTATAGTGAATAGTAACTCTGAAACACAAAATTTAAAAAACATTAAGTTTAACATATTAAAGCTAGGTATAAGTAGATTTGAATTTATTTTTGGGACTTATGATAAGTTGTGATACTGAAACACTGTAAAATTGTGTGTTTCAGTGGAAAAGAATACCGGGAAAGAACCCGAGACATCGAGTCAAGGCCAAGAGTCTACTCGTATAAGGTTTGTGCACAACTAACTCTTTTGTTATTTTTTACTTCTAAATTGATTTGAATAAGTTTATTTGAGACTTATGATTTTGTTGTGTTGAGAATTTTAAGTTATTGAATGAAATTGTATAATTTAAATATAAATTTTCTTATGCATTTAAGGATTTATTGCATGGTTTCGAGGATTGTAAATTTTAAGTTTGATGTGTTGCCAACCTAGAGCATGAATTTATGATGATTAAATATGTTGATGATTTGCAAACACTTTGTAAATAGAAATTATTTTGAATATGATTTGAAACCACAGTTGACATGGCAAAATTTGTTGTGAATTCTCATTAGCTTGTCTAGTGAGATATCTACTCCACTAGAAGGGGCGAGTTCCTTCCTCTCTAGCTTGCTAGTTGGGGAAGAGTTTGAATGAGTACTCATATATACTAGCTAGTCTTTGTTCCTCCCTTTTAGCCTCGGTTATTGGGAGAGTGTGAAATATCGTGGTGTACAACACGACATTTATTTGAATTTTGGGTCATGGGTTCAACTGTGTGAATTGTTGGCAACGCCCTTTAAATTATGCATAGTTTGATAAATTGTGGTTGAAATAAATAATTTGTTAGTGATTCAAAATATTTTTATATTGTTTTGAGATTTAAAAGAATTGTAGACAAATAGTTACTATTTGATCAAAACGTTATTCAAATCAATAATTTGTATGAATGAAAATATTGATTTATGAATGTCATGGATTTTGAAGAATTTAGAAATTTTAAATTTTTATTTGTTATGAATTGTCAAGTATTACTTGTATTAAGTTTTAAATTATTAGTTTGTGCACCACTGAGTTCACCACTCAGCGATAGCTTTGTATGCTGTCGCAGGTGAAAGGAATAATAAAGCAGCTGAGCAAGATTTTTGAAAAGACATAGTGAGACTATCTTCGGGTATATCATAGGTATACCCTTGTACTTTAGATTTTGATGTAATTCTGTAATTATATGTATGAAATTTCCTTTGAGCAGTTGTACCAACTCTTTTGTAATATATTTTTGGATTGTAATGAAATACAAATTATTATAAGGTTATCTTGAGATTTTATATATTTATAAAGTTTGCACTACTAAATTTTTAATACTCCCATGAATGTAAATATTCATTTTTTTATCTTAATGAGAGGTTTCAATGTTTGATTTAATTTAAACTATGTATTGAGTTGCTTGTGTTGATTTGTGAAATGAGATTGAATAATGGAGTTGTGCTTGAGAAAAACATTGGGGGTATCTTTATTTTCAGGTTTTGAAGAACTGTTTTCTCAAAATACAGACGGTACTCTACCGAAATTTTTGTAAAAATTGCGGAGATTTTAAATATCTAAAAATTTGATTTATGTTTGGACTTTAAATAAAGGTTTTTAATATCTAAGAAAATTTTACCCACCAATTTAAAAATGAACGAAAATTATTTCAAAATCTCTTGTAGTATATTTAATGGGTTACCGGTAGGCGAAGTACGGTAATTCATTAGGTGTACTACGGGAGCATGTTACATCTTACGAGGAGTAGGGTGTGACAAATTATGTCTTAGATTTTTGTCCAAATATTAACCGTCTAGCAAAACCTTTGCATGATAGGTTAAAGAAAAACCATGTTCCATGGACAGATCATCACACTGAAGTGATCCGTCATATTAAAAAACAGGTCCAAACCATTCCATGTCTGCATTTAGCAGATCCATTAGCCCCTAAAGTAGTCGAGACAGATGCCTCAGAGTTAGGTTATGGTGGAATTTTAAAACAAGTTCAAAACGAAAAAGAACAAATAGTTCAATTCCATTCTGCACATTGGAATGATTATCAAAAGAAATACTCTACCATCAAAAAAGATATTCTTGCAATTGTCATGTGCATACAAAAATTTCAAAGTGATTTATTAAATAAAAAATTTTTGCTTAGAATTGATTGCAAATCAGCCAAAGAAGTTTTGCAAAAAGATGTTCAAAATCTTGCATCAAAACAAATTTTTGCACGATGGCAAGCAATTTTAAGTATTTTTGATTTTGAAATTGAATTTATAAAAGGAGATACAAATTCCATCTCAAACTTTCTAACCAAAGAATTTCTTCAAAACAGGCCAATGCCCAGCAAGAAAAATACCAAGGCTGAAGCCTCAACCTCTACAAAACCAAATCCTACAAAACTAACCATCTCTTCTGCAAAACCTATTCAAACTTGGGCAGACATGGTCGAAGCAGAAAAAGAAGATCAAACAAAACTCATTGAATCTCAGGCTCCAGAAACAGAGAGCTAGATTCAAAAATGGATAGAATCACTGTCCAAATCTCCTTAAGTTCTTCAGGCTTTACAAAACAAAACTCAGGCCAATCAGGCCCAGAAAGACAAATCTACAAAACCTATTTCCAAAACCTAGGAGAAAGGAGAGTCTTCCTCCCAAAAAACCCTTTCTCAAACTTTTCAAAATATTTCTCAAGCCCATGAGATTTTACAAATAGATTTTCAAACCAATGTTTCCCAACCAAATTCTTCTCAAATAGTTTTGTCTCAAACAAAATTAAAAAAGAAGTCTTCAGAATGGATTACAAAAACTCATTTTCAAAATGTTTTGATCATAGAGGATGAGTTCTTACACCAAGATGCCTCTATGGCAATTTCAAAAGCCTTTACAAAAGGATGGCATTACAAACCTTGGGATCTTTCCAAAACCCGAGCCTACTACCAGTCAATACTTGAATTTACTGGCTCAGTAAAATTCAAACATTTTTATCTAAAAGAAAATCATGCTGATCCGGCTTATTCAACTTGCCACATACAAAACATCCTTAATCCTTTTGATTGGGGACAAGAGCTTACAAAACCAAAAATCTTTCCTTTATCATTCCAAAACAGGGTGGACCACTGCCAGCATTTCAATTATTGGGATTACCAGCAGGCATGGTATAATACCTTCCTCATACAAAACCACAAGAATAGCCATTCTTGGCTTTTTTATTTCCAAAAAACATTTGACCCTTCTAAAACCCCTTCATGGTTTGCTCAGTGGTGGAAGTATTTTAGTGCACTACCTGAAATTCTTACACCAGAAATATCAGAGAGTTTAAACCTTTTCAAAACCCATTACAAACCCTCACCCAAAGAGAAAAGGTTTCCTCCTCTTCTCTTATTTTCTTCAAAATTCTTTTTACCTTGGGTTCTTATTTGGTTTTTTGAATTTCAACCCCAAGATGGATTGAATACAATCATCAGAAGGTTCAAGGTAAAATGGTGGGATTCATTTAATATCCCAAAAACAATTACAAACTAAGGAGTAAAAACCTGGCTTAAGGGAAAAAACCTTTTGCCACCAACTCCTATACAAAACTTTTCAAATCAATTGTTTTTGGCCCAAAGATCACATGCCATGGCAAGATTAGCAGGAGCTAAAAATGATGAAGAATATTTTGCAATAATGGAATAATTATTGCAAAACAGAACCAATTCTTCTGCAGCCAATTCTGATTCAGAACCAATCATAGACTTGGGAGATGATGATGAAGAAGGTTGTGGTACCTCTTCACAAATACAAAATCTATTATAAAAAAAAAAAGAAAGAAAGAAGAAAAGACTGGCAAAAGAAACTTATGGCGACAAAATTATCCATTTTCTCTTCATTTTTCTTTTATTTTAATTTTTGTAATCATTTTTATTTTTGTAATATTCTCTTTTTTATCTTCCTTTATTTCAAAACCAGACAGGACACTGTTCACCTATCATATCTTGTACTATTCACTTTTTACTGTTCGCATGTGAAGAAGACAAAAAGCACTGTTCACACGTGAAGGTATCAAGTGGCAGACACTGTTCAAAACTTACAAAATTACAAAATTGCCCCTGGACACTTTTATATAAGGAGGCACCTATCCAAAGCAAAGGGAAGCCACTTCAAACCATTCTTCAAACCACTTGAGCCCAAGCTTCTACCCTTCAAGCTTCTGAAGCCGAGAGAATCTGAAGAAGGTCCTGAAGGAGTTTCACCCCGAGGTGAAGAAAGGAGCAAGAAGGTCATCTTCCATCCTGCCCGACCTCTACCTCACCTACAAACCCTGTAACTTCCTTGTAGTAGATCTTAGGAAGCTTATGTGTTGAGCAACCTTTGTAAGTCTTACTCGGAATTACATCTCCAAAACCTTTGTACAAACCTTACAAAATTTATAAGATTCTAAAGTAAGTTTTCTTCAATTTCTTTTACGAAAATTTATCTTTCTTTTGCATGCATATGGACGGTTCAACCACCTGATCTGCATAACTATACGTATATATATTCATAACGGACTGGCTCTGCCGCCTATTGAATATATACATGTATATTCATATTTAAATTTCAAGTTTAATATTTATTTTTGTTAAGTATATATATTCTTAATGGACTGGCTCTGCTGCCTATAGGATATATATATATATATATATATATATATATATATATATATATATTTAATCTTTAATTTACAAATTTAATTTTCATTTCTGAAGATTTCCTTTTCTTGTGCATTTTGTTTATTTCTTTAATTATTTATATATTGTTCAAGATCTAGATTGTTGCTTCTTCCCTGGTAGCTCATCCCCCTTTCGATCCCAGTGCGTCCTTAGTATCAGAGCCTGGGGGGGAAAAGGTTCTATTTAAGGTTCGGATTCACATTTTAACATGTTTTAGAGGTTGGTAAGATGATCTTAAGGTGATAAGACAGCTTCTTTAGAGGTGTAAACAGGCCTGGGTTATAAGTCCCGTCTTTGTAGCCTAGAGGGCGTGTTTAGGGCAGTGATTCCTTTGGCGATTACCTCACTTAACTCAAAAGATCAACCTAGAAAAATTCTTTAAGTATGAATCTAATTTTCTGTAGGACAGTTTCTTCTTCAAACTCTTCTACCTCGTCCTCCGAGTCTAGAAAGATAGTTAATAGTGAAGAAATAATAATAAAAAATTTTGAAAAATATATAGATAATTGGGAAATTTCAAAAGTACAAAAGGATCAGATCTATCAGACTACAAAACTCAATTTTTTCAAAACTGATTTCACAATCAAAACTGAAGAAAGATGTCTTCAGATTACAAAACCATTTGAGACGATTTCTCTTTTGTCTCAAAAATCCTTACAAAAACACTGTGAAAAACAATACAAATATATCCATATAGGTTTAGTCCAAGTTGGAATTAAACCGCTTACAAAAGAATGGTTAAACACCTCAATCCTAGCAGTTCTTAGAGATACTAGGTTCATAAACTTCCAGGACTCCTTGCTTAGTTCAGTCGAGTCTAGTTTATGCAGTGGACCAATATCTTTTGATTGCTATCCAAATCTTACAGTTTCGCTAAACGACAGTAATATTACAAAATCCCTTGTTTTGCAAATCAAAACTCACAATTACAAAATGCTTGAAGGATCTATTCCTCTTGCACTGATTTACAAAATCCATTACAAAGCTATGGTTTCTGCTTTTGGTGCAAAATATAAGTTTCAAAGTAAAAGAGGAAAAACTTTGCTTTTACAAACTGATCTTACAAAATCCAACACTGTAATCCCTAGATCTATCCAATGGAAGGACATAACCCTACCAGAAGAATGGATTTTAGAAGGTGTAGTAGAACCAGAATCTTCAAAAATAGTTGAGCTAAATGTTCAACTTAGGCAAATAACCCAGCATGACGATGGAAGAGTCAGCATTAGCTTTAATAGAAGCCTTAGGTTTTCAGATGATTCCTCAACATCCAGTACTGTAGACATAGGAAGAGTGTCTTTTATACCTTTTGTCATTAGTTTGCCTGTTATAAACCCAATTGGAATACAAAATATTCAGCCTAGGTATTCTACCTCAGATTTAACTAGCTCTTTTAGGTTTTCTACTTCAGAAATACCTAGATCCACTTTACAAAATGTAGATTACTCTACAAATGTTTGACATCCAGTTTATACAAATTTACAAAATGAGTCTGTTCAGGATGAAACCCAAACAGAGTCAAAACCTACTTCTCCTGCCTTTTCAGCCATTACAGAAAATGTAAACCATGAACTTAATGTGCTTGAAAAAGAGTTTGAAGTAGACAAATAATATTTGCATGATGATTTTTATTCTCCTAAAAATCATAAAAAGCAAATGTGGTTTTTCAAAAATTTCAATGATCAAAGGAAAGAAATTCAAAAGGAATATTATGACTTTATATACCAACACAAAGTTCATATTCTTTTCTTTGATTGGTTTGAGATGTATGCTAAACAGCATAACATTTCATATCCGTTTTCCAAAACTCCAAAAACTTTCAAAAAATCAGATCCAGTTTTAAAACCTTCTTAAATTTCAAAACCCAAACAACAGGAGTTAGAAGATAATCAATCAGAGTTCATTGTGGCTCTAAAAACTCTTCTAAAGAAAACAGAAGAAAAACTGTATGTTAATCCTGTTACTGTTAGAAACAAAGTTCCTGAATGGGAAATTTCAGATGGTAGAAAAATACAATCTGAACATCCTCCTCTTAGGAAAGTAAAAATTCCCCACTTAGAACAAACAGTAGAAGCAACCCCTTACAAAAGTCCAAATGAAAATGATTCTGTGAATATAAAATCCATTGTTCTACAGAATAATTTTACAAATGCCCATTTGCATACCATAGGTAAGCAATTACAAAAAATGGAACAAAACCAATAGGCTACAGTTTCCCAAATTGAAACTAAGTCGGATACAAAATTAAAAAACCCAATCTTCAAACCATTCCAAGTGTCCAAAAATAGTCAAAAAGATTTACAAAACAACAACAATTCTGAATTCATCCAGGCTTTGAGAGACATGAAGACTAGGCTAGAAACTTCAACTTCTACTCCAGTAACACCTAAAACACCTCAAACTTCCCAAAGGAGTGTCAATATAATTGAGGAAGATTCAGATTCAGATGTCCAAAGCCAAGAAAACTAGCCTATCCAAGCTGAAGAAATTCAGTCTTCAAAACATTTACAAATCAATAGACTTTATTGGCCGCGGGTAGCAACACCCCTCCCAATAATAGCTCCAGACTTAGGCATAAAAAATAGATCTGAAATCCTAACCCAGTCTAAATTCAATGCTTCTACTGTCTATGAATGGAACATAGATGGTATGTCTGAATACAACATCTTGAATTTGCTCCAGCAAATGACCATGGCAGCAAATGCTTACAAAACCCAAACTGGAACCCCAGACAGAGCTATTGCTGAACTCCTTATTGCAAAATTCTCAGGATAGCTCAAAGGATGGTGGGATTATCATCTCACGAACTTACAAAAATCTGAGATTCTAGAAACAATACAAACTCAAGAAGATGGCATGCCAATTCTTGATGAGCTAAGCCAACCAATCCTAGATGCAGTAGCCACCTTGATTGTAACAATTTCCTTACATTTCGTAGGTGACCCATCCCCTCTTAAGGATAAGAATGCCGAACTTCTTTCAAACCTCAGATGCAAAAAACTGAGTGATTTTCAGTATTACAAAAACATTTTTCTTACTAGGGTAATGCTTAGAGAAGAATCTAATCAGCCTTTTTGGAAAGAAAAATTCCTTGCTGGACTTTCGACCCTTTTAGGAGAAAAAGTTAGGAATAAAATTAAGGAAGCATTTAGAAATCAAATCCCGTATGATAAATTAACCTATGGTGAACTAGTCAGTCTCACTCAAAAAGAAGGTTAAAGATTTGTCAGGATTTGAAATTACAAAAACATCTGAAATGGAAAATGAGAAAAACTCGCCAAGAGTTAAGATCTTTCTGCAAACAATTTGAAATATGCACCAAAACCCCTACTCCAGATTATGGAAGAAGTTGTAATAGAAAACCTTACAAAAAATCATCCCAAAAATACAAAACCTCTTCAAAACCAAAAAAAGATTCCTATTACAAAAACCTTCTAAAAAAGACTAGTAAACCTAATACTCAACCCAAATCAAAGATAAAAAAATTTAACTTGCTACAAATGTGGTAACAAAGGCCACATTGCAAATTTTTGCAAGTTAAACAAAAAACTTCATGAGTTGCAATTAGAAGAAGAAGTTATTAATAAGATAACTGCTCTTTTAATTGAAACCGAATGTGAGTCCAGTAATTCTGAACCCACAGAAAATGAAGAAGGATTACAAATTGATGAATTAATCACAAGTTCATCATCCAGTTCTGATTCTGAAACAAAAAATGAACTGTTTACAAAATCAAAATTGAAAATCAATGTTCTTTCAAAAGACCAGAAGTTACTCTTAGAAATCCTTACACAGGTTGAAGATTCTCAACAACAAAAGGAATTTTTAGGAAAACTTTTAAAAACCTTTGAAGAACAACCAATACAAAAACCTTCTATTCTGCCCTCTATTACAAAAAACAAATATGACCTTACGGCCATGTTGGGTAGAAAGAAGACTTCAAAACAATCAACTATTTCAGTCCAAAGCCTCTAGGAAGAAATAAAAGCTGTTAAGATTGAGCTTAATGAGCTTAAAGAAAAACAAGCACAGGACTCAGAAACAATTCAAAAATTACTTTCAAAACAAATCAATGAAGAAATCAAAGAAGAAGATGAAGAAAATACTTTAGAAATTCAAAATCTTGAAAAACGTACAAAGGATTTTCTCTTCATTCTTAATGAGATTTCTTCTAGAAAATATTTGATTAGAATTTCGATAGTTTTTTCAAAAGATTTCAAGATTGATACAATTACCTTATTTGATATAGGCGTAGATTTAAATTGTATTAAAGAAGGCATTGTTCAAGAGAAATTCCAAGAAAAAACTACTGAGAACCTTTCAGCTGTAAACAATTCCAAAATATAATTAATTACAAAACAGAGGCTTCAATAGCCAATTCAAATCTTCTTCTAAAAACTTCATTTGTTTTAATAAAAGATATCAGTCATAGTGTCATTTTAGGGACGCCATTCATCAATTTAATTACTCCCTACAGAGTCAACTATGATAGTATTTCTTGTAAAACAAAAAATCAAAACCTTGTGTTTCCTTTTGTTGAAAAACCCAAAACAAAGAATTTGAATATCATAAAGGCTTATTCCATTTTTGATAATCAAATAAATGTTTTGGAACAGGAAACAAGACAGCATTTACGAAAATAAATTTCTTTAAACGAGCTTGTTTTCAAAAATAAAATTTTTGATTACTGCTTATTACAAACTAACCCTTGTGAGTTTTTGCAGATGGCAGAATCATCCAACAATGGTGATTTAGTCCACTTTGGACCAATAGTCCTCTCCAAAACTCCTGCTCAAAATTTCAGAATTAATGTAGCCAGAACTGCATATGTTCCCACGGAAAGGCACCAATGTTTATTAGACTATCTTTGGACTTTAATACAAAATAAAAGGTTGGGAGTAACAGCTCTCAATGCACTTTGTATTGAGTTTGAGGAAGCTAATAAATATGTGGTTGACCTCCTTAGTAGAATTAAATATCATGAAGATCATATCATAATGTAGCTCAATCATTCATTGAGTTTTTACAAAACCAAATTTTATACAAATCCATTACATCCAGAATTAGTCCATCAGATCCATCCACTTCTAACCAAAATCATCACCTTGAATTACAAAAACAGGACTTTGAAGGCCTAGGATCCCTACTGGATTCTAGTGTAAGAATTCAAAAGCGAAGGACTGAAGGCCTAGGATCCCCACTGTATTCTAGTGTAAAATTACCATTGGCCCCACTGGTCAATGTGAAAAATTATCACCGCAGTGAAGTCCTTTTTGCTTCACTTGGTGCCAATAGGTCCTCAGAACATTTTCAAACCCGTTGTCTTTCGAAGAAATTCAGGCAACAAGTTCTCAACGATCTTCCTCAAGAGATCCGCAAGCAGATTCTACAAAACATCATCCAGTCCAGAACCAAAAAAAAGCTGGATGTTCTCTAAAAATGTCTCAATTTTACAAAAAGCAATCAAAAAGGTCACAATGGATGGTCATGGGAATGGGAGTACCATTCAAAACCCCGTTTTCATTGCACTTAGGAACATCCTAACTGATATCCTCTGTGCTATCCAGATTGTAAACACAGCTTAGATTTCAGCATCCCCCGCTTCAAAACCACTCAGATGTCTTGAACTCGATATCTAGATGCCAAAGAATTATTCAAATGGGGTATGTTAGCTGGAGTCCGAGTCACAAGATCTGATTGTGAAATGACAAGGTTTTTGGGAAATAGAGTCCTTCAAGGAGTCAGGAGACTATTATTCTGCCAAAAACTAGTCAACATACAAATCATTTCAACACCTCCAGAAGTATTAGCAAATGGAGAGTTACAATAAGCAATCCATTACTTTTACCTGGATACAAAAATTCCTAATATATACATTCCTATTCTAACAAAGACTAACAGTGATCTCGAGTAAAGTTCTTATAAAAATAGTCATTTGAGAAGGGCATTTCATGATACATTGCAAAACATACAATATATGTCACATCACTTGTGACACCCCTTACTCGTCTACAGTGTAGCCGAGCAAGTTATGCCACTCAGTGTGTAGGAACACTAATTCATGTTTCAATTTCAATTAATCCCTTTTTATTCATTTATTTATAATTTTTGATAAATCTAAATTTTTTCTCAAATTTTATAGAAAATTCGGCAGAGTGCCGGCTATAAATTGGAAAACAGTTCTTCTGAACCTATTTAAAAACACTTCCAATATAATTATAATCTCAATCTCAGTCAACCACAAACATTTTTCAACAATTTCTCAAATCAATTCCGTATCTCAAAATTTACATTCATCTCATATCACACCCAATTCAATGAGAAATACTCATATTTATTTTTGAACACAACTCATGGGTAATTACAGCAAAAATATGATTACATGAGTTTATAATATACATAACAAAAGTTTACAAATACAAAAGACTTAGGTAGCCCAATGTCCTACCAATGCACTGCAATTGTGAGGTGACTTTGAACTCCGAGTGCAGATCTGAAAACTCACCTTGTATGAGGTCTGCTGGACTCCCCAGCTATGTCTCCAGTACCTGCGCGTGGCAAAAGCGATGCGCTAAGCAATTCTGCTTAGTGGTGACAATATAAAATAAAATAAAATAAAATAAAAACATGTATGCAGAATGTATGTTTACATTTTTGGGTAGACTTAATTTCAAATATTTATTGTAATATTATTCGATTAAAGTTTGGTAAGATTTGTTAACATTGCCCGAGTAACCTATACTAGTTGACTGGACTGGATAAACGGGTAAACTAGTACTAGGTACTAAGTACCTTGGACCATCACACCATCGGTCACATTGTGTCTCCTTGGCAGTAACGGAATGCCTAATAAGTCAGAATAATTATCGGGGATTAAACCCGAGTATAACAACTCAATATCATAGCCAAAGGCTATTATGTCACAGAATGGCATGGAAAGCCATGAAATACAGAATGGCATGAAGCCATATGCAGTACTGCTAACAGAACCCTATTGGCATGCCAACCTATCTAAACCAATCACATTAGGCCTACTAGGGCATTTAACACTTTTCATTTATGTAATTCTTTAAAATTGAATTTTTATGATTACTAATCATTTCATTGGTCAACCAAAATGTTGACTTTTGCATTGGCAATAGGTAAATTAGTTTAAATATCATCAACATACCACATTTTGCATTTTAAACTTGTTGGTATTGGTTGCTAATACCATCTCTAAGCTAAATGTGAATTGGACAGAATTTTCAGTTTTCAAGCTTTGGGTTTACTGTTCCATTAGTCACTTTTGTAGTGGGAATTTGGAAAAATGATCAACATGAAAGTTGTTTCTTATTTTGTCTGGTTGAATTTACTTTTTTGAATCACTCCATTTGGAGTTTTGTAGCTCAAGTTATGGCCTAAACACCATAACTGGCCGGATTGGATAGATTCCAAAATTCTGGGAAAAACTGGTTCTGCTAGATTTGGTAACCTAAGTTTGGTTGGCAATTTGACTAGGTTATTGTCATAATTTGGGTCAGGTTTCTTCATGAAAGTTGTTGGTCTATATCTCAGCTTGTTGCTGGTAAAATTTCAGGTCAATTGGACCTTTCTACATTGAGTTATGGCCAAATGACCAAACACTGTTCATTTGGTCATTTTGCCCAGGCAGATTGCAGGCCACCCGGATTAGGGCAAACTTTTGGTCAACTTGGTTTAGTTTTCTGGGCATGGTTTCTTCACCAAAGTTATGCCATTATGTGTCTAGTTTCATGTCCAATTGGTCTTGCACCAATTGGACCTCTATAATTCAAGTTATTACTGCCCAAACCTACTGGACTCATGTCCAATTCTGCAGGTCACCAAGGGCAGCCACACTAATCTCAATTCCCACTACACAAACCACTTCATTTCTTGTTTACACATCACTAAATGGTCACTAATTGACCATTAAAATTCACTTTCACCATTACATGTTCAAAGTCTTCATTTTATACTCAAACCATAACCCTATCATCTCTAATCTTGCATTTAACTAGCATTTCATCATTTTACTTGAGAGACTATTGTTAAGGCAGCCCTATTACCATTTTAGCTCCATGAAAATCATCAAAACCTTACCACATCCATGGCTGCAAAAATTATAGGATGGGCATACACATGATATTTTTTAAATTTCTTTGCACTTTTACACTCAATCATGCTCCTTCAACATGAATTTAAAGAGAAAATCTAATTTAAGTCACTAACCTCTAAGGGAGTGAATTTCCCACTTGATCAAATTCTTATTTTCTTCTTCTTTTTGCTCCCAAAAGCTTCACTAGGATATAAGAACAAATTTTTATGTTGCTAGGTTAGGGTTTTGTTGGGTAGAAGTTTGTAAAATCAAGCTTTCAAAAAGCTTGAAAATAGTGGTTATGGAGAAGGTTCGCGCAAGGAAGAAGAAAGAGAAAGAAAGATATGAATTTTTTGTTCATTTTCAGCCCATTTTGTCTTTTTAAACACATTTATGCCATGTGTCAACACTTGACTGGGCGGGAGACTTTTAATGACATCATTATGATGTCATAATTCTAATTTCTTTCATTTTTTTTTCACCCTTTTCTTGTCTATTTAATTTCAATTAAATTTTTAACAAAATTTATTCATATTTTATGTTATATAAATTATTTATTTAATTGGACAAGTTGGCCAAAAATATACTCTGAAGACGAAATGACCAAAATGCCCTGCGTTTGGCTTAATGGGCCAAAATTGTCTGTACCGATTGAAAAGTTTTTCTAAGTATTTTCTTGGCATTTTAATGCCATAAGAACCTCAATAACCCTTCTCTGGAGTCCCAGAAATTATTTTATAATTTTTTTCCTGGGTCTAGGGCTCTTAGTTGTGAGAACCGTAACTTCTCACTAGGTTACCCATCGCTAGGGCACCGGCTCATTTAACTTGGTTGTATTTTATTTCTAAAATTTTTGCTAAATTTTTCTTATTAATATTTGAGTCAATTATGGTTCCTCACTTTAGTTTAAATATTTTTCCGAACGTTCTAGCTGTCCGGACCAATACTGGTCACTGGAATAGTAAACTGTATGGACTAGCTAAAATGAGGATGTTACATCACTGCACAATAGGGATTGATAATATAAGGGAATAAAAATTGGAGTTGTAAGATATTGTTAGTAGCATACCTTAGAGTATATCATTATATTGTATCTTGTAAGCATTTATTTCCCATTTACTGGCAAATGTTATTTTCTTTTAAATTTGATGAAGGAGCGGAAGCATGAAAATTATTAGATTAGAACATTGAATTCAAAAATTTTCTTCTAGGGTCTCATGCATCATGCAAGATTCATTATGTACCTAATTGATTTCAATGTTCAATTGCATAGTAAAACACTTTTAATATGTATTAGGATCTACATTTTTCATTTAAGATTTTAGAATTAATAAATTAATTTATTAGAACCCTAGATTGATATAAGAATATGTCCACTAACCTTTTGAAGCACTGTAGATATGATTGGTACCTTTGTGAAGTACTTAGGACCCTAAATGTTATCCCTCTAGCTTGTCCACACCAAGATCACTAAAGGGCAGCTCCTAAACCAGCTTCTCAAGCCTTGCTAACCAATTAGAAATTAGGGATTTTCCTTTTGAGAGGTTGTAGATGTGCATAGGACACTAGAAACAATTTCTAGTGATTTTAATTCAAAGAAACTTGGATCATTTTCTTTGAATTGATGAGAGAAGATGAAGAGAGGAGAGGGAGAAATAGGTGCCGCCACACATAGAGAGAATGGAGAGAGTGGCTATTTTTTTTTTTTTATAACATCTCTTTATATAAGTAGGTCAAGTAATCATTTAAACCTTATACCACATATCACCACCACATTGCATCTTTTTTTTTTAATTGACTTAATCACATTAAGCCAAGTGTCAAAGCTAGACTTAATCTTGACTTTGATCATCTTACATGATAGGAAGACAAATGGCAAGCTTATATGATGCCATGTGTCACCATCTCATGGTGCCACATGTCACCATGTGAAATGACCAAATTACCCTTATGTTGTAATTTTGAGTTCTCAACCCAAAATCATTATTTCTCCTCTTCAAATCAATTTATATCAAATATAAATTAATTAATTAATCTCTATTAATTAATTTCTCACAATTAAATTCATATTTAAACACTTTAAATATAAATTTAACTTATACTATACATCCAATAACCTAGATTTGGTTTCAAGTCATGCTAGGTACTTTGCAATCTTATTGCAAATCAAACCTATTTAATTAATTAATTAAACTCTTTAATTAATCAATTAAATCATATTTAACTTGGTGATTCACTTGTGTATGTGTGTGACTCACTAAGCTCATCACTAATTGGCATTGAGATATGATATTAACTCTTAATATCATCAGAACTCTTTTTTACCATAAATGATTTCTCTAAATCATTTTATGCATCTCATAGACCATGGTTAACACCTAGCATAGCATGCCATGGCCTCCCAATCAGGAACAAGGAATACCTTAAATGAACCTATAATCATATGTTACCATGCACTAGAATCTCTCTGTTACAAAATCCCAATTCGAGCTGGAGTCATGGTTTATGTCAAACTCTATTTGCTATGAATATTATGTTCTCTTTTAATTCCAGTTCTTGATTAAAAAGATTTTCTCATCAGAAACTCTTTTCTGATTAAATCTGTCTGTCCTGGCCAGGAACCTGAAACATCAAGAACAATTAAATGAACATAGGATTTTATCCCTATTTACTTAGGGTAATAGATGCCATCTTGATCAACACCTATCTCCATATATAATTGGTAGGAGCCAACACATGCCTATATACCCATACACCGTACAAGTATGAAAGCAGTATCAAACTCAAAACACCTCTATACAAGATAACTGTGCTATCTCAGGTCTAAAGATTATATGCACTGATATGATTTATGACAATGCTTTGACAAGAGTAAACTTCCACGTGATTGTCATAAGTGTCACTAGTTCGGCTTACTTATCATGCATAAGTGCCTATCATGTTTGTTATATAGCATGAGAC